>NW_027507789.1:44946688-45371688 GCF_037356315.1 Lithobates pipiens | reverse complement strand
GCTAGTAAGTATTTTGTGGCTGAAAATATGACCTGTAGGTTTTTAAGGTTTGCCTGCCATTGAAGTCAATGGGGCCCGCCGCAAACTTTGCGGTTCGCAAACTTTTGCCCGCGTTCGTGAAACGTCCCGTCGGAAGTTCGTCCATCTCTAGCTGCAGGCCCCGAAGCACAGAATCACGTAACTGCATGTGATTTCACCGTGCAGTACATATACGTGGGGTCAGAAAGAGGTTAAAGTGGACCTAGCAATAGATATAGTTCTTCATGTTAGTGTATGTGTGCTAACCAATCTGTAAGTGTAAAACTTTCAGGAATGTGTACATCCCGTTACCATGCCTTTATCTGCTTTTACTCTCAGACCCCTTTCACACCAGGGCGTAGAAATAGCGCCTGCAATCCGCCCTAAAGAAGCTGCACCATTGTGTGCAGTGTGAAAGCCCCGAGGGCTTTCACACTACAGTGGTGCGCTGGCAGGACGTCAAGTCCTGCCAGCAGCTTCTTTGGAGCGGTGAAGGAGCGGTGTGTTTACCGCTCCTCGACCGCTGCTCCCCATTGAAATCAATGGGGCAGCGCTGTAATGCCGCCGGCAAAATGCCGCTATTGCGGGCGTATTCCCGGCGGTTTTAACCCTTTCGCGGCCGCTAGTGGGGGGTAAAAGTGCCTCGCTAGCGGCCGAAATGTGCCGCAAATCCGACGCAAATCAGACGCAAATCGGTAAAATGCGCCGCAAATCGGTAAAACGGCGCTAAAAATAGTGCCGTTTTACCGCCGACGCTATCAGCGGTGTGGTGTGAAAGGGGTCTTAAGGAATAAAGCCATCTTTGTTCAGGCATCCTCCAGGGTCACTTGTACTTTCTGGACTTTACTGGCTCAGAGGGAGACAATCATGTAAATCCTACTGAGCAGTAAATGGCCATGTTCACAAATGCCTGTCACAAATTAGTCCCTGCTGCAGCTGTCCACCTTGAAACAAAGTTTGGTACAAAGTTACAATGTTGCAGTCTGAGGTATGAGGAGAGTGAGGAAAAGTTTTCTCCTTCCTACAGCACACCAGGGCTGATGCCAGCATAAAGCTGCTCAGGCAGCTGCCTTTGGCAGCCAGGACCCCTTTCTATTTCTCACTTCCACTCTCTCTTTCTCCCTATCTCTCTATCTCTCATCCCCCCTTTCTCTCTCTCCCCATCTCTCTCACCCCCTTTCTCTCTCCCCCTCTCTCTCACACCTCCCTATCAACCTTTCTCTCTCTCCCCATCTCTCTCTCTCTCCCCATCTCTCTCTCCCCTCTCAGCCCCCCTCCACTTTCTCTCTCCCACTCTCTCTCACACCTCCTTTTCACCCACTCTCTCTCAATCTCTCTCTCTCCCCTCTCTCTCACCCCCTTTCTCTCTCACACCTCCCCCTCTCTCTCTCCCCATCTCTCTGTCTCTGTCCCCCCTTTCTCTCCCTCCTCTCTCTCTCACACCTCCCTACCCCATCTCTCTCTCCTCTCTCTCTCACCCCTCTTTCTCTCTCACACCTCCCTATCACCCCCTCTCTTCCCATCTCTCTCTCCTCTCTCAGCCCCCCCTCTCTCAAACCTCCTTATCATCTCTCTCTCTCCCCCTCTCTCTCACCCCCTCTTTCTCTCCCCATCTCACACCTCCCTATCACCCCCTCTCTCTCCCCATCTCTCTCTCTCACCCCCCTCTCTCACACCCCTTTCTCTCTCCCCCTCTCTCTCACACCTCCCTATCACCCCTCTCTCTCCCCTCTCAGCCCCCCTCTCACTCCACTTTCTCTCTCCCCTCTCTCTCTCTCACACCTCCTTATCACCCTCTTTCCATCTCTCTCTCCCCTCTCTCTCACCCCCTTTCTCTCTCCCTCTCTCTCTCACACCTCCCTATCATCCCCTCTCTCCCCATCTCTCACCCCCTTTCTCTTTCTCCCTCTTTCTCTCACACCTCCCTATCGTCCCCTCTTTCCCCTCTCTTTCACCCCTCTCTCTCTCCCATCTCTCTCCCCCCTCTCTCACCCCCTTTTTCTCTCCCCCTCTCTCTCACACCTCCGTATCACCCACTCTCTCTCTCTCCCTGTCAGGGCTGGCTCAGCCCTTCCTTCTGTGGGCTGGCTGCTCCGCTGTCAGCTAATTGCCAGCTCTCATCTTTCTCCACAGTTACCAGCTGTTCCTGATCATGCTCCTTTGACCTGCCTACTTAAAGCTGTCCAGCTCACTTCAGCTCTGCCTGCGCCTTGGTCACATCACAAGAAACAATCTCCTGCGGTTCTTTTTAAAGACTGGCTTGCTGACATCCCTTCTGGCTCCTTATCCTGCTTGCTGTTGCTCCACTTGGATCTCTGACTTCTGGCCTGGCTGATTACCCAATCTGGTTATTGAACTCTGGCCTGGCTGACTACTCAATCCGGTTACTGGACTCTGGCTATGCTTTGACTATGATTTCTCTATTTACCTTTTTATTTTTATTTAATAAACAAGTGTGATTTAATTGTACTTCTGTCTCGGTCTGATTCATGGTTTCTGACAGTAGACAAAGGCCATGAATTCAGAAGATACAGTCAATCCACTTGTTGGTAATATTTTTTCCAGATTGGATGAGCAAGATCACCGCATGGGTCAGTTTGCCATGACGTTACAAACGCTCCTGAGTCGCACGGCTCACCTGGAATCCCCCACGGTGGCTGCTCCGGTACAACCTGAGTTGCAGGCTGTCCCTGCTGCTGCACCAGTCTCTGTGCAGGCACCCGCCTCAAGTATTACCTCTATAGGAGGTATGTCTGGTTCCGCTCCGCTTCCCCAGTGATTTGGGGGCAATCCGGTTCAATGCAGAGGGTTTCTCAATCAGGTTAAGATATACTTCGAGATGCTGCCCCGGGCGTTTCCCACGGACAGAAGCAAAGTAGGTTTCGTGATATCTTTGCTTTCTGAGAGAGCCTTGGCCTGGGCTAACCCTCTATGGGAGATGCAAAAACCTGTTGTCTTGAGTTACCCTGAGTTTGTGGCCTCCTTTAAAAGGGTATTTGAGGTTCCCGCACGCTCCGCTTCTGCTGCCAAGTGCCTCATGTCCATCAAACAGAGTACGAGTACTGTTGCCGACTACGCCATTGAATTCCGTACTCTGGCAGCAGAGGTTGCTTGGAACAATGAGGCCCTCGTGGCTGCTTTTTCTCATGGTCTCTCGAATTCCATCAAGGATGAGATAGCAGCCCGAGATATACCTACTGAGCTGGAGAGCTTGATCTCATTTGCCATCCTCATTGACTCCAGACTTTCTTTTAAGGAGCGCTTGTGGAAGCCTCCTGTACGTTTGCCTCCGAGCTTTGCAGTCCCACCCGTGCCTCCCTCACCTCCCATGCCTCCTGGTACCGAGTCAGTCAGTGAAGATGAACCCATGCACCTGGGCTTCACGCGTCTCTCTGGGGATGAGAGAACCTTTAGGAGGAGGGAGAGATTGTGCCTTTATTGTGGCCAGGCAGGTCACTTTTTGAAGTCTTGTCCTAACCGTCCAGGGAATGCCTGAACCTTGAGGTCCTGTCATGGGAAGACCTTAGGTGGCGTTGTTTCGTCCCCAGTTATCCAGAAAGATAAGCCCCTGGTTTCGGTCACCCTTTCTTGGGCTGAGTCGTCCATCAAGATACAGGCTCTAATCGACTCTGGGGCTGCAGGCCTGTTCATTGATGCTGCATTTGTTTTGCAGCACTCGATTCCGCTGTAGCTGCGTGACACTCCACCTGCCATTGAGGCTCTTAACGAGAAACCTTTACAGCCTGCCCATGTGACTCATGAGACGGTTCCGTTGTCCATGGCCATAGGGGCTCTTCACCATGAGATAATCCAATTCCAAGTTATTTCCTCACCCAGGTTTCCACTGGTTATTGGTTATCCTTGGTTACAGAGGCACAGCCCCTCTTTTGATTGGCTCCGCGCTGAGCTTCTTTCCAGGTCACCACAATGCAGTGAGACATGCTTCCTGAAGGTATCCAAGGTCCTGTGCACCTCTTCACTCTCCTCCCTGTTGGATGAGTACCGCGATGTTAGCGATGTCTTTGACAAAGGTCAAGCCGGTAGTTTGCCTCCACACTGGTCTTAAGATTGCGCAATTGACCTTCAACCTGGTGCCATACCTCCCCATGGCTGGGTTTACCCTTTCTTGGTCTTGGAGGATAAGTCCATGGAGGAGTACGTTGTAGACGCACTTTCTCGAGGTTTCATCCGCAAATCCTCGCCTCCTGCTGGTGCTGGTTTCTTCTTTGTGAAGAAGAAGGGCGGTGAACTGAGACCTTGTATAGATTATAGGGGTCTCAATCGTGCCACGATTAAGAATGCCTACTTGATTCCATTGATTACAGAGTTATTTGATCTCCTCAAGGGAGCAACGGTTTTTTACGAAGCTTGACTTGAGAGGGGCATACAATCTTGTGCACATTAAGGAGGGTGACGAGTGGAAAACTGCATTTAATACCAGGACAGGCCATTATGAGTACCTGGTAATGCCTTTTAGCCTTTGTAACGCCCGGCAGTTTTCCAGGAATTTATTAACGATGTCCTCCAAGATTTGTTGCAGTTATGTGTGGTGGTTTATCTGGATGACATCCTCATATTTTCCAAGTCCCTGGAGAGCCACCACACAAATGTCTGTCGTGTGCTTCAGAAACTAAGAGAGGACAATCTCTATTGTAAACTGGAGAAGTGCTAGTTCCATCGTGAACAGGTTTCATTCCTGGGCTTGTCATTTCCACTGCTGGTTTTTCGATGGACCCAGAGAAACTTTCGGCAGTCCTACAGTGGCCTCGACCTGTGTGTTTACGTCCTCTTCAGCGTTTCCTGGGCTTTGCCAACTACTATCGGAAGTTTAAGACTGATATGACCAGAAAGGACGGTAATCCGTAGAGTTGGTCTCCAGAGTCCATTAAGGCCTTTGAGACTCTCAAGGCTGCATTAGTTTCTGCTCCTGTGTTGGCACATCCCGATCCTACATTGCCTTTTATCCTAGAAGTTGATGCTTCTGAGACTGGAGTTGGCACCCTTCTGTCTCAATGTCCTATCTCTGAGAGCGCTATGCATCCGTGTGGCTACTTTTCCAAGAAATTGCCACCTGCTGAGTGCAATTATGAGATTGGTGACAGAGAGCAGTTGGCGATCATTTTAGCCCTAAAAGAAAGGAGACATCTCCTTGAAGGTACCACTGTGCCGGTTCTTATTCTTACTGACCATAAGAATCTTACATTCTTGTCTGAGGCCAAGCGCCTCTCTCCCAGAAGGGCGCAATGGGCTCTTTTCTTGTCGAGTTTTAATTACATTGTCTCATTCTTACCCGGTACTAAGAATGTAAGGGCTGAAGCCTTGTCACAACAATTTTCCTCCACTTCCAAGTCGGAGTCGGTTCAGGTTCCTGTGGTTCCTCCTGATCGTATCTTGGCTACGGTTCGCACCAGTCATACTTCTCCTTTCGGTGACAAAATTCTTGCTGCTCAGGTCCATGCTCCTCCTGAGAAACCTTGTGACCGCTGCTTTATCCCAGAGAGTCTCCATACTACCGTGCTCCCGACTTACCATTCTCCCAAAGCAGCTGGCCATCCTGGGAAGAATCAACTCATTTGGGCCATTTCCCAACAATTCTGGTGGCCTAGTCTACGGGCTGATGTTACTGCCTTCGTAGCTGCCTGTTCCGTGTGTGCTCAGAGTAAGACTCCACGACACCTTCCTGTGGGCCTCTTACAACCCAATGGAGAGAGGCCTTGGACCCACCTGTCAATGGATTTCATTGTGGAGTTGCCCAACTCCCAAGGCAACACTGTTATCCTTATGGTGGTTGGCCGGCTCTCAAAGATGTGTCATTGTTTTCCACTTAAGAAGTCGCCTACTTCTAAGGAACTGGCTTCCATTTTTGCTCGGGAAATCTTTCGCTTACATGGGCAACCCAAGGTGATTGTCTTGGACAGGGGCAGTCAGTTTGTCTCCCAGTTCTGGCGAGCCTTTTGTGCACAGTTGGGAATCCAGCTTGCTTTGTCTGCGTATCACCCGTAGTCTAATGGGGCCGCACAGCGAGCCAATCAGTCCTTGGAGCAATTCCTACGTTGCTATATTTCTGACCACCATAACAACTGGTCAGACCTATTACCATGGGCTGAGTTTGCTCACAACAGTGCCTTGAATTCTACCTCCCGATTGTCTCCATTTATGGTGAATTATGGTTTCCAACCTTCCATGTTGCCTGACTCGTTTGTTCCGCAGGGTATTCCTGCATTAGAGGAGCATCTCCGTGGTCTTCGTTCCACTTGGGTACAAGTCCAGGACGCTTTGCGTCATGCTAATGATAGGTACAGACTCCATGCTGACCGTAGACGCATGTCTGCGCCTTCCTACCAGGTTGGGGGCAGGGTCTGGCTGTCATCTGACAACCTCCGACTTCGTGTTCCCCCATTGAAGTTTGCACCTCGGTTTATTGGGCCTTTCTGTATCCTTCGCAGAATTAACCCAGTGGCTTACGCGTTGGACCTCCCTCCTAGTATGCGCATCTCTAATGTGTTTCCCGTCTCCTTATTGAAACCGTTGATCTGCAACCAATTTACCACCTCAGTGCCACGTCCTCACCCTATTCAGGTTCAGAACCATAAGGAATATGAGGTGTAATCAATTGTTGACTCCCGCAGATTCCGTGGGTGCATACAGTACCTGGTGCATTGGAAGGGCAACGGTTCGGAGGAATGCTCCTGGGTTTCATCCTCGGACGTACATGCTCCTGTCCTCCGCGAGTTCCATAGATGTTTTCCCCTCAAGCCTGGTGACCCTCCGAGCGACAGGGGTCATTGAGGAGGGGGTGCTGTCAGGGCTGGCTTAGACCTTCCTTCTCTGGGCTGTCTGCTCAGCTATCAGCTAATTGCCTGCTCTCATCTCTCTCCACAGTTACCAGCTGTTCCTGATCATGCTCGTCTGACCTGCCTACTTAAAGCTGTCCAGCTCACTTCATCTCTGCCTTCGCCTTGGTCACATCACAAGAAACCATCTCCTGCGGTTCTGTTTAAAGACTGGCTTGCTGACATCCCTTCTGGTTCCTTATCCTGATTGCTCCACTTGGATCCCTGACTTCTGGCCTGGCTGATTACCTGATCTTTTTATGAGCTGACTACTCAATCCGGTTACTGGACTCTGGCTATGCTTTGACCATGCTTACTCTATTTACCTTTTTATTTTTATTTAATAAACAAGTGTGATTTAATTGTACTTCTGCCTCGATCTGATTCATGGTTTCTGACACTCCCCTCTCTCTCTCCCCCCTCTCTCACCCCCTCCCCCTTTCTCTCTCACCCTCTCTCTCACACCTCCCACAAGTGAGTGATTGGTATCGATCGGTTTTCTGAATGAACAGGAGCCTCTGTACAGAGTTTTCAGTTCGTTCACTGTCCAGTTCAGCTGAGGCTGAAGAGAAAGGAATGGCAGATTCTATGCTTTCGTTCCCTTTCCCTGTCTGAAAAGTGTTTAGACCCGTGATATTTCAACAAAGTCCCCACCGCTCCCAACAGAATTATGGAAAAAGAATTATATAAAAATTGTAAACAATATTTATAAATTGTAAAAAAATTAATAAAAATAAATCTGGGTTCTCTGACAAATGCATAACCCCACCTCCTCATTAACACTGCTGTTTAGTGGCAGACACATTATAGGTGGGTGATGGGGGGCAGCAAAATGCATCTTGGCCTGTATAGACAAAAGTCCTTACACCAGCCCTGCAGTAGACTGATGATACAACCTTAGTCTAGGCACAGTCACTGACTGAAGCTAAAGGATGTCTTTTTAATGATAATAGGTGGAGGTTTTTTTTTATATTAAACTGTGGATGTATATTGTGACACATTGGGAATTAATTCATGCAGGCTAGAAGAGTTATTAAAGGAACCACTTTATCCCCGTCATTGTTAATTTACTTTAGCAATTGCCTTGGATTCTAAAATATCCACATGGCAATTTATCAGATGAGTTTTGGAACACGTTCATGTTCGATCCTTTGGATGTTCGGCTGAACATGCCGAAAGTTGAAAAACTTGAATCTGGATCTTGAAATCAATGGTGACAGAATTCAGGTGGAATATTCACCAGTGTGGAAGACTGGCACAACCCTGCAGGGTGGCTTCTATGGGGTCTGCTGTAATTGCCCAGGGGTGAGCCTTCAGAGAAAAGCAAAGCCCTGATCTATCAGTGAACATCTGAGAACAAGGCAGCTTTGTTTACTTCTAGAGGCCCACCAATAGGGTTATAAGTGTATAAAAAAGGCTCCATTATGACCACTACCAAAATGGCGACTGGAGGAAGGGACTGCTGCTGATCTTTCTGATTACAACAGTTGCCATAACGGTTACCTTTTACATCACTTGAGTGTCCCTAGACCCACCATGTCTGTTACTGGACAGTAGGGGATGGGCTCAAGCGTGTAATGCCCCGTACACACGAGCGGACTTTTCGACATCCAAACTCCGACGGACTGAGTCCGTCAGACTATCCGATCGTGTGTGGGCTGCAACGGACTTTAGCTTCGCTAAAGTCTGACGGACTTTAGAAATGAAGCATGCTTCAAATTTTCCCGAAGGAACTCCGCCGGACCCGGTCCCCTTCGAAAACTCCGCTCGTGTGTATGCTACTCCGACGGACTAAAACCGACGCTAGGGCAGCTATTGGCTACTGGCTATAAACTTCCTTATTCGAGTCAGGTCGTACGTCATCACGTTCGAATCCGTCGGAGTTTAGTGTGATCGTGTGTGGCCAAGTCCGTTCGGCCGAAAAGTCTGTCAGAACTCCGGCGGAACTCCGGCAGAACTCCTTTGGAAGTCTGTCGGACATAAGTCCTCTAGTGTGTACGGGGCATTAGTCTCCTAGTCCCAACCCATCTGACAATCCCGCCAGGAAGCTGTCACTGCACACCACCAATCTTGATCAGCCTAGTCATTCTTGGCCCGCAGCTACACATATACAAGGGAGCATGTGTATGTGCAGCTGCGGGCCAGGAAATGCCCCAGTTGCTTATGATCAGTGGTGTGCAGTGATGGCTTCCTGGTGGGATTGCTAAAGTGGGTTGGGACTAGGAGTCAAACCCGCCTTAGCCCATCCCTACTGGACAGTGAAAGGAGAAGCAGCATAGTAATGAGCTCATTGTTCTGCCATGCCTGCTCCTGGAAGGGAAGGGAAGGGAGCAGGATTCAAATATAGTGCTGTTAAAAAAAAAAAATCTGTAACATGTATATCACTACCTTTTGCTTTGCTGCATTTTAGTGCAGATTGTGCTGCACTTTTAAGCCATTTAGCTCTAGAAGGCTTTACCCCCTTCATGACCAGGCCAATTTTTGCTGTTTAGCACTGCACTACCTTATCTGGTAATTCTGTGGTCATGCAATACTTTCTGCTATAAAACCCATTGAATAAAAAAATACAAAAAATAAATAAAATGTCTTCAATAATTTTGGACAAAATGTATTCTGATACAGGATATTTGCTGTTCTGAGCATGTCTTGACCTTTCTATAATTAAACAGGTCAAAATGTTCTGGCAAGCATACTGTATTTGGTATTACCTGGTATTACCTAGTGTATTACCTTCATCCATACACTATTTGATTGCACCCTTGTTTGATTTTATTTGGTTATTTACTGAATTTGTAAAACATTTTCCTTGTTATTGGGCTTGACTAGTGTAGTCTGAATGTTCCCCTTATATTATTCCTTACCCATACCTTCCCCTATTAGAAACGAGACCACACCATAGGTTGGAGTAAACTGGCCACAACAGCCTTTATTAAACATAACTCAAAATTCACTCCAATAACTTGTAAATATGAAAATATATAAATATATATAAATATATAAATATAAATAACTTTATTAACATTAAACCACATTAAATAACATTAACTGCCCATTCTGGTGATCTCTGACGGTGACCCCACTTAAGCCAATACCAAATCACTGTGGTACACCTGACCAACTTCCCAAAGGCCTCCACCTGTGACCGGTCGGAGACAACTTCCGCCAGTGAACATAACCGTATTCCCTCCAACGTTCAGGAATACCCAGAGGGGCCGATCGTTAGATGAGCCCCCCACACCCTCAGATCCCTTCTGAGTACCTGTCTACCGTCAGAAACCACCAGAAAACACACCGCCACAGCCCGAAAGGGTGACCCCCTCAACCTTGAGGGCCACCCCCCACCCGAAGAGCTTTTTGTATCCCCTCCTGTAAGCCCAAGGACCAAAGGTCAATCCCCACATCCGATAGGTGAACGCTATCCTGCCGAAGATAAAGACCCACATTCACCTCCAACTCCCGATGTCGAACCACAATGCCCCCGTTCTGCACCACAAACCGCCCAACCACCTTATTCACCCTTATCCTAGTTTTCTCAATGCTGGCTAAAGACCTAGCCCACCGCCACACCGTTCTGGCCACAATGTCCGACCACACCAAAATGGTGCCCGGGAAAAGGACTCGCAGGCGCAACACGTCCGCCTTAATGTCCGCCAAAATATCCTTCACCTTTCGAACGCCCAGGTCGTTGCCCCCAGCATGAACAACCAGCACATCCGGGGGCCTGTCTCTCAAAGCAAAGCACTCCACCTCCCTCATAACACGCTCCCACCGCATGCCCGGGAACCCCAACCATATCACCCTAGCCACCCGCCTGGGGATACCCAATTGCCTGCCTGCTGGTAGAGAATCACCTCTCCTGGCCCCCCAGCACACGTACGAATGCCCCAGGATCCAAACGAGGCGTGGAGAACCTCCATCTGGAATAAAAACAAAAGAAATAACACAACAACCAACGTAATGTTACAATCACAGTACTCCCCCCTAGAAATCCCAACAACAAACAACACCCCCAGCCGCACCCCAAATTACCCCAGTATCAACTGCGGCCGGACATAGGACCGGAACCTCCGGGACTCCCACCTACCAATCCGGCGAACTACCGCCTCCTCCAGCCCACATCGTGCAGCTTCCGTTGCCGCCCCGATCCGGAAAGAGTGTGACGCGTATTCCCGCTCATCCAAACCCACCGCTCTCAGGCATTGCCGAAAAACCGACACAAACTGAAACCGGGATAGAAAAGAGCCCTCCGCATGCACCAAAAAGGGGCCCGCCCCCGCAGGCCGCACCGCCCGGAAGGCCCGTACCGCCGCCACCGGGCACACAGCGGAGCCTGGAAGGGCGAGCAGCGTAATCGCCACTCCCTTGCCCCGTTGATCAGTCTTGGACCTACGCAACCGTATACTCACCCGATCTGCAACCACCTGCACATCCTGATCCAACAAACCCCCAGCCACCCGTTTCGAGCGACACACCAACTCCCCTATCCTAAACGCCCCATAAAACACCAACGAAAAAGCTGCCGTAAACAGAACGGTCTCGTAAGCAGACGAGCAAACGTCCACCAGCCGAGAACAAATTGCCACCAAATTGTCAAACGACACCGGCCGGCGCGCATCCCGACCCTTCCGATCTTTCCTGTACCCCTTCAACGTTTGCCGCACCCAAAAATCCTTCGTCCCGTCCGGCTCCCCCCACATCTTAAACAAAAAGGCCAACCCTGCCAGCTTCTGCTCAATAGACGCAGGCGACAGTCCCATCTCTATGTTCCGGGCCACCCAGTACAATACCACCCAGCGCTGGTCGGAGCCCCGACCAGCTACGCCAACCTCCCGCAGTAACGCCCACCATTCCGCCCACACCCTAGAATAAGCGGACCATGTAGCCTCACTCAATGACCTCTTCAACCAACCTGCGGCGATTCCAAGGGCAGCTCCCACATCCATCCGGGGCAGGGTGCCCCCGACTCCTCCGCTCCCGGCGCCAGCTGCCGGAACTTGTCCCACTGAAAATGAGAGAGCGAGTCAGCCAAGGAATTTTCCACCCCAGGTATGTGCACTGCATAAACGTAAACATTGAGCCGCAAACATCGAAAAACCAGCTGCCGTAGCAGCCGGATAACCGGGGGCGAGGAAGCAGTCATCCGATTGATGACCTGAACCACCCCCATGTTGTCGCAATTGATGCGCAACTTCAAATTACGAAACTCCTCCCTCCACAGCTCCAACGCCAACACTACCGGGAATAATTCCAGCAAAACCAAATTGCCCAACAACCCCGCAACCTCCCAGGAGCGCGGCCAAGGTTCAGCACTCCACCGGCCCCGAAAAAATGCCCCATAACCCGTAGACCCAGCCGCGTCAATAACCAACTCCACATCGAAGTTGCTCACTGGCCCTGACATCCACATGGCCCGCCCGTTATACGACTCCAAAAATTCATGCCACGCCCGCAGGTCCTCCCTGTGTTCCTTCCGTAAACGCACAAAATGGTTAGGTCCGGTCACCCCGGCGGTGGCCCCCGACAGCCGTCGGCAGAACACACGGCCCATAGGGATGATCCGGCAAGCGAAATTCAGCTTGCCCAACAGGGACTGCAGGGCCCTAAGCTGAACCTTCTGCCGGCCCTGCATCCCCGCCAACTCTGCTTGCAGATCCCGTAATTTATTCTCTGGCAATCGACACTCCATTGCCAGCGAATCAATCACTATCCCCAAAAAACTCAATGCCGTAACCGGGCCTTCCGTCTTATCCCCCGCCAACGGCACCCCGAACCTGCCCGCAATGTGCTGCAACGTGGACAGAAGAATCGCACACACATTGGAGGCAGGCGGGCCCACGCACAGAAAGTCATCCAAATAGTGGATGACCGACTCCAGGCCCCAAACATCTCTCACCACCCATTCCAAAAATGAGCTAAAAGCTTCAAAATAGGCGCAGGAAATGGAACAACCCATGGGCAGGCACAAATCTACATAGAACTTGCCCCGCCAATGGCACCCCAACAGCCGGAAGCTGTCCGGGTGGACTGGTAGAAGCCGAAACGCTGATTCCACATCCGCCTTGGCCATTAGAGCCCCGCGACCATACCGCCTGACCCACCGAACCGCCGCGTCAAAAGACGTGTAGGAAACCGTACACGCCTCCGGGTCAATGAAATCGTTGACCGACCCCCCTTTCGGAAAAGACAGATGATGAATCAAGCGAAACTTCCCCGGCTCCTTCTTAGGAACTACACCCAACGGGGAAACCACCAGGTCCCCCCACGGCTGCACTTCGAAAGGCCCGCCCATCAGGCCCAGCGCCACCTCCTTACCCAATTTGTCATCAACCACCCCCGGGTGATCTAAAGCCGAGCACAAATTCCAGGCTAACGGCGGCACCCCCGCTAAAGAACAGGGAATCCTAAAACCGTCCCGAAAGCCCGAAATCAACCCTCGCGCCGCCTCACCATCCGGATACCTATTTAGGAAAAGAAGCATCCTTCCCAGGTTCACCGGCGTCATCCCTTTTGTGACCGGCATCGCCGGCGCGCTTAACCTTTTTGAAACAGCGGGACAGGGGGTGGGTGCCGCCGCAGCCGGAGCACTCATGTTTGAAACGGCACGCGCCCCCGAATTTACAAGCCCCTTCATTAAAGGGCCAGCACACCCCCCACTTCTTTCCGGCCGGCAGCCCCCAGGACGACGCACTCCCGGCCCCCGCCTGAAGAAACGGAGTGGGCGTCCGCGGCGCAGACATAAGCCTCATCCATAGGCTTATGTCCTTGTGATCCCATCGCAGTTCCGCCCGCACCGCCTTCCGCTGACGAAACTGCTCATCATAGCGCAGCCACGCCAACCCCCCATACACCCGATGAGCCTCACCAATCGCGTCCAGGTAACAAAATAACGCCGAGCAATGCTCGGGGTTCTTTTCCCCAATCACGCTAGCCAGGATAGCGAACGCCTGAAGCCAATTCGCAAACATGCGCGGAATCAGCCGATGCCTACGCTTCTCCTCGTCGTCCTTCTTGGAACTGTCCGGCTTGACCCTATCCAAGTTAAACTTCTCGAGGGGGAGTAAAGAGAAAATCTCCACATACTCACCCTTGCCGATCTTGTCCCGCACCTCCTGCTTCAAATGCGCCCCCAACGGGCCCTCGAAGCAAACATAAACTTCGCACCGGGCAGCATCCGCGAGCCTAACCAGATCGGACCGCGCCCCCGGGTCCGCGGTCACCGGGGGGACCCCCGAGCCCCCAGCCCCCGCATCCACGCTCCCCGACGCCACCGCAGGCGGTGCGTCCATCGCAGGCGCAGCCTCTGACCCCCCGGCCCCCCCCCCCATGACTCAGCCAGGGGCCCACCTGAGGCGACCCCGAGCCCCCAGCAAACTTACCAACTAGGGCCTGCAACCCCTCCAACAGCTCCTGCAGCGGACCCGAGGGCCCCCCCGAGGCTACTGGCCCCGCCCCCCCAACGGACCAGCCGAAACCCCCCCCATGTCGTCCCGGGACCCCGTGGGCCCAGAACCCCCCTGTGACACCCCCATCAGACCACGCAAAGCTTCCGCCAGCAACGCAGACTCACGCAACTTACCTGGCCCCACCGGGGCCCCGCCGACCTGTACCGGTCCGGGCGCAGCAAAGGACACCTCCTCCTCCTGGGACCGCTCGCTCTCGGATCCGACCTCACCAGCGCGCACCGGGGACGCCGCCATCCCCCTGTGCTCCGAGCGGTCCTTCCGGTCCATGCGATCCGGAACAGCAGGCAATGTCCTCCTCCCCCCGCCGCCCCCGGCATGCCGGCGTCTGAAACCGGCCCTGCCAGGCACCTTGGCGGCCCTCTGCGACCCGCCCTCCCCCCCCACAAGTATGCGGCCCCCCCGAGGCACCCCCCGCCCCCCCACCGCGCGGATCACAGCCCCCGAGCCCGCAGGCCTCTGACCAACTGCCATGTGCACCCCCCCCTGAAAACCAGACCCCGAGCCACCCGCACTCCCCCCCTCCTCCACCGGGCCCCGTCCAGGCCCGGAGCCAGTGCCATGCTGCCGCGAAGCCCCGCCCCCCTCCGGTCAGCGGCGCAACGACCGCCCGGACCGGGGAGAGCCGAGTACCGGCCGTTTCGCCGGGGGGACCGAACGGTCCTCCCCCGGGCTCCGGGAGTCACGAGGTGGCTGAGGTGTAGGCCCCGGAGAAAAACGCGCCGGAGGCCGAGACCTCCGCGCGCGCAGCTGCACCTCACCTGTCCCGCCGCCGTCCTCCTCGCCATCCGCCAGATCACCCACGTGCTTCTCTTTCCTTTTTATAGAGACCTTTTCACTAAGATCCCAGTGCTTCATCATCAGTGCCACCTATCACTGCTGCCTATTACTGTCCCCTACAAGTGCCTATCAGTGCCCATCAGTGCCACCTATCAGTGCCCATCACTGCCACCCACTAGTGCCATTCAGTGCTGCCTATCCCTGTCACCTACAAGTGCCTATCAGTGCCCATCACTGTCACCCACCAGTGCTGTCCATCAGTGCAGCCTCATCAGTGCCACCTATCAGTGCCGCCTCATCAGTGCAGCCTATCAGTGCAGCCTCATCAGTGCAGCCTCTATTGTTGTAGAAGTGTAATTTCGTTTCATTTCCAGGCTTGGCTATCAGCCAAGCCTGGGTGTGTTCTGGTGATCTGGGTTGGTAGTGGCTCAGAATAGTACTGGGTGACTAACAGGTGGTGTCACTAGAACCTCCTGATTCTTTCCAGAGTATTCTGGTACTTTCTGGAAAGTGAGGTGGAGCCCCCTGGGGTATTCTAAGAAGCCCTGACCAATCCCCAACTAGGATTGGCCGGGGGCAGGCCCCCTTAAATACCCAAGGTCAGCCCAGCTGGGGAGGAGTTGATCGGGTGGAAGATGGAGATGGAGTGTTAGGCTGTCATGGCCTTTGAGGGAGGGAAGGGGGATGTGACCATGGGCCTGTGCTCGGGTGTGGACGGGGCCCTCTAAAAAAATGTGGAGGTGTCCTGGACAGGAGGCACAGGAGGAGCAAGGGGCCTATGGGAGAACACTGCCGGGCACGTCTCCAGGAGTGCCACAGTGGCAGCCAGGAAGGCTGGTGAGTATTCACACCGTCGGGAGGACTGGGAGGCATGCCTGAGAGGACTGAGATGCAGCAGTATGGAATGGGTGCAGAGCCAGTCTGGAGGATGGTAGGGACATGGGCAGTGGACCGGGGTAGCTGCAGCCAGGAGGGCTGGCAGTGCCTGGAGAGGTGGTTCTGGGAGCAGTAGCCACATAGACATATAGCACTGGGACTTTCTATTTTGCTACACCATAGGGGCCCGTGGTCCCTGGCTGTAAAGAGCACTTGCTTTGGGCCTGGCTGAGCCAGTGTCAGGCCTACAATGCTAGCTAGTCTGGAGAGTGCAAGAAAACAAGTGATGTGCAGGAGGAGAAGAGGAGAATGTATATACTGGGATGTATATAGCAGTCTCACCTTTAACCGTTAATTTCTTGGGCATCTCATAAGTTCCCTATTCACCATCCAAGTTGAATTTCCCTCAATAAAACATAAAAACAAGTGCAAGGAATGCTTTCTTGTCTCGGAGCGAGAGAAAAGTGTTTGCCTGTCTGGGCAGGGCGACAGAAGAACCACAATACACTGCAGCTGCTACAGGGGGGGGTTGTGTACCGCTACACCTATTTGCAAAATTTTATAACAAACGATGAAAACATGTTTTTTTTCAAAAAGTTTGGTCTTGTTTGTTTAACAAAAAAACAAAAAAACAGTAGTGATTAAATACCACCAAAAGAAAGATCTATTTGTGTGAAGAAGAAAAAAATGTCTAAAAATGTGATATAGGCATGTTAGTTGTGGCCATTTGCACTGTTCTATGCGCACCTTAAGCCCCATACACACTATCAGATTTTCTGCTGAGTTTTTCCTTCAGATTTACCAAAACCATATAATATGAGGTCAAACCTTAGGAGTTTCAATGTGTATGCAATCAGGCAGGCCCTTCTACTACATGGTTTTGGTAAATCTGAAGGAAAAATTCAGCAGAAAATCTGATAGTGTGTATGGGGCTATAGTATATCTTGGGAGTGAGCAAGAGAGGGTGGCTATGTCCCTACTAGGGATGAGCCGAACACCCCCCGGTTCGGTTCGCACCAGAACTTGCGAACGACCCCCGCGTTCGGTACGAACGTTAGAACCCCATTGAAGTCTATGGGACTCAAACGTTCGAATTGGAAAGTGCTAATTTTAACGGCTAATATGCAAGATAGTGTCCTAAAAAGGGTTTGGGGACCTGCCTCCTGCCTCAGGGGACATGGGTCACTGCAAAAAAAAGTTTTAAAAACTGCCGTTTTGGCGGGAGCACTGATTTTAATGACGATTAAAGTGAAAAAAAGAAAGTGAAATATTCCTTTAAATATGGTGCCTGGGGGGTGTCTGTAGTATGCCTGTGAAGTGCCACGTGTTTCCCGTGTTTAGAACAGTCCCTGCACAAAATGACATTAAACGGAAATAACACCATTTAAAACTGCTTGCGGTTTTAATGTTATATCTGGTTCCTGCAATATGGTTGAAAATCATTGAGAAACATGGCATGGGTAGCCCTCCCTGCCCATTACCAGCCTATTTGGGTCTTGTACGCATATTAAGGGGAAACCCGTACCCATATTAAAAAAAGGAAATGCGTGTGGCCCCCAGGCCCTATATACTCAGAACAGCAGTATACAGGCGGTGCAAACAAGACAGGGACTGTGTAGGTTGGTTGTGTTAAGTTGAATCTGTTTGTCATTTTCAACCGGTACATTTTTAAAGTGTAGCTCCAGTCAAAAAAACTATTTTTAAGCTTTTTGGAAAACATAGGGAAGGGTTATCACCCCTGTATAATTTGTTTTGTCGTCCATCTTTTTTCATCTCACTTGCTGCTGTCTCCTTGCGTTTGCAAGTAGGAGATGTTTGTAAGTTGGATGTTTGAAAGTAGGGGCCTGCCCTATATTATAGCGGTATGTACTGGGTACAGAGCACGCAGACAGCATGCACTATCTCCTAACACTACTGACTGCAAGCTCTATTATTAACCACTTGTTAGCCCAATGTTTGCATAAAGTGAAAGATGAAGTTATGCTGAGTAAATAGATATCAAACATGTCACTCTTCAAAATTGCCCGTGGAATGGCGCCAAACGTCGCTACTTAAAAAATCCCCATAGGCGACGCTTTAATTTTTTTTTTTACTGGTTACATGTTTTGAGTTGCAGAGGAGGTCTAGGACTAGAATTATTGCTCTCGCTCTAACATTCTCGGCGATACCTCACATGTGTGGCACATGCGAGCACATGGGGACATGGGCGCTTTAATTTTTATTTTATTTTTTTATTGTTCATTTTACTTTATTTATGTTAGTTTGACATTTTTTTTCCCCAAAAATATATTTTTGATCACTTTTATTCCTATTACAAGAAATGTAAACATCCCTTGTAATAGGAATATGGGGTGACAGGTCCTCTAATTAACGGCCTCTCAGAGTTAAACAACCCCCCTGAAGCCGTTAATCGGCAATGGGCAGTTGTTAAGTGGTTAAAGCTAGATCACTAGCTATATAGGTGAGGTGAATATAGTGGTGTATACTGCAGTCAGGGCACAGACAACAACCACTACACAGCAGCAAGATAGGAAATCAGCCAAAAACGATTGGTGTGTACTGTGTTGAAGGTACACAGAACACCCACTGCTTCAGATGCTAAGTAACACACTACACGAAGCCGCCTCAAAGGCGGCCTTATATAGTGTGGGGCGTGCACTACACAGCCTGAGCTATGATTGGCCACAGGCAGGATGCCTGTGGCCAATCATGGCTCTCCTCGCTGCCGGCGCTGCGATTGGCCAAGCATGCGGGGTCACAGTGCATGCTTGGCCAATCATGGGGCAGCAATGCACTGCGCCACCGCAGTGCATTGTGGTCCGCGCGCGCGTCACTCGAATTTTGACGCGAACGGCCCAAACGTTCGGAATTCGCCGAACGCCCGAACAGCCAATGTTCGAGTCGAACGTACGTTCGAGTCGAACGTACGTTCGACTCGAACACGAAGCTCATCCCTAGTCCCTACATACAATGGGGTCATGGAGAAGGAACGTAGCCACCCTCTACCAGGATGTCAGATCACAGCAGCAAAAACTGAAATTTGGGCCCGAGAGCAGTAGAAGGTGCAATGTGGAGTTAAGAATAAGTAATTGAACAGATTTTTTTTTAAACCAGAGTTTAGTGTGATTTAAAGAGGAAGTAAACCCTGATGAGTTTACTTCCTCTTTCATTATCTGCAAAGGCAAAGCATAATGGACTACTATGCATCGCATAGTAGTCCATTATGTGTCACTTACCTGACACAGGAGCCAGCGGTGTCACCACTGTCCCCTGTAGTCCGGCGCATCTATCTTCTCAGTGGGGTCTCGCTGCTCCGCCGCTGTCATTCGGCGAAGCCGCGGTGACGTCACTCCCGCGCATGCGCACGGGAGCCGACACGCGCGGCATCTTCGTCGTTGACGGTGCCGCGCTCAGTGCGCCTGCGCGCCGCTGTCTACGGCGCATGCCGTCTTTTGGCAAATATCTCCTAAACCGTGCGGGTTTAGGAGATATTTCTTGGACCAAAGTGTGTTGTAAGGGTTTACAACCACTTTAAGAGACTACTGTCATGTCAACGAGATTTCAGTGAATGAGTAATTGCTGCTTTTAAACGATATTGTTCCCTTATCCCTACTTGCTGCTTGTTCCTATAACTTAGTCTGATGGATGCTTCATCTTATTGGTTCAGGTCAGATTCTTTCATATCCTAAAATGCAGTTTCAGACTTGGCAGTCTACTTAACAAGGAAAAAAGGGCAACGGCAACCTAAAGAAACCATTTAGTAATCATCGACCATTGTTAGACTTCTGTAGGGGAACACAGCACACTTATTTGAAATAAATCGATATGCTTGATTGGCCTTTCAGTTGACTTAGCACGACATGGTTGAATACAGCAGGGGTTCACCAGACATAGTGAGGATATATAAGAGCATAGACCAGTGATGGCGAACCTTGGCACCCCAGATGTTTTGGAACTACATTTCCCATGATGCTCAGTTACAATGAAGAGTGCATGAGCATCATGGGAAATGAAGTTCCAAAACATCTGGAGTGCCAAGGTTCGCCATCACTGGCATAGACAGACATGGAGACATGCAAGGTGAAGGTGCTGCCTCTCCTACTCATACATGATTATGCGGTTCACACAGGTGACCTGAGGTTTAGACCTATGCTACTAAAAGGCACGGTACAACTGCTCATACTAATGCCGCGTACACACGACCAAACTTTCTGGCAGACTAGGTCTGACGGTCTTCCCGATGGACTTTCAGCGGAGTTCCGAAGGTCTTTACGAATGAACAGACTTAGCCACACATGAACAGACTAAGTCCGTTCAAAAGTCAGTTAGTTTTGAACGCAATGACGTAAGATGGGACTAAAAAAGGAAGTTCAATAGCCAGTAGCCAATAGCCTCCCTTGCGTCATATTTGGCCCGTCGGACCAGCATACAGACGAATGGATTTCCCGATAGGAATTGAGTCCGTCAGACAGATTTGAAACATGTTCTATTTCTAGATCCGTCGGATTGTTTAAACGAAAAAACGATTCGTTTAGCCCACACACGATCGGATTGTCCGACGGACTGATTACGTCGGGCCTAGTCTGCCGGAATGTCCGGTCGTGTGTACGCGGCATAATATGACTTTGCCAGCAGACACAGCACTTTCCACAGGAAGAGGTAGGTACAAAACAACATTAATAATTCTGCCAACCTAATTTTACCTGGGTAAACCTGTTTCTTCAATCTATGATAGAAGCATTTATATATATACAGTATCTCACAAAAGTGAGTACACCCCTCATATTTTTGTAAATATTTTATTATAGCTTTTCATGTGACAACACTGAAGAAGTGACACTTTGCTAATGTAGTGAGTGTACAGCTTGTATAACAGTGTAAATTTGCTGTCCCCTCAAAATAACTCAACACACAGCCATTAATGTCTAAAATGCTGGCAACAAAAGTGCACTCCTAAGTGAAAATGTCCAAATTGGGCCCAAAGTGTCAATATTTTGTGTGGCCACCACTATTTTCCACCATTGTCTTAACCCTCTTGGGCATGGAGAGTTCACCAGAGCCTCAGAGGTTGCCACTGGAGGCCTCTTACACTCCTCCATGATGACATCACGTAGCTGGTGGATGTTCCAGACCTTACGAGCCTCCACCTTCCGTTTGAGGATGCCCCACAGATGTGCAAGATGTTGTGCGTTTCCCCAGTCACACAGTCCCCCCATATAGTTAGAAACACAAACAGGGAACACATTTAACCCCTTGATCGCCCCTGATATTAACCCCTTCCCTGCCAGTGCCATTAGTACAATTACTGCGCATATTTTTAGCACTGATCACTATAAATGTCACTGGTTCCCAAAAAAGTGTCAAAAATGTCAGTTAGGTGTCCGACCTGTCCGCCGCAATGTCGCAGTCCGGCTAAAAATCACTGATTGCCGCCATTACAAGAAAACATAAAAATAAATAAATAAAAATGCCATAAATCTATTTTGTAGGCGCTATAACTTTTGCGCAAACCAATCAATATAAGCTTATTGGGATTTTTTTTACCAAAAACTGATGAATACATTTGTTTTTTTATTTATTTTTTTGGATATGTATTATAGCAAAAAGTAAAAAATATATATAATTTTTTCCAAATTGTCTGTCTTTTTTTGTTTATAGCGCAAAAAAATAAAAACCGCAGAGGTTATCAAATACCACCAAAAGAAAGCTCTATTTGTGGGTGAAAAAGTGTAAAAATAAGAGTGATGTAATCTCTCTGACAAGGCAACACACCAGCGCTGTTCACTGATGGAGATCCCTCTTTCCTTGGATGTGTGCATCTATGGGAAGTTTGAGGCTTTGCTTATACTCCTTTGAAATATATTTGTGTAGCACTGACCCCCGAAGGAGCTGCTGGTTTTATTGGGCTTACCGTTATCTTCTTGACTGCTTCTCTGTCTAGGGGTTCCCGTGGTAGATGGCCCAAAGAAATGTGGAAACTCACACTGAATCTTCTTTTGGGTTATTTGTTTCAAACAGAAACAGTCTCTCAGTTTAGGGTAGGATTTTACAACCCCTGGATAGACCTCCTCTCATTAGGCCTAGCAGCCGGTAAGGTGTTGAGTAAAGTCTCTGCCACAGACTTGAGCGTAGGATATTTGACTTGAGCATCACTGAGGGACATAGACAAATTTAAAGAGCTATCATACGGTACCAGCATCTCTCAGCCGATCCAGCGATACCATATGAGTGTAGATCCATGTAGTGTCCTTCAACTAAGCCTCCAGGCTCCTTCAGAGAAGCCAGCCTTGCGCACGGCCTTCTCCTGAAGAGTCCTCCCCTGGGGTTTCTCCAGTTGCTGGGCCTCTCC
Source organism: Lithobates pipiens (assembly GCF_037356315.1). Taxonomy (NCBI): domain Eukaryota; kingdom Metazoa; phylum Chordata; class Amphibia; order Anura; family Ranidae; genus Lithobates; species Lithobates pipiens. The sequence continues at coordinate 45,349,372 of NW_027507789.1, read as the reverse complement.
CTTAGATGAGACAGCACTGGACCACCTTTGGATCAATATGCCCCAAAATCCATTTAGGCCTGTCCCGGCAGTTGCGTTGCCTCGGGCTAGCCAGCCCCGAGACTTGAAATGCATGGTTCCGCACCCCATGCCAGGAGGGCCATGGGGCTGATCAGGAGGACCAGAACCAAGCAGGCAGAAAATATCCTCTGGATAGAACAGAACGGGACCCCGAAGTACCTTAACCAGTTCCCGACCGCCGGCCGTCAAATGACGGTCAGGCGGCGCACCTATTGTGGTGGGAGGGAGTCATATGACGTCCTCCTGTTTAAACTGGGAGTGCGCGCGCATCCCTGTTTCTTCGGTGGCGGCGTGTCATGGAGACACCCTACTTATAGATCTGCAGCTACCTACAGGACTTCAGTAGCTAAATCTAAAAAAGAGACGGAAGTTCTTTACTACCCATTTGATCCTGCCAGTAACGCAACCTGCCTCCACACCAACCAACCTGCTCCAGTCTGCCTGCATGCCAGCTAAACCTGATCACCCACCTGATTCTGCCAAACATCTGCCTCCGCCTGAAGTTCCTGTGCCCCAGTCTGATGTGCCTGCTGTCCAGCCTGACGTCCCAGTGCCTGCTGTCCAACCTGACGTCCCATTGCCTGCTGTCCAACGTGACCTCCCAGCCTTCCAGTCTGCTGTCCCGCTGCCGTCCTTCCAGTCTGATGTCCCGCTGCTGTCCTTCCAGTCTGATGTCCCGCTGCCGTCTTTCCAGTCTGTCCCGCTGCCGTCCTTCCAGTCTGATGTTCCGCTGCAGTCCTTCCAGTCTGATGTTCCGCTGCCGTCCTTCCAGTCTGATGTCCCGCTGCCGTCCTTCCAGTCTGATGTTCCGCTGCGGTCCTTCCAGTCTGATGTCCCACTGCCGACATTCCAGTCTGATGTCCCACTGCCGTCCTTCCAGTCTGATGTCCTGCTGCCGTCCTTCCAGTCTGATGTTCCGCTGCCGTCCTTCCAGCCTGATGTCCCAATGCCTGCTGTCCAGCGTGACATCCCAGCCTTCCAGTCTGATGTCCCACTGCCGACCTTCCAGTCTGATGTTCCATCCTTCCAGTCTGATGTTCCGTCCTTCCAGTCTGATGTTCTGTCCTTCCAGTCTGTTGTCCCGCTGCCGGCCTTCCAGTCTGATGTCCCAGCCTTCCAGTCTGATGTTCCAGCCTTCCAGTCTGATGTCCCACTGCTGGCCTTCCACTCTGATGTTCCGGCCTTCCAGTCTGATGATCCAGCCTTCCAGTCTGATCCGGCCTTCCAGTCTGATGTCCCGCTGCCGGCCTTCCAGTCTGATGTCCTGGCCTTCCAGTCTGATGTCCCGGCCTTCCAGTCTGATGTGCCGGCTTCCCAGCCAGAGGTGTTCCTGTCTGCTGCCCAGCCAGAGGTGTTCCTGTCTGCTGCTCAGCCAGAGGTGTTCCTGTCTACTGCCGGGCCTGATGTGCCTCTGCCAGCTTCCCAGCCTGATGTGCCTCTGCCAGCTTCCCAGTCTGATGTGCCAGCTTCCCAGCCTGATGTGCCTCTGCCAGGTTCCCTGCCTGATGTTTTTTCTGGTCTGCTGCCCAGCTTGTCGTGCCTGTGCCCGCTGCCCAGCTTGTCATACCGGTGCCCGCTGTCCAGCTTGTCGTACCGGTGCCCGCTGCCCAGCTTGTCATGCCCACTGCCCAGCCTGATGTGTCTGTTGCCCAGTTCAAGGTGACTGCCGTCCAGCCTGACAACCCGGACCCTGCCAACGACCCGGAGCCTGCTGCCCAACCCAACGACCCGAAGCCTCCCGCCCAGTTTGATGTGCCTGCTGCTAAGCCTGTTATGTCTTCGCCTGATGCCCAGCTTGAGCTGCCCATCGCCTGGTTTAATACTTTAGACTGTCTTCATATCCAGCTTAATGTGACTCTGCCTGCTGCCCAGCTTGATGCCATGGACTTGTCCCAGCAGCAGCTAGTTGGAGCGTCCGGAGGCCACTCCTTTGAGGTAGGGTACTGTCATGAAATGTTCCATCCGCTGATAATATCTGTCTTTTGGCATGCAGTACTGAGGTCCACCAGCAGGTGTCTCCTGGCAGTTTGGAACTGTCAGGAGAGCTTTTCCCTGCTGATGTTATGTCATCTTTGGGCTGCAGTACAGGCGTCCACCAGCGGATGGATCCTGGCAGTATGGAACAGACAGCACCTCCTGCAAACAGGTGTCACTTGAGGCCAATCACAGGCCTATAAATAGCTGACAAGCACTCACATGTTTGCCTTGGTATTGTCCTTGTGCCCTGACCTGCTGCTTGTGATCCTGATCCTGATCCTGAGCCTGATTCTGTACCTGTTCCTGTGCCCTAAACCTGTTTCCCTGTCCTGGTCCCTATCCTGTCCCACCTGTTACCATCATCCCTGCCCTGTAGTCTGATCCGTCCATCCTCTCCCTGTCCTGTGTTCCTTACCCCATCTGCTGATCTCCCAGTGTATGACCTTGGCCTGGCTTGTGTCTCTGATTCTGCACTGCCCTTGTTTATCTATTGATCCTCTGTGCATGACCCTGGCCTGCCTATCGTTTATGATCCTGGTATTTCCCATTTATTGTACATATCTGTTTGTTGTTATTTGGGGGTCTCTGTTGGTTGATTTATTGCACTGTGTGGTTGTACCTATATTATTCACTTCCCTTAATAAATCATTATATTTCACTTATACACGTTTCCTCTGTTGCAGTCCACATAGTTCTGGTCTTATCTGATACGTGACAGTATTTTTTGATATATTGTCTAAATAAAAAAAAAATATTTTATTATACCATATGTCTGATAATCCATGCCTTTAAAGTCCCACCCTTATAGGGAAAACTGTGTATTTTGTGGGTAAAAAAGGACATCAATTTTGTTTGGTTACAGCGTTGCACAACCGCGCAATTGTCGGTTAAAGTAACTCAGTGCCCTATCGCAAAAAAATGGCCTGGTCATTAAGGGGGTAAATCTTTCCGAGGCTGAGGTGGTTAAATTCGATTTTATGACACTTTTGCAATGCTGCACTGTTGTCTGGCCAGAAGTGTTAATTTTGCTGTCAATTTTCAATTTCGTTTTAGTCATAGTCTTTTTCCATTTTACTCTTTGGACTAAAATGCCATTTTAGTTTTAGTTGTATTTTTGTCATCTGAATTGTTTTAGTCGTATTTCAGTCAACTAAAATAGTGTTAATTTAGTAGGTGAAAATATTTTCGTCAAGGAAATGCCAGGGAGCAGGTGCAGGTGTACCCATGGCTCTCTTACAGGCTAGCTGTCCTTTTCCATAGACTTTCTATTATGTCTCGTTTTTCGTGCGTTTTCTGAAAGTAGTCTAAACATACAGCATGCATCAGAAAGCACGTCAAAAACAGGGGACATTATTTTTTCATGCGGGGCATGAAAACCACAGTAACACTGCGCTGCACCGGCACTGCCGCCAAACTGCAGAACGGCAATGTAAAAGTGGCATTAGTGATTGGATCTAGATTTTTTTTTTTTCACCTGAGTTTATTGAATGTTTATATAAAACAACTGAGGGATAGAAAATTAAGATAAAAAGGAGGAGGATAGATACATAAGGTGTAATTCACGAGCAGTATTTTTCAACATTAAAAACCTAGCATTGTACAACTGAACTTTATCTTTTCCATAAATCTTAATTGTGGGAAAAAAGAAAAAAAAATAGTCTTGTGGTTCCAAGTTGCAATATAGGGTTTAGATCTTTATTAAGGGTTAAAAAAAAGGATGTCAGGAGTCCCCGAAAAGTGTGTATATTTAAATCAGTGAGTACTACGGCACTACTGCAGCGATTGTATAATTATTGAATATACCGTAATTATTCACCGTGCTCTATTCACCTTTAGCGCAAATATATTCTGCTTACTTCTCCTGAAATCTGAATACGGAACTCCCTCTGCTAATGAAGATTATGCATTGTATATGCTAATTCTGTCCCTCTATTGTACACTACATTTTTCTTGATTATTCCGAGTCTGTGTCTGGAAAGGAGGAATCAAAGTGGAACTGGCAGCGGTTTGGCTCAGTCGCAAGATTCTCAACGCTCGACGCTGCTTCAGCTGTGCGTGCCTTGTAGATACAGGAGGTTTTCTGAACAGACAGTTTATCGGGATGCTGCCAAATAAAATGATTTACACCTATTAAACCCAGCCGCTCACGGTTTTTCATTACTTTTTCATTACCCCCTTTTTAAATAATTTGTAACTACTTAACAACTGCTGTACATGTATGTAAGCCTGGTGGTTGGCTGACAGAGCGTCTGAACTCTGGATGGGTAGCTGGGCTGCTTTTGCTTCCTGGGTGCCAGGAGTTACTGATTTGTGGAATATGCAGCACACTAGATCTTCTGGATTGCCATCAGAGCATGCCAAAAATCAGGAAGGAAAGGTGTGTTATTGAAATCCAGGACACAGACGATGGAAAGACGGCACATAGTTGCAAATACAGCATACACTGTCCATCTAAAGCGTACCTAAACCTCAGAACAACAAATGTAGCGCATCGCAACTTACCAATCCTTAGATGTGGTGATTGCATTACTTTTATTTTTTAGGATTTTTTCATATTTGTTTTCACCTAGAGAAATAAATATGGGTTGGTTTTGGATTTCCCCAATTTATTCCTATAGTTAGCTAGTCTATCAAAGCTCTGACAAGGCTATTGGTGGTGATATACCATATATACTTGAGAATAAGCCAAGTTTTTCAGCCCATTAGCCCCCCCCCCCATAGCTTATACTTGAGTGAGCCGTACATCAGCCGTACCTTTGATTACTAAAACAGGGGGTGTCTCACAATGTGTTATGCAGTCTGTTCGGTTGTCCATTGTAACAAAGCCCTGCCTCCTCCTTGTCTGTGATAGAGGAATACTGATACAGTTTCCCAGCATTGTATTAGTGTTCCTCTATCAGTGTTCCTCTATCACAGACAAGGAGGAGGCAGGGCTTTCCTACAATGGACAACCGAACAGACTGCATAACACAGCGGCAGACACCTGCTGTTTTAGTAATCAAAGGTACGGCTGCAGATGGGCACAATGAGGCTGCAAATGGGAACAGTGAGGCTGCAAATGGGAACAGTGAGGCTGCAAACGGGCACAGTGAGGCTGCAGATGGGCATTGTTTACCCAGTAGCTACTGCATTTTCCGACCCTAGGCTTATACAAAATCAAGATTAGTCAAGATGCCTCAGCTTATATTCGGGGTTGTCCTATACTCAAATATATATGCTAATAACAATATTAGCTATAGAAATAAACACAGTGCTTAAATACGCAAAGATCTAATTTATTTACCAAGAGAGTTGAAATGCTAACATAAAACACTAAAAGAATACTACAGAGCATATAAAACAAAAAAAAACAAAAACAAAACAAAGATGATACTTTATGTATGATCATCCTGAGTATACTGTGTCTCTTGGCTGGGTTCAATGGAAAAAAAAGAAAAAGAAAGAGATCCTCATTTGCCCTCACTTTTTTAAACCACACTCAGACACAAACCACACAAATACCCTCTGCCCGCCCATGAAGTCCTCTGTCCAATGAAAAGCTATAAGAGGCCATCCTTCCTAAGCACCAGTCCAGGACGTATATTATTCCCCCAAAACATCTTCCAAGATGTATGCACAGCTCCCAACTGTCCCTGATTTTGAGGGACTGTCCCTGATTTGGAACAAAGTCCCTCATTCCTTCTCATTTGTCCCTCATTTTGGTCTGATCAATATAGTTGTAAATAAAATGCACTTTTTAGCTTTTAAAAAGAGTTCTCCTTTGCTAAACCTTACATTCAATTACCTTACATTCAATTTCTAGATTGCTCCATTTGTAAATGTAAAAAGCCTATATAAAGGAATAATGGTAAAAAAAGCACTTGTGGGTTTAACCAATCTTTTTTTTTGTATAACTCCCCTTTAATGGTATAGTGGGGGGTGTCCTATGCATACATACTTTTGCTAATAGGTATCCCTCATTTCCATTTCAAAAAGTTGTAAGGCATTTGTATGTTATTCTCTTCCACCACGGGGAAGCATTAGTCTATGAACACCTGCCTTGACCCAGGCCAACATCCAGTAACAGTTGGTCTTGATTTTGCTGTAAGTCAGGTAATCAGTCATTTTAATTTGCACCTCCCCAGGAGGTCTTAGCTGATGCTCTTCTACCCCCTCATACATCAAATCAGGAGGCCTATACGAGAACATCCTTCAGAAGATGAATTCCCATTTATCACTTCTTGTTACAAACGCCCTGCTGGGTAAACTTGCTGTACTGACATTCCAAGACGACTTCCAAACAGGCCAAATGGCTTTATTAACCAGAAAGTAATAATCCAAAAATGTCTGATATAAAAACATGTTGACTTTCAACACCTAGTGATCCTGCCAGTAACATGCTTACCCGTCTTAGGTTGATGATGTACAAACTGTAATGTATCAGTGGAGAAGCAGTATTTCCCCCCTAGGACAAGAAGTTTGTTACTGGCAGGATTACCAGGAAAAAATACAAAGCAAATAGAGAATACCACCTCTCTTAATCTCCATAACATAGGTGGAGGTGTTCTGTGGTCCACTGGGAATAATGCAAACCAAGAAGGGTGCAGCACAGGAACTCACATACTTACTGGGTTTCTGGATCAACAGTTTCAAGCCTTTATGGGAAAGTTCTCATAATCCATGTTAAATCTGTTATTGGATTGCAAAAGAAGAGTTAAGCCGCGTACACACGGGCGGACTGTATGGCCAACTTAGTCCGTCAGACAATCCGACGGACAGTCCGTCCTACTTTCGAATGAACGGACTTGACCACACACGATGAACAAACAGTCCGTCGAAAGCTTGCGCGATGACGTGTACAGCACGTACGATGGGACTAGAAATAGGACGTCCAATACACAGCAATGCAACCTTTCGCCGTGTAAATCCTTTCTGAGCATGCGCCATACTTAGTCCGTCGAACTAGCCTACTCACGAGCGGACTGTCCGCTGAAACCAAAGTTGGACGGACAATATTACGGAAATTCCGAAATACTTAGTCCGCCAGACTGCACGCTGAAAAAGTCCGCTGAAGCCCACACACGAGCGGACTGTCCGCTGAAATGTGTTTCGACGGACTAAGTTGGCCAGACAGTCCGCCCGTGTGTACGCGGCTTAAAACTTTCACTTTGGTAAAAAAGAGCACAAAGCAAATATGAGAGAGACCTCCAAGGATGAGACATTGTTGCTGTGTTGCTGGACCAACCAAAGATATAAAGCATTGGTTGGTGATCTAAAGCCTAAACTATTTTTACCCTAATGCAATTCTTGCATTAAGATAAAAAATGTTCAGGTAAAAATATTGCCCCCTCAGTTCCCCCAATAGAAAAATACAGTAATTGCTGGCACACGGTTCCTGTGCTTGTGACTAGTGGCAGTCACTATAATAGGGCACATAGATTAGTAAGAGACATATTCCATGAATATTGCTACTAAAAGATAAATGTCCTTAAGTCCATAGGTAAATAATGGCAGTAGCTGTCCTCAGCGAAAGCCAGCTCTGTGGAATAAGCAATGGGAGAAAGCAGAAAGCGCCACCTGAGTGTAGTATTAGTAAAGGCAATTTAATCACAAAGATACAAAACACTCACAAGAAGTCAGTTAAAAGCCATGAGAGACACGAAGGACACTATACCAACAGACGGGCATACTTTAACTGACATCTTGTGAGTGTTTTGAATCTTTGTGATTTAACTTTACTAATAATATACTCAGGTGGCGCTTCCTGCTTACCCCCCCCCCCCCTCAGCCCCTCAATACTCACCTGAGTTCTCACTCGATCCAGCAATGTGTCCATCTGCAGCAGCTCTCTCCTCTCACTTGCCAGTCTTACAGGCTTTGCTGAGGCAAAAGGAGCCATTGGCTCCTGCTGCTGTCAATCAAAGGCAGTTATGAGGGAGGGGGTGGGACCGAGAAGAAATGTCTATGTCCCACAGTTTGTACCACACTAGGAAGCACCTTCCTATGGTGACACACGGAGAAGACGAGGAGCAAGGAAGGCTGGCAGGGACCCAGGAAGAAGAGCCTCAGGCCTAAAAAACACAAATACTTATCTCAAACAATGGTCATGTGGCAAGCTTTAGTGATTCTTCAGTGCAGTATGGGAGGGTTCTTTTTGTATTGTCCACATTTCTTCCTGGTGACATGGGCACTGCTAAATTTGTCCATCACCTGGGTCCACAGAGGGTTCTATAGGCTGCTAAAGTTGTCCATCGCCTGTGCCCACAGAGGGTCATTTAGTCTTATAGCCTGCTAAAGTTGTCTATCCCCTATGTCTACAGGGGGTCCTTTAAATTTATAGGCTTCTAAAGTTGTCCATCACCTGAGCCTTCATAGAGTTCTTTAGCATTATATGAATGTTGATGTCACATTACAGACTAAAGGACCAGCAGAAAGCAGCACAAACTCACCAGTCCTTACCCCTGGAGAGGTGCCATGGATGGTAATGTAATCGTGAATTCAGGTAAGTAATTATTAAAGCCAGATTTGCTAGGTGTAAGGTGTGTGGGTTCCTTCTTTTTTATCCTTGAAATGGAACTATCAGTTTTGAAATGGTTGACCTGTTCTTCCAACTTCATTATAAAAGCACAAAATATCCCACCTATTACTGATGTCTTTATGTTTTACCATAACTGGTACGCTAAACCAAATATACATTATAGCTTCCTTCTCTTGGCCCCTTTACTAATGATCTGACTCCCCTTCCATCAGTTCCTCACTTGAGTCAATACTATGTTTAATATTTATGTTCTGTACCTTGGAGAGCAGCTGAAGACTTCTCAAGGAGAAGTCTGTATGTGTAAAATACGAAAGGGAAGGCACAGATGAGTGGAGATGCGATGGATAGCAGAATGAATTAAAAACAGCAGCGTGTTCGATTACTAATACTGATTTAATGGCTTTGTGTTTTCTAAATGCAGCTAGACGGAGTTTACATTTCTCGTAAAGAACAGGATTCTGGCATTGCAACTACCTGCATTATGTATATTATACAAATAAAAACACATATGTGTATATACAGGGGCACATCTTTCCGAATACCAAACCAATGTTGACAATTTCTGCAGTATATAGGTAAATTCCACAGGTGACGATCCATCAACAGTAGTATACTTCAGGTACATAGGCTGCTACCAATATAATACCAAAGATGACCCCCCTAAATGCTGCATCTGTCTTGGTTCCGGAGACATGAAGACAGAATCAGTAATGAAGGGGAGATCCTCCAACAATTTTCTGACCAGCCTAGAATGTAGCTTCTCACCAAAAGAAACCGTGGTGTGACACTGGAACTCATGACTAAGGGATGTGCCTATTTCGTGAGGCTCCCCAAAAAACAACACATACCCCCCTTATCTTAAATAACTTATGATTGACCAGACGACACATTCTCTTTTTGGAGTCGAATGGCCATAGCAGGCTTCACCAACATATGAAAAATACAAAAATCTTAGAAAACATAACTTAATGCATATAAATACATTTTACAACATTTTACAACATTTTACATTTTACAACAAACATTATAAACCAAATATATATATCTGTATTACACATTCCTGATCTAGAGGTCTTTGAAGGAAAATTATTATTTCCAACCAGCTAGTTGAGTACACCCATGAACAGCCCCCCCGCCGCGTATTACGGAAGCTCGGGGACAAAAACCAGCAACTTCCTTCCAGATACAACCTTCTGCACCATCTGTACCATTTAAGGGAACAGACACCCATAGCTCCATATGAGCCCAACTCCCCTAGACCTCCATTATTTTTAGTACCGCCTTCAAAGACCCCATAGACCTAATGCTGCTACGACAATAAATCATGCTACCATCCTGGCATACTCACCACCGTCATTAAACCACCTAATGAAAAGAACGCCCCGAGACCATATCTACCCAAACCCCTAAACCGTAAAATAGGGAGGGAGGGTGGGAAAAGCTCCTGCTTCTGTCAGTAAGATGGCGCCGACTGATTGCCTTGCGCGCCAGCTCTGCCCACCTCAGCTATGATCGCCGCCCACCGCCTGCCTACCGCCCATCTCCCATTCAGCCTCCGCCTCATGTCACCCCCCCTCGTCATGCCGGCCCTCCCCCTAGTGCCTGTGTCCGGGCCGCTTCTGTTTCATCTACTCTGCTCCTTAGTAGCTTCTACTTTAGTAGTTTTTACTATCCAGGCCGAGATGGTTCTGACCGAGGCCCCTTTCCCTTTATATTTCCAATGATGATGAAAAAGTTTGTCAGAAGGTGTGCATGTAGGCGTAGCCTGGAGATAGGCTTTTAGGACTTTTGGAATGTCCAAATCATGAAGATCAGCATCTGATTTTGCTGGGAAGGCTGGAAGCACCCATTCACTGGAGAGATGAAATATCAATGCCACTTTTGGGACAAAATGGTCTCAGCACAACCCTGTCTGGGAAGAATAAGGTTCTGCTGCCCCCAGTTCTTGGAGTTCTGACATCCTTCCCCCTGAAGTTATGGCCAATAGGAAAGCCGTTTTTAAGGTGATATCCCATAATGAACAGTCTTCTGTCGGAGTATGAGGAGGGTTTTCTAAAAAATTAAGGACTACTGCCAGGTCCCATCAAAGGAACCTATTTCTCTTGGGAGGGCATTTTCTAAGTTCCACTCTCATGAAGTGCTCCACCAGTAGGTTTGCTGCCCATTTCTTTTAGGTAATAGCCGATACGGCTGAAATTTGCATCTTAAGCAAACTTAGGCTGAGCCCCAAATCCAATCCGGATTGCAGGAAAGACAGGATTTGAGATACATTTGGGTCACTAGGGTCAAGCTAACGTCCAGCTGCAAAGCTTGTGAACCTATTCCATATTCTGGAGTAGTTGGCATTTGTTGACCCCTTTCTGAAACTCTGTAAAGTTCTAATACCCTCTGGAGAACATCCTTACACTTGTAACCCCTGCCTTACAATCTCCAGGCCACTAAGGCCAGTCATGATGGTTGCGGATGTAGGGTATCTCCTTCAGACAGTAGATGAGGAGTCACCGGCAGAGTGATCGGTGTGCACACGCTGAGATCCATTGCCTGAGAGACCCATGGTCTTTGAGGCCAGTAAGGAAATACTGGGATGTCTATCAAATTCTCTGTCAACAAATCTCCTCAGGAATTGCAGGATTAAAGAAATTGGAGGGAAGGCATAGGCCAGTTGCCCAACCCAAGGATGGGTCAAGGCACCCGTCCCCTCCACTAATGGATGAGGGTAGCGTGAGAGGAACTGGCTCACCTTGCAGATGGTTGATGAGACACAAATATCCATCTTGGGGACACCCCCACTCATGGATGATCTGTTTGAATACTTCGGGGTAAAGGGACCATTCATTGGGGTCCATGAATTGTCTGGATAGGCAATCTGCTTCCAAGTTCTGACAGCCTGGAAGATATATGGCCCTCAAATCTGGGAGATATTGATGTGTGTGTCTTGATTGGTTCCACCTCTCTCAAGAGGGACTGGCTGTGTGTCCCGCCTTGTCGCTGTATGTAGGACACTGCTGCTGTGTTGTCCAGATGAAGCAGGACTGGGCGACCCTGTATGTGAGGCAGCAAGGTAGCCAATGCCATGAATGCTGCTCTAAGTTCCAGAATATTGGAAACCATGCCCAGAGTGGGAATTTATTCACAGGTGATGCCCCACCCTGCTGCGTTGGCATCTGTGTTAACAAAGAACCATTGCTGCAGCCCTAATAGACTATGCTGTTTAGCGTTTCTAGTTTCATCTTCCACCAGAGACTCTGGCGCATTCCGGCTAGTGAACCTGATTGATTGGGCTAGACGAACTCTCTTCCACTGCATCAAGAAGCCTTGTTGGAAAACTCTGCGTTTCCAGTGAACCTAGGGGATCATCGGGATACATAAAACCATTGTCCCAAGACTCATGCAGTGGGATGCTGACATCGCTGGAGCAGCCAATGCCTGTTGGAACTTCTCCCTGATTTTGGGGAGTTTCTGAGGTGGCAAAGAAACTGTGGCAGCCTGAGTATTGAATTGGGCCCCTAGGTAGACCATGTTCTGTGGAGGTTCCAGCTGGCTCTGTTAATGCCTGTCTCTCAACGCAAATCTGAGGAACTGCTGGTATGACTGAAGGATCAGGACATGCTGGTAGGCATATTGCAAGTCCACTGTATTCCTGGTTAAATAACCTGGATTATGGTATGGAGAGACTCCCTCTTGAATCTATACAGATACATTTATTCAGTCTCTTGAGGTAGTTCTGGAGGCTGCCATTTGAACAGCTAATAATGGCCTTTGCGCCATTATAGAATGAATTTGCAGTTTTTTGGCAGTGATCTTGCCAGAACTGGGTCACATTGAGCCACCTGGCTCCAACTGCCTCCTGGACGGGCCTGGCATTAAAAGGGCTTCTGGGTATTGGACGGAACAGCCGCAGGGGTCTTAGCTCTCTGCGATCTTACGAAGGTTGACTGTATACCCCTCCAACGCCTTCTGAAGTCCTTGGATGGGCGAAAGGCTCCCGAAATTCCAGTACCTGTTTGGCGCTCCTCGGGATGGTTGCCCTCTCTGGCGTCTGGACCTCCGATCTTGGGGTAGAAGACCTGATTTTCCTCCTGTAACCTTGCAGATGGCAGTCTCCAGGTTTTTGGCCAAACAGCGCCTTACCATCAAAAGGCAGTTTATAGCAATTCTGCTTTGAGGATGGGTCAGCCACCTAAGGTTTTAGCCACAGCGCTCCTTTGGCTGTGACTGAGCCGAGCATGGCTCTGGAGGAACATCGAATGATGTCTATAGCTGCCTCACCTGCGAAGTCCACGGAGAGTTTTATCTCATCAAGAGCCTTGATGATTTTTTTCTTTTGGCAGCTGGTTTTTTATCGCATATTCCAAGGTCCTTTACCTTGCGTTCAAACCTTAAGAGCCTCAATTTGTATGCAATCAGGCAGGCCCCTGTACCACATAGTCCCGGCAAATCTAAAGGAAATCAGACAACAAAAGCTGCACAGTGTGCATGGGGTCTTTAGAGATATGAAGGTAAGAAAAAGAAACAAGTTTTATAGAAATTGACAGACCTGGAAAGAGTGCCACAGGAGAGAAGACATCATGCAGTCCCAGCTGCTGGATCCAGATTCCAAAGCAGGCATGCCACAAGAAGATTGTTGTCTCTGATTAGAGAACACCTTGACCCCAAAAGACCACCAGAAGGGGTTCCCCACCTTGTTGGTGCATTTAGCAGCCTAAAGTGTGGGACTGTGTACTGGGAGAGGCTGAACCCAGACGGACTCTGACGTAGTTGGCAGGTCAGAGCTTTATCCTGAGTGTAAAAGGTCTGTAGGTATTGATTAGAGATGAGCTCTGGCGTGTTTGCATACTCCACGTGCAGAGCCCACCAGGAAGTCGTGCAGCGCTGCACTAATCACAGGCAGTGAGACATTGCACGATCTCTGCAGCCGTGCATGAGGGCAATGTCTCACTGCCTGTGATTAGCGCAGCGATGCACCGACCTCCGGGCGGGCTCTACACGTGGAGTATGCGAACACGCCGGAGCTCATCCTTAGTATTGATCTTTTGAGGACAAAAAGGAGAACGGGGGAGGTAGCTCTCAGTCAGACTTTTATAAAGCTAAACAGATCCTGTGGGTGGATATAGAGGCAGAGCTATATCATATGTAAGGATGAGCTCCAGTGTGTTTGCACAGCCCACGTGTAGAGCCCGCCAGGAAGTCGGCGCAGCCTCCGGGCGGGCTCTACACGTGGAGTATGTGAACACGCCGGAGCTCATCCCTAATGATATGTATGCTGCCATGTTTGGTGTCAGGAAAAAAGTTTTGCCTATAGTTCTACTTTAACTTGCAGAGTTTGTGTTGTCAACTTGCTTGTAAAAATGTACCAAATATGTAACATGTAGCAGGATTTAGTGTCATTTATATGTAGAAAGCATGTTATTTAGAAAACTGATACTGAAAAAATTACTAAATGTGTACTTGTGTTCAAACTATGGACATTACGTATTTATAAATTCATTGCACACATTAAAAAGGGCTTTAAAACAACCCATCTCTGTGCTCTATAGTCTTAGTAGCCAATAAGGATGAGCTCAGGCGTGTTCGCATGGAACATGTGCAGAGCCCGCCAGGAAGTCGGCGCAGCGCTGCGCTAATCACAGGCAGTGAGACATTGCCCCGATGTGCGGCCGCCGAGATCGGGCAATGTCTCACTGCCTGTGATTAGCGCAGCGCCAACTTCCTGGCGGGCTCTGCACGTGTTCCATGCGAACATGCCTGAGCTCATCCCTAGTAGCCACTATGGAGAAATTCACCTTAAGGCTGGGTTCACACTATTGTGAATTGGATGCAGGTTTGCCTGCATCCAATTCTCATAGCAGGAGATTGTGACAGACTCTATGGAGTCAGTACACACATCTCCGGAGCGGCTCCAGTGTGAATTGCATAGGAGTCCTGTGCGTCTTTTGGTCCGTTTCAGGTCCAAATTCAGCAAAAAAATTGGGTTAAAATCAGACCTGAACCAGTGAATTGAGATGCATCGGACCCTCTGCTGTGAGCTGCTCCGTGCTCTAGTGTAAACTCAGCCTCAAATTTTGCAACAGAGGCACCGAGATCACAACTCCTCTCCCCTAATTTTCTCTGTTAGCAGAAATTGACTGAAAACCAGCCAAGGAATGTCTGTTGAGATCTTTTAGGCTAGATGCACAAGTGGTTTCTTGCATTCATGGCAAACAAGCATTCATGGCCTGAACACCTACAGCCCTAAACAAAAGTACACCTCAGTACAGCTTCCAGCCATTTTGCCCCTTTGCATGAGACCTGAGAATGAATTTTCCACAGTACATGCAGCTACAGAAGTCAGTGAGGACTTGATTTAAGGCTCTTTTACTGCTTGTTATGAATACTTTCTGTCCAAGAAGCACTTTCTTTTTACACTCCCACCCAAATCAGGGCCATATTTAGATGAAACACTGCCCTAAGTGCACCAAAATAATGGCTATCTTTTGTAGAAGCTCCACCCAATCTGTCACATGATTATTGGCAGAAAAACTAGAAATTAGTAATTGAGGCAGCGTGTGGTCTGCTTTTTCGCTATTCAAACTCCCAAACAAGATAAAGGAGAAATTATTATTTAATATGAACTATAATGGCGCGTACACATGACTGGACTTTCCGGCAGACTAGGTCAGACGGTCTTCCTGACGGACTTTCGGCGGAGTTCCGACTGAGTTTCTGAACGAACGGACTTAACGACATACGGACGGACTAAGTCTGTTCGAAAGTCCGTTCATTTTGAACGTGATGACGTAAGACGGGACTAAAAAAGGAAGTTCAATAGCCAGTAGCCAATAGCTTCCCTTGTGTCGTATTTGGTCCGTCAGACCAGCATACAGACAAACGGTTTTCCCAATAAGAATTAAGTCTGTCGGACAGATTTGAAACGTGTTCTATTTCTAGGTCTGTCTGTTTTTTTTAACCTAAAAGATCGGATTAGCCCAGATACAATCGGATTGTCCGCCAGACTGATTCCGTCGAACCTAGTCTGCCGGAAAGTCTGGTCGTGTGTACGCAGCATAAGGCTCTATGCACACACAGGGCCAGATTAAGAACTTTGTGGGCCTGGTGCTGAAGATTTTTGTGGGGCCTTTTATAAACAATAAATAAATAAAAATGCAAACTATTTTTGTTAAAACAAATTAAATTAGAGAGAGAGAGGGAGAAAGGGGATGAAAGAGGTGTGAGGGGTAAGGGAGGGAGGATGAGAGAGAAAGGGCATGTGTGGGAATGACATCAAAGCAGCCTGGCCAAGGCAAGTGTCCGAAGGCACAGAACCCAGAAGGAAGACCGGGTGAAGATGGAAGTGCTCGGGCCCTGCCAGATTTATCACAGCACATCACTGGAGGGCTCAGTCTGACAGGTAAGTGTACCCTAATGTGCTAATATGCTGGGCATAATTGTACATTGTGGCATAACCTACCCCAGGACCTCTAAAAAGTAGTAATGTTAGAAAAGTTTACTACCGCTTTAATATCACAGGCGCCTGTCATGGGGCCCCCTACCTGTGGCCCTTGGGCAGTGCCTAAGTACATAGTTGTCAACATTTCAAAAATATTTTCAGGGACGCTTTTTTTACAAGTGCTATATCTGGAGTAGCTGACATCCCCTATGTTCCTCTATACATCACAATAGTAATTACAAAATTAAATAAGTACTAATAATGGGGCAGAACAAATATGAGGACTGTGAGATTTCCTTTATTTGAACTAACAAAAGTGTGCCCATTCTAGAGCTGGTAACATTGAGGATATTCAGTATAATTTTAAAGAACAGTTTTTGTGGGTAAGAGGCATAGGGGAGGAGTATGAATGGTATAAAAGTGGGAAGTATGTGCAGGTGAGGGAGAGGAATGTGGAGGGTCTAACAGTGGGCACTATGTACATGAGAGGAGTGCAGAGGGTATGGCAGAAGGCACTATGTACAGGAGAGGAGTGTGTAGGGTATGACAGTGGGCAGTATGCACAGCAGAGGAGTGTAGGGGGTATGACATTGGGCACTATGTAGAAGAGAAGAGTGTGGAGGGTATGACAGTGAGCAATATCTACAGGAGTGTGGAGGGTATGATAGTGGGCCCTATGTACAGGAGAAAAGTGTGGAGAGTAGGACAGTAAGCAGTAATTACAGGAGAGGAGTGTGGAGGGAGGGTATGACGGTGGGCACTATGTATAGGAGAGGCGTATGGAGGGAGGGTATGACGGTGGGCACTATGTATAGGAGAGGCGTATGGAGGGTATGACAGTGAGTAGTATGTACAGGAGAGGAGTGTGGAGGGTATGACAGTGGGCACTATGTATAGGAGAGAAGTGTTGGAGGTATGACAGTGGGCACTATGTATAGGAGAGTAGTGTGGAGGATATGACAGCGGGCATTATGTATAGGAGAGAAGTGTGGAGGATATGACAGTGGGCACTATGTATAGGAGAGAATTGTGGAGAGTATGACAGTGGGCACTATGTATAGGAGAGGAGGATGAAGTAATCTGGGAAGGAAAAATGTAAAGGTTTGTGGAAGGATGTTTAGGGACTGCGTAGTGGTTAAGCGGGCCATACATGGATTGAAATTACACCAATTAAGCAGAGACCAGCCATAGTCGATCTATGTATGGGCTAGCTGGTTTTACACAAGTCAACCTATTAACCGACTTGAGTACAACCAGTCTGTCAAGTTTTCCCCAAAACAATCAGTGCTGCCAGCTATAGTTAGCAACACTAATCATTGTATTCACTGGCAGAACACAATAACACTGCAGGAGTGATTGCCCCATTCACAGGTCAGCAGGTGAGAGGGTGTGTGGGGACAGGCTGGGGAGAGATACTAGTCAGTCCCTGGGTAGGCACTGGTTAGTATCAGAGCCAGATACACACAGATTACATACGCCACCATCGTTACTGTGAGAGCAAGAATTCTAGCACTAGAC
This sequence comes from Lithobates pipiens, assembly GCF_037356315.1. Classification (NCBI taxonomy): domain Eukaryota; kingdom Metazoa; phylum Chordata; class Amphibia; order Anura; family Ranidae; genus Lithobates; species Lithobates pipiens. The sequence continues at coordinate 45,331,874 of NW_027507789.1, read as the reverse complement.
CTCCTCTGTAACTCTAAACATGTAACCTGTAAAAAAATGTAAAGCATCGCTTAGTACACAACAAAAAATCGTGCTAACTTTAGCGTTTTTTTTTTTTAATGAATGAAACGTTTGAAAAATTGCTGCGCAAATATCGTGTAACATTGCAAAGACCACCATTTTATTCCATAGGGTGTCTGCTAAAACAATATATAATGCTTGAGGGTTCTGAGTAATTTTGTAGCATAAAAAAAATGATGATTTTTACATGTAGGAGAGAAGTCTCAGAATGGGCCTGGGTGGCAAGGGGTTAATTATCATAAGTAATATAAAAATAATTATTATAAGCTATGTGAGTTTATCCTCTGAGTCTGCTGCAGAGTGTTCCAGCTTGTATTTATACTGACCGCTCTGTATGTAGCTTATGACAGTCTGCGCAAGGAGCCCCGTATCCATAGATGATAGCAGCCCCATATTTTAACCAGTGCTGGAGTGGGTCTTTAGCTACCTACTCCCCAAAAGTGGGGTCTCTGTGACTGATCGCCAAGCCACAATCCTCGTACAAGTCTATCTTTAAAAAAAAGCTCCAATAGCCCCTATGTTAATCCGGCCCTGTGCACACAGATTGTTCAAAAAGTCTTTCTGGACATTGAATAGCTGGCAGAAAACTGCTGCTTTAAAAATGTGCTTTTAACAGTGGTTCTTAATCACATTTATGCACGTTTTTCAGCGTCAGTGTTTTTTTATTTTTTTATTTATTAAACTAGTTTACATTCAGCTCTGCAATGTAAAGAACTTTGATAAAAGCACGTTTATGCACGTTTTTCTGCGTTCAGCATTTTTTGTGGTCAGAAAACAAGACGATTCCCCGTTCTGCCAGATGACATGTCAGAGATCTTCTGTTCCCATTGATCAGGAACAGCGATCTCTGTCATGTCCCTGGTAGCCCATCCCCTACAGTTAGAACACGCTGAGGGAACACACTTAACCCCTTGATCACCTCCTAGTTTTAACCCCTTCCCTGCCAGTGTAATTTTTTCATTGATCAGTGCATTTTTATAGCACTGGTCCCTAAAAAGTGTTATTTGGGGACAGATTTGTCCGCTGCAATGTCGCAGTCCTGCCAAAAATCGTAGATCGCCGTCATTAACCAGTACAAAACACAAAAAAAGTCCCTAAATCTATCCCATAGTTTGTAGATGCGATAACTTTTGCGCAAACCAATCAATATACGCTTATTGCGATTTTTTTTTACCAAAAATATGTCAAAGGATATATATCGGGCTAAACTGATGAATAAATTAGTTTTTTTATATATTTTTTAGGGGATATGTATTATAGCAGAAAGTAAAACAAATAGTTTTGTTTTCAAAATCGTTGTTCTTTTTTCGTTTATTGCGCAAAAAATAAAAACCGCAGAGGTGATTAAATACCACCAAAAGATAGCTCTATTTGTGGGGAAAAAGGACATCAATTTTGTTTGGGTACAGCGTCGCACGACTGCGCAATTGTCAGTTAAAGCAACACAGTGCCGTATTGCAAAAAATGCCCTAGTCATTAAGGGGGCAAATACTTCCAGGCCTGAGGTGGGTAAAGGCTGTTAAAAAAAATGCCCAAACTCACAAAAACACGAGTTTAACAGCAGCAGTGTTCATGTGGCCTAAAGCATCTTCTGACCAGGAGGAGCCGGTCCATTAGGGGCTTTAGCTGTACCCTGTGTTCTGTGCATGTCCATGCATTGTTTTTATGGCCTTTTGTCAGTTGCATTTTGTGAGTACCCACTTTTATGTAAAGCATTTTTATTATTAAATTATCTTTGGTAATGCACTAGGTATGCGCGCCTTCCATTTCTGTTTTTTTGCAGTTCCTTACGTTTTAACCCATCTAAGGAAGGCAGCATCCACCCAGTTTTGGATACAATATATACCTTTCACACCACCATTTTATCTGACATCTGTTACTCCTCAACTTGGAAGACCTATTGGAAGTGACTGTGTTTTTTATATTGCAACGCCCCCCCCCCCCCTCTAATTTGCATGTGGGGATGCATGCAGGGCACCAACTTTTTTTGGGCTCTAGGCTCTAATTGGCTTGAAAAGGGTTGGGTTTGGGGCACAGAGCAGTGTGCCCCAAACCCACCCACTTGTGACAATAGCGAATCAATATTCGCTATTGTCTTCTGGCTTCTCCTCCTGGCAAATCCTCATAGGAGGTGGATCAGGTTGGCCGGAAGGAGAAGGTGAGGAAGCCATGGAGGGGTGAGTGCAGGGAGACCGTGCCATGGAGGGGTGAGTGCGGGGAGACTGTGCCATGGAGGGGTGAGTGCGGGAAGACTTTGCCATGGAGGGGTGAGTGTGGGGGGACCCCCTAAAAAGTTTAGCTTTAGCTTTAGTTCTTTAACTTTCCCTGAACCCCCAAATAGTTCTATTGCTGAGGTGGCAAAAAAAGCTCTGACTAGAACATCGCAGAGCTTACGCAAGAATTCAGATTCAAAATTTAGCACAAATTTTTCATTTTTAATATTTTTTTAATTAAAGCTGACGTTTTAGTATTTTTTATTTACATACAGCAAAACACACATTAGCTATGTGTACTGGTGTGTATCCTATCCCTGCAGTGTCCCCTCGTTGGCCACTGGATACTGTCCTGAGCGGCTGTTTTCTGGCACTATGAAGGCTAACATCAACAGCTGCTATTGAGAATAGTTGTGCTGCTCACCTACCCCCTTCTGCCCTCTCCACCATTCATTGGGATCCCACTATTGTTGTCCCACAATGCATTGCGTTCTGTCAATGGAGGAATAACAGTTGAGTGACAGAATCTCCCGTGCCCATTCACAGTCTCACAATCTGGAAATAGGGAATACAAAAGGGCAGGGCCCATCCCACCATGGGACCCCATGGGACCATGGTTCCAGGCAGCATTTAAGAGGGGCGGAAGCCTGGTCAGGCAAGAAGTTGTCAGGAGTAGACTACTCGGACTCCGTAGTAGCAACCCGGAATCCCGGATCAGTAAGCAGGAGCAGAGCAGAGCCAATGCTGGTTGGCGGTGTGTTGTGTGCTGCCTGCTGCACTGGTTGCTAGAATAACCTGCTGCCCGGCACCTAGCAACCAGTGACGTCAGAGGCCGCGGCTGCCCCAGCATTCAGAGTGCTTAGCCTCCGCGCCAATCAATTGCTCCACCCACCTCTTCCCTCTTCCATCTCCAGCGTGAGGGAAGGAAGGTCCTGAAGAGAGCTGCCTGTGCGGCTGTGCCCGTGACATTGTGATCTGAGCCTGAGCAGCCTCTGCCTATATGAAAAACAAAGTGGGTTAGGTTGGTAGTACAACTTCAAGTGGTTTCTCTCTATAAGATTTTTTTATAAGGGACTCAAGCTGGATTGAATCTGACTGATCTTTGTGTTGTTCCCTCTGGGACACAGCAAGTGGCAATCCACTACGTGTGGCAGGTGACAATCCGAAATGTGTGGCAGGTGACAATCCGCAATGTGTCGCAGGTGGCGTTGTGGCAGGTGACAATCCGCAATGTGTGGCAGGTGGTGTTGTTGTGGCAAGTGACAATCCACAATATGTGGCAGGTGACGTTGTGGCAAGTGACAATCCGCAATGTGTGGCAGATGGCGTTGTTGTGGCAAGTGACAATCCGCAATGTGTGGCAGGTGACAATCCACATCTGGTGGCAGGTGACACAGCAAGTGACATTCCGCATCTGAAGGCAGGTGACGTTGGCAAGTGACACACTCGGGGCTCCCACTGATTCTGCATTATGGTGAGTTGAACTATTTTATTTTATATACTAATGTAATAATAGTAATAATGCCCTTCAATCATTCTTTTTTGTGATATGGCACTGCATTGATTTAACTGACAATTGCGTGGTTGTGCCTCTTTATGTTCCTGTATCCATCATGATATAAAATAATGTATGTGGGGGCCTTTTGGCGAGCGTGATTTTTTTTTTGGAGGGGGGGGGGGGGCTGCTCCATTGAGAGATGGTCACAGTCTCCACACATGCGAATTGGATGGAGAAATCTGCATCCAATTCGCACCAATGTGAACCCAGCCTCATTGTCCTTCTTCTGGGTGAATAGCCCAGCACTATCACATGGGGTCAGGGAGAAAGTACTTGTTTAAACTCAGACTAGCAGGGCTTTTTCTTTTGCAGGAATGCGGGAGAACGCAGTTCCGGCACCTCCAGCACTGAATGTATGTAATGGCAAGTGGTGTCGCCTGTGTGCCGGAGGTTCTATTGATGCTGGCTGCTGGAGAATCTATTGTTGCTGGAGGGGATCTTTTTTTGCGGAGTAGTCTATTAATGCTGGGGTGGTCTTTTGTTGCTGGTGGAGGATCTATTGTTGCGGGGGGTCAATCTTTGCGGGGGGGATCTACTGTTGAGGGAAAGGTCTATTGTTGCTGGCTGCTGGAGGGTCTATTGATGCTGGCTGTTAGAAATCTATTGTTGCTGGGGCAGATCTATTGTTGTTGGGGGTGGGGGTCCATTATTGCTAGCTACAAGGGATCTATTTTACTTATTTTCTTGTTGTCAATAACAATAATAACAATATCCATACAAAATGATACTTGGATCTGTATTCTCTAAAAAGGGCGGTACTGAGAGTGGGGAGGGGGTGGGATCAAGAACGGTGCTCGGAGATGGGTAGGGAGCAGAGACAAGGGGTGACTCAGAGAGGGGGAGTTCCTGCACCTATTGTCTGAGAAAAAAAAGCTCTGCAGACTAGAGCAACTCAGAGCTTACATAATGTGATTCAGAAGTCAGCAATGCTTTTAATAATATTCAATCTCTTTTCTCTGAGTGATTGCCCCAGCTCTGTCACATAGGGACAGAGCAGTGGTGGAACTACCAGGGTTGCAAAGATTGCATTTGTGACTGGACCCTGGTGTTCCGCCACTGTGATGCGGGCCGATGTGGGACCATAAGCATCCATTCACACTGCTGCATCCCCAAAGTCATGCATAGTGCTTGCAACTTGCTTGCAATTTCCTTGTGAGTTCCTTGTGACTTGCTTGTGACTTTTGTGAATTACCATTGCAGTCTATGGCACACCAAAGTCTCAGGAAAGTAGTGCAGGAACCTTTTTTTTGTTTGTCGCTGTGACTTGAGTTGCATATATATGACTTTATGGGGTTGATTTACTAAAGGCAAATAGACTGTGCACTTTGCAAACTGTAGTTGCACTCTGCAAGTTGCAGTTGCTCCAGAGCTTAGGAAATGAGCAGAAGCTCTGCTGACTTCCATCATCCAATCATGTGCAATTAAAAATGCTGTTTTTTTATTTTCCTTGCACGTGATTGGGTTTTCTTTACAATGTGAAGCTTTACCTCATTTAATAACCTCTGGAGTAATGGTACTTGAAGAGTCTATTGGCCTTTAGTAAATCAATCCTCATGTGTCACATTGTAAACAGGCCCTGCAATGGGAGTAAAGGGCCCTGGGACCAATGGAAAGGGTGCTTTTCATGCTTTCTTGCACTGGGGTCCTGAAGGTCCCAACTACACCTCTGGGGCAGAGAAAGGGTTTTTAAACCTGTGTAAGAAACAGAGCAACTCAGAGCTTATGTATTTGGGTTCAGAATTTAGGACTGCCTTTTAAAAAATGGTCAACTGTTAATCATTGGGGTCATGCAAAATCATCCCCAGCCCTCATGAGTGCCCATGTAGAGGAGTTTCACATTTCTTTATGCAGTTGAAATACACTTATGAACTTTATGTAAATTGGTGTCTAGAAGCAACACAAAATAGGGAAAATAAAAGTAATTTATGCACATCTTATCATAGAAAATGCATTCGTATGCTGCAAACACATGTGGAGCTTATGAAAAATTGAAAGCAATTAGCTGTACCAAATTACTAATTTATAGTAAATTTAACAGCGCTGTCAAGGTTTGGTTTCCTGTTTTCAACACCTAGTCATAGTCTACAGAAGCTCCATGTGCTCCTTGAAAGAGTTACTTTTGTATATGTAGATGGCCTTATAAACAGCGTTTTTCATTAACAGCAGGCATTTTCCTTATGAAAGTTTAAAACCCTTTTATGGCCAGAGGTCATTGATGCCTCATTATGTGTTGGTTAAGTTAACAATATGCATACATAAACCATTTTCAGATTTTTTAAGGACGCTGTATTTGGTACACTGTTGTAATAGAAATCCTGTTCTGGTTTTGTTTTTTAATAGGTTGGAGGCTGATGGATAGGAAAAAATATAAACAATAGCAGCAGCATCCAAATCTGATTCATATAAACTTGAAATACAAAGGTTTTGGCTACAACACCGGATTTTTATTTTTATCAAGAAGTAATAGGCCTGAATTGTTGTAGTGTTGTGTTGCGCTCAACCAGACTCAATTTACCAAAATATCAAGTTTCAAATATCCTTAGTTAATCCATCATACTTTCAATGAATACAAAAGGTGACTAGTGTTTAAACCCTGACTTAAAGTGGTTATAAAGTCAAATAACTATTACTGCCAGCCCCTCTGTTCTCCTAAGCAATCCTACACTGTGTACATGTTTTTTTAACCACTTAAGGACCAGGCCTCTTTTTCGGACTTGGTGTTTCCATGTTTAAAACAGTTTTTTTTGCTAGAAAATTACTTAGAACCCCCAAACATTTTATATTGTTTTTTTTCTAACACCCTAGAGAATAAAATGGCCGTTATTGAAATACTTTTTTTCACACCGTATTTGCGCAGCGGTCTTAGAAGCGCACTTTTTTTGGAAAAAATGCACTTTTTTGAATAAAAAAATAAGACAACAGTAAAATTAGCCCAATTTTTTTTTATACTGTGAAAGATAATGGTATGCCGAGTAAATTGATACCCAACATGTCACGCTTCAAAATTGCGCCCGCTCGTGGAATGGCGTCAAACTTTTAGCCTCAAAAATCTCCATAAGCGACATTTAAAAAATTCTACAGGTTGCATTTTTTGCGTTACAGAGGAGATCTAGAGCTAGAATTATTGCTCTCGCTCTACCGATCGCGGCGATACCTCACATATGTGGTTTGACCACCGTTTTCATATGCGGGCGCTACTCACGTATGCGCTCGCTTCTGTGCGCAAGCTCATCGTAACGGGGTGTTTTTTAAAAAAAAAATTTTTTTTTTCTTATTTATTTTAATTTATTTTATTTATTTTTACACTTTTTAAAAAAAATAAATAAAATGGATCACTTTTATTCCTATTACAAGGAATGTAAACATCCCTTGTAATAGAAAAAAGCATGACAGGTCCTCTTAAATATGAGATCTGGGGTCAAAAGGTCCTCAGATCTCATATTTGGGCTAAAATGCAAAAAAAAAAAAAAAAAAAAAAAAAAAAAAAAATCTGACATTTAAAAAAAATATATACCTTTAAGAGGTATGGGCGGAAGTGACGTTTTGACGTCGCTTCCGCCCTCCTATGGTATAGAGACGAGTGGGGGCCATCTTAGCCTCACTTGTCTCTATGCCCAGCAGACGGAAGGACCCGATCGCCTCCGCCGCTACCGACGGCTCCGGTAAGCGGCGGAAGGTGCGGGAGGGCGGCGGGAGGGGGGGTGGCACCTCTCCCGCCGCCGATAGCGGTGATCTCGCGGCGAATCTGCCGCGGAGACCACCGTTATCGTACAGCCGACCTCCGCCTGAAGAGATGGATATCTCGGTTGTGGCAGCAGCTGCTGCCGTTACCGAGATATCCCTCTTCAAAAATAGGACGTACATCGTCGTGCGGCGGTCGGCAAGTGGTTAATTATAAAATTGTCCCTGTAAATACCTTAATTCAGATCGGTTCTGGCCACATGACTTCCAGACACTCTCCTCCGATCTAAGGGCAACAGCGGGAGGGGCTGAGATCCCCCTCTGATGTCAGCCAGGGGGTCACGTGACCGCTGTGCTCTCCTCTCAGTCCCTCTGGCTGTAGCCCTTAGATCAGAGGAGGAAAGAGGCCAGAGGTCACGTGACCGGCCAGAGCCGATCTGAAATAAGGTATTTATAGGGACAATTTTATAAAAACATGTACAAAGTATAGGATTGCTTAGTAGAACAGAGGGGCTGGCAGTAATCTTTATTTAACTTTACTGCCAGCTACTAATATCGGCACAGGTGGGGGGGAGGGGCAGAAGAGATGGCTCAAACACAAAGGAGCTGACAGGGAGGGAGGGAGGGGATGAGAGGGGAGAGAGTAGAGCAGCGGGATCTCGGCGGCACGTAACCTGACCACGGTAATCATGGGTCAGCAGCCATGATTACCGTGGTCAGTTTACATACGGAAACAAGCAGGGTCAACCAGGTTTTTTACAGCATAGAGAGGGACAGATTAGACATTTAACCTGCTATAAGGTAACATAGATCATGTCTGTTAACAGTGAAAGTAACAACAAATACAAAAGGGGAGACAGCGGTCTGTTGTCCGATTTTCGTATGGTCAGTACAAAAATCCATCACGCAAAAGTTGAAAGTACAAACACGCATGGTTGGAATCAATGCTTGCCAAACACAAAATTAGCAGAAGGGGCCCAAAGGGTGGCGCTCAAGAGCTGAAATTCCTCATAGTAAATCACTACGCTCACGTTTGTTGCACGACAATCGTGTACTGATAGCATGCAAGGTAAGATCCTGGCACATGCACTTTTGACAAAAATCAGACGCTCGGTTGACCAACTATCGCATTGTGTGTACAAGGATTTAAGGAAAAAAATAAAGCTAAAACTCTCAACTTCATACACATTGGCCAGTGGCAAAATAGTTTGATAGTACAGTTTGCCAGCTTATTTTTTTTGCATTACCACGCCGCAACACAATCGCAACCTCACATATGCCGACCACCCGCCCATCCTTGTGTGTGTGTGTGTGTGTGTGTGTGTGTGTGTGTGTGTGTGTGTGTGTGTGTGTGTGTGTGTGTGTATTTTTATATATATGTATATATATATAATTATTCCCAAAATATTGACTTCAGGTATGTGTTTGGTAGAAATTGGCTAGCATTAGGACAATCCCTGAACAGACAGCAATTAGAAAATGATAAATCAGCTTTTATCTTACATTAAAAATGACAGTGTATTGTCTAGGAGACAATATCCACACACCTTGCTTAGTCCTCAGTATAATGCCCCGTACACACGGTTGGACTTTCCGACGGAAAATGTGCAATCGGATCTTGTTGTCGGAAAATCCGATCGTGTGTGGTCTCCATCTGACTTTTTCCGTCGGAATTTCCGACACACAAAATTTTCCGACAACAAAATCCGATCGTGTGTAGACAATTCCGACAGACAAAGTGCCACGCATGCTCAGAATAAATTACGAGACAAAAGGTATTGGCTACTGGCCCGTTTATAGTCCTGTCGTACGTGTTCTAAGTCACCGCTTTCAAAACGATCAGATTTTCCGACAACTTTGTGCGACTGTGTGTATGCTAGACAAGTTTGGGCCAAAATCCGTCAGAACCGTGTGTATGGGGCATTATAGTTTGAGAGGAGGCAGGTTTTTATCTTGAAATACAAATCAGCGTGTATTATTTGAGCGACAATAGCCACAAATTCTGTTCAGTGGCTGGACAGCATGTACACAGCTTAATAAAGAGATGTAAATTAGAGAGACAAGGTAGGGTTTATTTTGAAATAAACGTTAGAGATTATTAATAGAGACAAAAGCCAGAGTGCAAGAGCACTAGGAATAGGCTGAAAACTTTGACAACATAGGATTTACCCTGCAACATTAGACATTTTGACACCTGAGGTCCAACAGCAAAAACATTGTGTGGTTCTTTTTCAGGACCTGAATAGGCCACACATCTGACACCCAAGCAAGATTTACCCTATAGGAAACATTAGAATTTTTGGCAGCTGAGGACCAGCTGTGGAAACATTATGTGGCACCATTACTGTGCTGGAGCATCGAAAGATGCCAAGAGAGGTGGCAGAAGATGGTAATGTTGCCAGAATTTTTTTTGTTTCAAATTACAAAAGTTTAGTCATTGGTAATTCAAGCCTGCTTAACATTAATGAAAGTAAGTAGCAGCTGTAGAGGCAGTGTGCACAGACCCTTAATCATCCCTTAATCCTTTCTAGAAGAAAGATTTATCCTTATAAAAAAAAAGCTGACCAATGTAAGCTGCTCTGCCTGTGTAATATGCTTTGTACCTACCCCTGTAACTGCCAGTTTTGCTAAATTGCTTGGTCTGTTACAGGAATTGGAAAAATAATGGATTTGAATCAAGTCTGGTTAACAACCAAAACATCTCTCCCAATATATTAGCGATAGAGGCGAATTATTACTAATAAGATGGTACAGTAGCGAAATATGTGTATAACTACTCATCAGATTGTTACCGTGGATGCGCTGAGTTAGGAACACATTTCCACATTTGGTGGTCACGTCCCAAAGCTCAAATTTATTGGAATGAGATCTTTACTATAGCATCTAAAATGTTAGGAATATCCATTACCCCAGATACCTCAATGGCACTCATCAATCGAAAGCCAGACTTTCTAACACACACCCAATTTAAATTAAGTGTTAATTTATTCACCGCAGCAAAACAAACACTTGCAAAAGCCCGGAAATCCCCTTCATTGATTGTGGGTGAGATAGTGAATAGGATGAACAACACTATGACGCAAGCCAAAATGGCAGCTCTTGAAGCTGACACGCTTATCAAATTTGAAAAAGTATGGCATCCATGGATAAAAAATTATTTACCATCAAATTTTAGCAAAGAAGTTCTATTACCATGGTAGCTGACCTGATGGGCAAGTGATTACAGTATATGGATTCTAAATGATACGGCGGCCCTCGACTCGACCCTGCGGACCTCTCTTCTTCCCTTCCTAGTTTCTTCTCTTCCTATCTTTCCTTTCTTCTTTATCTATTCCTATTATGATTTTGAAGCTCTTTCCTACTTAAGAAGCTAATTCCTCTAATAAACCATACCATTAATATGCGTTATTGTTATAGTAGTAATTATAATTAAATATATCATTTACATTGTATTGAATATAAAATTCTGAGATTCATTACTTCTGTTGTATATTATGTACTTAACCTATTGTCAAATACTCTATTGTATGTTCCATAGAATCTTTTTGACGAGGAAAAATAATGGATTTACTTGCAGGATCAACAAGTAATAAAGCCAAGTTGCAGGATGGGCACAGAAAAACAAAAGCAGGTATATCTAACCCCTAACAATGGTCTGTTCAATATACCATGCGTGGGAGGGTTTAAACAGGTTTCAGATTTGTATTGCTGTCTGCACCACTGGTAGGGAGATTTGGTGTCTCCATTTATCCTTGTGACCATTGTTTATACGAAAAGTGGGGATCCCAATGGGGACACTTTTACCAGTGAAAATTGTCTAAGAGGGGATGTTTCCCATTACAGAAATTTCCTCTCTCAATTAAAAGAAAATCACGTCAATGGAGTACAGATGGAAAACAAAAACTGACAGGGGTTTTAACCCTTCCATATTCTATCCTATCCAACATTTGAAAGTTTTTTTTTAGGTTTAGATATACTTTAATGAAACACTTCCAATAAATTGTACATCATTACATTTTGGTGTAAAGAAGCAGTTCTTACACTGACATAGCAATCCACTGGAAGGCATTTTTCTGTTATTCGCTGTCATATGATTGGATTTATTCACATGAGAGAAGAAGCACTTAAAGCTCACTTGACATGTAGTAGAAAATATTATGTTGTAAAGGAGAAAGTTAGAATAGACAGTTACTTAGTTTGTTCTGGTTGAGTTTTTTTATTTAGCTTTGAAGTGTAGAGTTTGGAAAAGAACTCTGGGCTACATAAAAACTTTTTATTTTCTAAAGACAGAATTGCCTATACTGTATATTGGGGGTTATTTACTAAAGGAAAATCCACTTTGCACTGCAAGTGCACTTGGAAGTAAAGTCACTGTAGATCCAAGGGGGATATGCAAGGAAAATAAAAAACAGCATTTTAGCTTGCACATGATTGGATGATAAAATCAGCAGAGCTTCCACTCATTTAAGATCTACCCCTTAGATGTATGCCCCATACACACGGTCGGACATTCCGACAACAAAATCCATTGGATTTTTTCCAACGGATTTTGGCCGAAACTTCTCTTGTCTTGTGCATACACAAGTCGCACAAAGTTGTTAGAAAATCCGATTGTTCAGAACACGGTGACGTAGAACACGTATAAAGAAGGCAGTAGCCAATAGCTTTCATCTTGTAATTTATTCTGAGCATGCGTGGCACTTTGTCCGTCGGAATTGTCTACACACGATCGGAATTTAAACAATTGGATTTTGTTGTCGAAAAATTTTAGATCCTGCTCTCAAAATTTGTGTGTTGGAAATTCCAACGGAGCCCACAGAGGATCAGATTTTCCGACAATTAGATCTGATCGCACATTTTCCGTCGGAAAGTCCGTCCGTCTGTACAGGGCTTTAGAGCGACTGCACTTCCTAGGCAAAGTGGATTTGCCTTTCGTAAATAACCCACACAGGCAGAATATGCAAACTCCAGGCAGGTAGTGTCATGGCTGGGATTCAAACCAGCGACCCTTTTTATTGTTAGGTGAGACTGCTAACGACTACACCACTGTGCCGCCCATAGTTGTTTCTTTAATAAATTTAGAATGGGTTTTTTCTAGGCTGTAATCAGTCTGAGCTAATGTTTAACTTTTCTGGGCTCTGTACGTTTTCCCTAAGCCTGGTAGCGGGATTGCTTCAGCCTGTTGCTGGAAGGAGGTTCCAGTAATCAATGTAGGGAGGATTAACAATGTATCATTAATATTCATCTGACCAAGCCAATCTCTGAGCAGCCAAATTCAGGGATTTGGTCTGGGGAGATGATAAATGTTTTGGATCACTTTTCCAGTCCTTTTCTTCACCTGGGGTCCTCCATGTACGGAGGACCTTTTCAAAACCTAGAGCAAGAACCAGAAGTTAGAGCTGGAGCAGGTGCCTGAAACAGAAATTCTCTTGCCGGAAGAGGGCCACAAACCATCTGGAGAGCAAGCTGCTGTCTGGACCTTAGAAGAGGAGTTTTTGACAGGGACCCAGGTATTTTTGTCTGCTAACAGACAGACAGAAGTCAGATCTTGGTGCGAGGAAATACTGTGAATGTTGCTATCAGAATGAACTTTTAGGGGTCCCTCTCAGAGGACATTTTGCTGATTCAATATATCTGTCCTGCCTTTTTTCTGTTTCAACGTTTTTATTGAAAGTTAACAGACAAATACCATACTATACAACCGTAGGCCTTTAATGGTGATTGCAAAGGAAGTTTGCAATGCAGGCGAGACACCAATGAAAGGAAGCATATAGTAATAACATATTGTACAATAGGTATATTCATCCCAAAGAGTGAGATAACCCTTGAATGAGCAACACAACAAAAAAAATGAAAAATATAAGTCAAGGGGTACATATATTAACCCTACGGGAGCAGCTCAAGAATTCCAATGCCTAAAATCTGCTCTAGGTAATTGCAATAAAGAGCAGGCAGATAGCTGGCAGGGTACTACACGTCTCTTGTGAAATCACGAAAGGACATAGTCGATCAAAAGGCAAGTGAAGAGGAAAGAAAAGAAGAGAGAAAATAGAAGAAAAAACAAAGAACAAGGAGAGAAACTCAAGCTGCCTACACGCCAGGCCCAACACCCACAGCAAAGAGGGATGTAATATTAAGATGGCATCTGTAAGTAATTAATCCACGGTGTCCAGATGCGCTCAATTCTAGTGGTGGTATCATGTAAGATGCTAACCATGTTCTCGATCATAATCCAGGAAAGTTTGCATTTCATCAACAAGAAGTCCACCACTGGGCTTTTCCAGGCAATCACAATCGCAATTTTAGCTGCCAGGAAGATAAAGTAAATAAGAGTTTGAGAAGGTCTGGAGGCATCAGCTACTAGCTGCTTCAGAAGCGCAACTCTGGGCCCTGGGGTTTTGATGACATTGAACATGGTCAAAGTAAAAATAAGGGCATGAATTTGTGTCCAGAACCTCCTGACTTTAGGGCAATTCCACCACACATGGAACATCTTTCCTACTTGCCCACAACCTCAGAAACAGAGTGAGGAGGAACCAGGGTACATTTTCTCCTTGTCTATCTCCGAGCCTATATCCCTTTCCCATGACAGCATATGTGACAGTTTACCTGGAGTGGTAACAAACAACTTGTAAAATATTGCAACAACACCATTTTATTCTCTATTGCAACAACACCATTTTATATCCATCCACCCTGGATGGATATGCATATATATATATATATATATATATATATATATATATATATATATACACAGTGGGGCAAAAAAGTATTTAGTCAGCCACCAATTGTGCAAGTTCTCCCACTTAAAAAGATGAGAGAGGTCTGTAATTGTCATCATAGGTATACCTCAACTATGAGAGGCAAAATGTGAAAACAAATCCAGAAAATCACATTGTCTGATTTGGAAAGAATTTATTTGCAAATTATGGTGGAAAATAAGTATTTTGTCAATATCAAAAGTTCATCTCAATACTTTGTTATGTATCCTTTGTTGGCAATGACAGAGGTCAAACGTTTTCTGTAAGTCTTCACAAGGTTGTCACACATTGTTGCTGGTATGTTGGCCCATTCCTCCATGCAGATCTCCTCTAGAGCAGTGCTGTTTTGGGGCTTTCGCTGGGCAACACAGACTTTCAACTCCCTCCAAAGGTTTTCTATGGGGTTGAGATCTGGAGACTGGCTAGGTCACTTTAGGACCTTGAAATGTTTCATATGCCGCGTACACACGATCGAATTGTCCGGCGTACTTAGTCCGGCAAACAATCCGGCGGATAGTCTGGCGGACTTTCTACCGAACGGACTTGGCCACACACGGACACAGAAAAAGTCCAGCGTTTGCTAGCGCGATGACATACAGCACGTACGACGGGACTAGAAAAAGGAAGTTCAATAGCCAGTAGCCAATAGCTTCCTTTTTGTACTTGCTTCTGAGCATGTGTCATTCTTAGTCCGCCGGACTAGCATACTGACGAATGTATTGTCCGCTGAAACTCAAGTCCGGCGGAAAGATTGGACTGCAAAAATACTTTCTAAGTCCGCCAGACTTTACTCTGAGAAAGTCCGCTGAAGCCCACGCACGATCGAATTGTCCGGTGAAATGCGTTTTGGTGGACTAAGTACGCCGGACAATTTGATCGTGTGTACGCGGCATTACAAATCCACTCCTTTGTTGCCCGGGCGGTGTGTTTGGGATCATTGTCATGCTGAAAGACCCAGCCACGTTTCATCTTCAATGCCTTTGCTGATGGGAGGAGGTTTGCACTCAAAATCTCACGATACATGGCCCCATTCATTCTTTCATGTGCACGGATTAGTCGCACTGTTCTCTTTGCAGAGAAACAGCCCCAAAGCATGATGTTGCCACCCCCATGCTTCACAGTAGGTATGGTGTTCTTTGGTTGCAACTCAGCATTCTCTCTCCTCCAAACACGACAAGTTGTGTTTCTACCAAACAGTTCTACTTTGGTTTCATCTGACCATATGACATTCTCCCAATCCTATTCTGGATCATCCAAATGCACTCTAGCAAACCTCAGATGGGCCTGGACATGTACTGGTTTAAGCAGGGGGACACGTCTGGCACTGCAGGATCTGAGTCCCTGGCGGCGTAGTGTGTTACTGATGGTAGCCTTTGTTACGTTGGTCCCAGCTCTCTGCAGGTCATTCGCTATGGTTTCGGGAACTTTGCTCACCGTTCTTGTGCTCATTTTGACCCCATGGGGTGAGATCTTGCATGGAGCCCCAGATCGAGGGAGATTATCAGTGGTCTTGTATGTCTTCCATCTTCTAATTATTGATCCCACAGTTGATTTCTTCACACCAAGCTGCTTGCCTATTGCAGATTCAGTCTTCCCAGCCTGGTGCAGGTCTACAATTTTGTTTCTGGTGTCCTTCAACAGGTCTTTGGTCTTCACCATAGTGGAGGTTGGAGTGTGACTGTTTGAGGTTGTGGACAGGTGTCTTTTATACTGATAACAAGTTCAGACAGGTGCCATTAATACAGGTAATGAGTGGAGGACAGAGGAGCCTCTTAAAGAAAAAGATACAGGTCTGTGAGAGCCAGAAATCTTGCTTGCTTGTAGGTGACCAAATACTTATTTTCCACCATAATTTGCAAACAAATTCTTTCAAAAAATTAAGGAAAATGTGATTGTCTGGATTTGTTTCCACATTTTGTCTCTCATAGTTGAGGTATACCTATGATGACAATTACAGGCCTCTCTCATCTTTTTAAGTGGGAGAACTTGCACAATTGGTGGCTGACTAAATACTTTTTTGCTCCACTGTGTGTGTGTGTGTGAATATATATATATATATATATATATATATATATATATCCATCCAGAGTGGACAACTGTTAGAAGAGACCCCTAGAGAATAAAATGGTGTTGTTGCAATATTTTATGTCACATATTTATGTATTTGCTTTGGTCTTTCAAATTCTATTTTTTTGGAAAAAAATACACTTTAATGAATTTAAAAAAAAAAAACGAAACAGTAAAGTTAGCCCAATTTTTTTGTATAATATGAAAGATGATGGTACGCCGCAAGAATCGTGATCTTTATTCAAAGCAAAAAAAATAATGATTCTCTTTTTGGCCAGAATCTTGCAGTGGAGGAGGGGAGAAAGCAAACAAGCATAGCATCCCCTTTTGGGTGGAGATCTGCTTTAAGTACTGGAAGAATGAGACAATGCTATAACGCAGTAAAGTTGCCCCGAATTGATAGATGTTTGGACAGCTAATAGGGAGCATAAACAGAATACTTATTGCAGCTTAAATATATACATACTTTCATAAACCAATAATTAATTGATAAGTCCTCTGGAAATTACTTTCAATGCTGTAGAACAGGGCTCTCCAAACTTTCTAAGCAAAGGGCCAGTTTACTGTCCTTCAGACTTAAGCGTTGTCCAGACTGTGGCCATTGGAAGTAGAAAATGTCCTGGTAATGTCCAGTAGGAGTAAGCAAATGTCCCATCTCTGGTGTTAGTGAGATGAATTGTGCCCCATCGTTAGTGTAACTGGTTGGGAAGAATCTTGCCACATCATTGATGCAATTGTTCTTCTTCGCTGGTGTCAGAGGGGAGAATTATGCCCCATTGTTGGTGTCGGAAGATGAAATTTCACTTACTACGTGACTATGTTTGTGTTTGTTGGCCGACAATTGTGTTACCGTTGGTATGCAAGAGAAAATTCAGGCACACGCTCTTCGGACAAAAGTCTGACGCTCTGTTGGCCAACAATCCGAACGTGTGTGCAAGGCTATAGGCTACAAGCAACAATAGAGAACAGGTCCCTGTTGTGTAATTCTGGTTACCATTCATTATAGCTCCATTTAATTGCCCTTTTTACAACAGGTACAAAAGCAGACAACACGGTATAAGATGCATACTGTAGAATTCCCTTAAAATATAATTTCAAGAAATCTACCAACCTTCTTCTTCTGGAGTTAAATAAGAACCTGTAAGAACGGTTTATATTTAATGGCTGATAAGTCAGAAATGGGAATGATTATTTTCTTGGAAATAACAGATATTACCTCTTTATATATTCTCACTCACAGAATGCTTTTCCAGCACACAAAATGCAAAATTTTATTATGCGCAGGAAAATAAAAATCAAATTGAATGCAGGCTGCAGAATTAGAGACTCCCGGACAGTCACCCGCTTTATTTCATGGCTGAGTGGATCGCGAGCTCCCACTCCGTTATCAATATCACTCCTTCACAGTTATTGGCAGTGTAGTGGTGTGTTTGTGGCTGCAATATGAGGTTAATAACACCTCTGTCTGAGCTGAAATTACTGCCCTGGATGCGCAATGCAATAAACACAAAACCAATAGTGTTATGGCCCAGGAAAACATACCGTCTCTCTGAGATATGTACTTAAATCAACAGCAAGCCTTAGCATGATATACTCTATATATAAAGACCTGTGAAGGCCTTCTGTATATAACCCCAAGAGCAAAAATGTAATACTGTATCTTGTAGCTTACCAGTCCTTGGATATGGTGGCTGCATTCGTTTTAATCTTTCAGGCATTTTTCCTTTAATTTCATCCAGGGCTTTTTTTCTCAGAGATTAGGTGCAGATACTCCCACATTTTGAATCACCCCTTGTCTCTACCCACCTCTGAACACTGTCCTTTATCCTATCCACTACTCACCTCCCAGCAGGGCCAGGACAAGGAGGGGTGGCTGCCTTGGGCATCTTGGTATCATTTGTGTTAGAAGGGGGAATTTGGGGGGCTACAGCGGGTAAGTATTATGATACAAAAGCCATGGTGGGATCCCGTCTGCTATAGACAAATTGGCTGATACCTTATTAACTAATAATATATATATGGATTCTAGGACTCTTTTATTTTACACTGTAGCTGCTGACTTTTAATAAGCACACTTACCTATCCAGGGTGCCCGCAATGTCGGCTGCCCGAGGCCAACCCGTCCCTCTCGGGTCCTCCTCTCAGGTCCAAGCCCTACCATTTGTACTAAGGGAAACAGGCAGTGGGGCCTTGCAGCTTTACTTCCCGTTTCCTACTGCGAATGCGCGAGTCGCGCAGCGCTTTGCGAATGGGCTGCGCTGTGTTCTGGGACATACACGATTGTAATTACATGCCCCTGTCAGCTTAGGCAGTCTTCAAGGGATACCACAATCATAGCAAATTCAATCAGTTACATCAGCATCAGGTGCTTGATAGCTGCTGATCCAAGACTGATTAATTTTTATGAATGTGAGTCTATCAACGGAGTCTGTGGACAGGTGCACTCTTTAATCCATTACATACCCTCCAGCAGTTTGCAGAGGCATTTGATTCCGAGTCCTCTGGGTCACTCAGGATCACATAATGCTTAACTACCTCCTCCCAGCCACGTACAATCTTTGGGTTTCTGGGGACTGAAAACCATCCCTTGAAGACTGCTGCTGAGTGTTATTCTCTACATCCATTCTGACACAATCCTCCTCCTACTCCTCTTCTTCCTGTGTGTTTTGCGGGCCCGCAAGACTGCTATCTGGATAAAGGGGGCCTTGAGAGGTAATGAAGTCCTCCTCTTCCTCCTGCTGTTCTGCCTCAAGTGCCCTGTTCATGATTTCACAAAGCATGTGCTCCAACAGGAAGACTAGAGGGACAGTGCCACTGGCCACTGATACATGCATTGTCGCTGCCGCTGTGGCCTCCTCAAATGGTGACAGGACAGTTCATGCCTCCTTGATCAGTAGACACTGGCGTGGTGAAAAGAAGCCAAGCTCCCGTGACCCTGTCCTGGTGCCATACTCGCACAGGTACTCATTGATGGCCCTCTGCAGTGTGTGCAGCCGCTGCAGCATTGCCAACGTTGAGTTCTACCTAGTGGGCATGTCACAAATGGGCGGTTGGTGGGCAGGTTGCATTCCCTTTGAATGTCAGCCAGCCAAGCACTGGCTTTGTTTGACTGGCAGAAATGACCACAGACTTTTCTGGCCTGCCTCAGGAGATCCTGTAAGCCTGGGTGCCTGCTCAAGAACCGCTGCACCACCAAATTCAGGAAGTGTGCCAAACATGGCATATGGGTCAAGTGTCCCTGTTGGAGGGCGGAGAGAAGGTTAGTGCCATTGTCGCATACAATCATTCATAGCTGAAGCTGGCGTCAACCACCTCTGTGCCTGCCCCTGCAGAGCTGACAGAATCTCTGCTCCAGTGTGGCTCCTGTCCCCCTAGGCAGACCAACTCAAGCATCGCATGGCATCTTTTAGCCTGACTTCTTGCGTAGCCCCTTGAACGCTTACGGATCACCACTGTTTCAGAGGACACATCTGCAGAAGAGGCCATAGAGGAAGAAGAAGAGGAGGGGGTAGAGGAGAGAATCACCACTAGCATTTTGTAGGCATGGTGGCAGAACAAGCTCCAACAACACTGAACCCTGTCCTGCATCCTTCCCAGCTGCCAGCAGAGTTACCCAGTGTGCTGTGAAGGAAAGGTAACATCTCTGCCCATGCCTGCTGGACCATGAGTCAGCGGTAATATGCATCTTACTGCATACTACAAGCCCAACAAGGCCAAAACATTGCCTTCCACATGCCGGTAGAGAGCCAGAATTGCCTTCCGTGAAAAGAAATGGCGTTTTGGAACATGCCACTGAGGTACAGCACATTCCACAAATTCACAAAAGAGTCTATCAGTTGAAAAGGCAGCAGTTGCAGTGCTAGCAATTTGGCCAAGCTATCATTTAGACACTGAGCATTTGGATGGCTGGGATCGAATTTCTTCCTTTTTATGGTTCAGCAACTGGGGTAGGGAAATTTGCCTGTTAAATTTGGATGGTGGTATATTGCTAGCAGATTGGCTGCAAGTACTTGGAACACCTATTGCTATACCTTCATTCCTCTCAGCGCAGGTTTTTGAGAGGACTGAAGGTATAGTAGGGTTGGAGATCCCAGACAAGGCGCGAGTAGAAGTCTGCCTTTTTCTTTGATTTGGGTCTTTCAAGTGCTGTTGCCAATGGACTGCATGGCAGGTCAAGCATGTGGTGCCCAAATGGCTGTTGACTGGCCACACTTGATCTGCTTCAGACATAGGTTGTAAACAGCAACGGTGCGATCTTCTGCACACATGTCGAAAAAGGCTCTGCACCATGTCATGGACATGGTGCAGAGGATGCACCATGTCTGTGACCATCACTGTTGACTATAGACACACAGGCTGCTTGCCCTCTTTTAGTGGCCTGTGAGGGTCTGCCTCTCCTTGGTGGCCTTCCAAAACATGGTGTATATTTTATTTTGCAGCACCACACTACACTTTATTAGATACTGTGTACACCACCAGAAGTGTAGTAGAAACTGTACACATTGTATTAGATACTGTGTACATCACCTGCACTGTATTAGCAACTGTACTATGGCTGCACTTTATTGTGTACTGTGTACACCACCAGAAGTGTAGAAGAAACTGTACACACTGTATTAGATACTGTGTACACCCCCTTGCACTGTATTAGCAACTGTACTATGGTTGCACTGTATTTTATACTGTGTACACCACCAGAAGTAAGAAAGAAACAGTACACCACGGAATGCACTGTAGATATAGGTTACACTGGATGCAGAGTATATATACTGTAATATATATACTATTTTTTTTAATGCACTGACTATAGAGTAAACACATATATATCAAATACACTGCCACTAATTGAATAACCTGCCTGCTTAATCCAAATCAAACTACCTCGCTGTCCACACAAACAAGAACACCACTCACGGCACTGTATAAGCAGCCTTATATAGTGTTGGACATGGACTCAGTCCCCCTGAGCCATGATTGGCCAAATTATGGCTCTCTTAGCAGGGGGCGCTGTGATTGGCCAAAGCAAGCAGGTCAGGTGCATGCTTTGGTCAGTCATCATACAGCAATAGGGCGTTCAGGGGTGCTCAAATTTACCGCAAACTGCCCATAATGTTCGCTCTTTAGCAAACGGGCGAACACTCGATGTTCAAGTTGAACTTACGGAGTGCAGCGACCATGGATTATTTCATATCTTAAACAAGTAATAGCTAAAAATACATAAATAGGTCAAAATTCTCTAAATAAGCTACTATTAGGGTCAGCGGACCCACATCAATCCTAGGAAAGTATTCATACCAGCCATAAGTTAGAGGGCTGTAGATGTCCATAAAGGATTGGCGTATTAGCGTAGAAAAACACTTCCTCAGATTAAAAAATTAATCTATATAGGTAAAAATACAAAATGAAATACTAGTACAGAACACATCCATTTGATACACTGTTATTTAAAGTGGAGGGCCACCCTGAAAAAAAAAATACATTAAAAATTAGAAAAAAATCAGAAAAAAAAATTAAAACATTTTTTTTTGTTTGGTTTTCTGTACACATGATCAGACTTTGCTCCATCTGACTTTTGTTGCCAGAAAGTTTGTCCGTTCGCACAGCCAACAAAAGTCTGATGAAAACCAAAAAAGTTGCTCCAAAACAGCTAATTTGCATGTTTGTTGTCAAAAAGTCTGATCGTGTGTATGGGCCTTTAGCATTCAGAAAGTGGGGAGACTAAAGGCCCATACACACGATCAGACTTTTTGACAACAAACATGCAAATTAGCTGTTTTGGAGCAACATCCTACCGTGTGTACGCTCCATCGGACAAACTTTTTTGGTATTCATCGGACTTTTGTTGGCTGTGCGAACGGACAAACTTTCTGGGAACAAAAGTCTGATGGAGCAAAGTCTGATCGTGTGTACAGAAAACCATAGGACTTTTGTACAAAGTACAAACAGGCATGCTCAGAACCAATGCAAAAGATCAGACAACAATACAGAAGTTGACCAAAGGTGGCAGGAAAAGAGCAGAAAAACCACGTGATTTGGTGAAAGTTGGCTGAAAAAGTCCTGCTGTGTGTATGCAATACAAGTTCAGGGCCGACGCCCTTTGTACAAAAATCCAAGGGAAAGTTTGTACAAAGTCCTATCGTGTGTATGAGGCTTTACTTGCCATCAGCATACACTGATCAGCATTGTAGGCTATAGCCTCCAGTGCTGGTCGAGCATGGAAAATGCAACAGGGAAGTTAAATAGAAGTCAATAGGTAGATTGACTTTTGTACAAACTCAGTGTCCATACGTGGATTGAAATTTGGCCAGTCTCTACTGAAGAGGCTGAATTTCGATCCATGCATGGCCAGCTTTACTGCTCGGAAGGATCGGCCAGTGTTAGCAAATGCAGCAAAATGAGTTTGCTGCATGAAACATGTTGTCTTTTTTCTGCTTTGAATCAATTTTATCATCAAAAATCTTGAATTCTTGGATGTTTGGCACTCTCATTGAAATGTAAGCAATAAAAACTTGACAGGAGTTCTAATCCTTCCCCAGTTTATCCAAAGGTAAAATAAAAAGTTTTGGCTTGACATAAACTTTTTGGTAAAAATGGGGTAGTATGAAAAGGTGTCTCAGTTCATTACGCCAAGGGCAGAAAGATTATGAAATTCAGTCCTAGGTATCCACGTTGCTTCTGGAACCCCTCTGATATCTTGCACAAACCCCTGTAGAGTACAATGAACAAAAAAAACCCTCTATCAAATAAACCTGTCACGTTGATCCTATTACGACCTCATCGTGCTTCTTAAAGGGCTGCCCTGAAAGCTTGCAGTAATTGGATTTTCTGTCCTGCTCATTCCCATCTTCCTCAGAGACACTTGATGTGATTCTCAACTCAGATAGGAGGAAATCTATGGCAAGCTGGAGACCTGCGTATGTCCCCCATACAGGATGACAGCATAGCTCTTACTCCCTGTCCACGTCAAGGACACCCATTATACATGCTAAATGCTGCTCTCATGTAATTACTTCTGTGCAGGAAATAGTTGTTTAATACATTTGAAATTATAGTAATTTTTAACAAGTGCACACTTTTTCCAGGAGGAATAGCTCTTTTACACCAGTGCTCGGGGAAGTAATGTATAGGTGCGATCGTGTATGAGAGACATGTAATTAAGAATCCAACCAAAAGCTTATATTTCAGTTTTGGATTGGTCCAAGCAATTTAAATAACTAATATATTTTCTAGTTCTCATAAGGTTAAAACTCTGCTGAAGAGAGAGAATTATTGATGAGTGAACTGGCCTGGGTCTAGTTAATGGGAAGATTCGTGGACCTAACCTGAATTCTGTAAATGTCGAACATAGAGCCTGAATCCCACTAAAGTCCTTAGGAGCTAAATCTTTAATTTTCTCAAGGTCAATTTTCAAAATTTTGGTAAAAAAGGGCATGGGTAGCTGGACCCTGCCACGGGGGACATGCAACAAAAGTTGAGAAATACATTTTTTAATAACTTTGTCACGGTATGTGTGTGTATATAATTTATTTTTACTTTGTCTTTTTTTGCGAATGAGTAATAATGGGGGCTTCCCAAAAAAGCCCCCTTCAAAGATCCCCACATTAACTGGGCAAGAGATCAACATGGAATCATGCCTTGAGGGCATGTGGTCTGGTATGATTGAGAAGAGGGTGCATGTCTGCTGCCCCTTTTGGAGACTCCCATGCAGAAAAACAGAACAAACTATTTTGGGGGCTTATACCCCCCTTCCAGAATTCATACCAGACCTTTATCAGGACAATATTCTGCACTGCCTTCGCTAAAAGACAGTTCCCTGGCCAGCTGCTGAATGTCAACAAACTGACCGGTGATGTTGGCTGACGTCATTGGATAAATATTGACATGATTTGGGACACCCGGATTTACAATTTGAAACAAGCTGACTGGTGGCAGCTGTCATTTAGTGGCAGTAATAATACTAGTGCAGATGGAGGTTCGGGCAGGCAGGCAAACTGCAAAGATATTGTATTGGGTTCAGATCAAACTCATAGCCAACTCAAACCCAGCGTCTATCACTAGAAAGCATGACTAGAGAGAGGAGAAGGAGATGCAGTAAGGATCAGGAGAGTTAAAGAGGCCATGTTACTTTTCAGGATAAAGTGACAGGGTCTCTTTGAAGACCATATATATATATATATATCCAGAGTGGACAACTGCTGGAAAAAAAAATAGGAAATAGTTGTCACAATTTTTATATTTTGCAGTTGTGTGCTGACTGCTTAAAAGTTTTGCTCAGGGCATTGTCCCACAAAGGCCATTATCACCCTGGTGGAGAGTATGTGACCTTATCCTATAATTCAGCGCTCAGACCTAGTGGCCAATCACTAGGCCAGAATACTGTGATATGATGGAGCAGTCAGTCCTTGAAAGCTTTGACACCTGGTATTTTGCTGTTGCGCAACTTCCTCGCCTGGGGTCCCCCACCCTTGATCTTGGCTCCTCCTCTTCTCCGTATAAAAGCTCCCGAGTCGTGTGTATTTATGGAGGCATGCTCCATAAACACACACATCACGGCTTGGCTCCGCTCCCTCTAATTATTTACAGCATTTGATTGACAGCAGCAGCAACCAATGGGTCCCAGTGCTGCCCGTGTCCCTGTGTGAAGAGGAAGAGAGGAGAGAAGAGATCCAGTCGCGGAAATCGTGCAGATAAATGTGAAGCTGGAACTCAGATGTTAAACAGAGTGGAAAGCTGAAACACTCTCATCGGAACACTGAGTTCCAGCTTCACATTTATCTGCATGATTTCCTGGATCCTTTCTTGGAGTTCGCTGGATTCCCTGGATCATCTCTGGGCTACATTTACACTAGCCTTAATTAAAAGCCAACAGTGCTTTGCTGCAGTGCACACAAACTGACAAGGAACAAGCCGATTAAAGGGGAGAAGTTTTGGATTTGTACTCGGAGTCAATCTGTGGATAGTATAGGAAAGGAACAAAGAGCAACAGAGAACATAGACCTGAAATGTGCCGGTGTCACATGATCGGAGAGCTCTGTACAGGAGGGGAGGAGTTGGAAAGGACTGAGCTAATCCTACGCTGTGGAAGTCATAAGATCAGAGGGATGGTCTGACGGCATGAGAGCCTACATATCGTGTTTACACCTTTTGTGACCCTCTGTTATGGGGGGTCATGTTCTTCTGGTAAGGAGCCAATCTCTATATCGGTGGTGGTGGATATAACACGGCTCGCATGTTTGAAGAATCTCAATTGGATGTTAGTGTTTTTCACTCTTATCACGGGTGGTCGGCAATTTACGTTGGACTCTATTTTTACATATTTTCTGAACTTTATTCATATATCAATTTTGTGGACTATAATTATTTCACTTGTGATAACCAATGTTTCTGTTTTATTTTTATTTATTGTTTGGTTTAATTTGTGCCTCTATATGAGGTATTAATTTCAATTATAATTATTATATGTGGAGGTAGGGCTGGGTATAACATAAGGTGAGGGGTTTAGGTCACTTGGTCTTGAGACATTTATGTGGTGTAATCAGATTTTGTTTGTTGCACAAGTACAAGATAAAATTTGTGGTTTATTTGTACATTTATATTAATTTTGTAGGTTAGCACAATTCACTATTTTTCTCATTTTCTTTTTTCTGTATAATTGGTGTACAGCAGAGTTGCGGCTTCTAAAAGGTCTTTTTTAGACCTCCCTAGATATAGCATTAATTCCGTAGTGCAGTTTCTTCCTTTTTTTTTTTTTTCTTTTTTCTAGAAGATAAAAAACTTTGTAGAAAGAACCATATTGACGATAATTGTTAAATACAGTCAATAGTTACAGCTATGTGCACTGCTTGTACATAGAAGGCATGTAGAAGGGATGGAAATGACCCCCAGTGTTGAGATGGGGTATCACATATGATGTGTCTTGGCGATTGTCCTTTACTAGTTTCACAGCAATTGCTTTTTCTTCAGAAGGAGCCAGTCATAAGCATCTATAGATATAAATCGTGATCATAATTGTTTATAAGATTAGTACATATTTCAAAACAAAAAGGTTATTTTCTTTAACATCAGGCAAAACTGATATGGGTTCTGAGAAAAAAATATATGCATTGCTTACCCTAAAAAGCTTGGGCGGTAAGTCAGCCCCTCTGAGTACATCAGCTGTGGAATATGTCATTTTATTGGCCCACCAATGACAACTAACTTTCAGGTTTGAACCAAATCTGAACCCAAGATTATAACTAGTCATAATTAAATAATTGCATCTGCGATAATAAATTAGAATGGTAACCAGCATATTAAAGAGGGAAATAGGGAATTTTCACATTTTCAGATTGGTTAGATGATTCAGCAGCCACAACCCTAGCTTCCCTCGGTCAGTGGCTCGTTGATCCAGGCAGAACCTGAATTTGCCCGGGCCAGTTAATGCATCTCTTCATAGAACTATTAGTTGGTAAATTTTTAAATGTGTACCTAAATACATAATCAAAGTTGTTACCGGTTTCCCTTTCATGAAGATCCTTCAATTTTATATTAGATTATAAACCTTAAAAATAAAACCTGGACCCAAATTCTTTATCTTACTTGTATTCAAGTCTGGCCAGTTTATTTCCATTATAAATCAATTTAGTTCTAATTAAATTTAAGTCATTTCAATCTTGTTTATTAATAAAATGCATCCCTTTTTAATTAATAGCTACATAACTAGTAATTTCTTCTTCAATGTGGCTAATTAGAATATTCTTCTTATGTTACAGTTTAATCATTTCTCTTTCATAGTGCTTTTCCTGTAACATATCTTTCTGGCCACCCCGCTCACAACTCATATGTCAATGAAATAAAAATGCGATGTAAAGAATTATATATAGTGCTTGCATTAATTTATTTATTTTTGGCTTTTTCCTTGTGTTTTTACCTAGTGATCTAGCCAGTAACACACCTCCTGTATCACAGTGCCCCCACTCTGGATGAATAAGCATGATGGCACCCTTGGACAAAATCGATAAAAAATAATAAAAAATAAAATAACAAAAATGAAAAACAACTGACCCCATCCACTGCCTGACTGACTCCATCCACTGCTCTTCTGACCATGTCCACTGCCCTACTGACCATGTCCACTGCTCTACTGACCATGTCCACTGCTCTACTGACCATGTCCACTGCTCTACTGACCATGTCCACTGCCCTACTGACCATGTCCACTGCTCTACTGACCATGTCCACTGCTCTACTGACCATGTCCACTGCTCTACTGACCATGTCCACTGCCCTACTGACCATGTCCACTGCTCTACTGACTATGTCCACTGTTCTACTGACAATGTCCACTACCCCACTGACCATGTCCACTGCTCTACTGACCACGTCCACTGCTCTATTCACCATGTCCCACTGTTCTACTCACCATGTCCCACTGCTCTACTCACCATGTCCCACTGCCCTACTGACCATGTCCACTGCCCTACTGACCATGTCCACTGCTCTACTGACCATGTCCACTGTTCTACTGACAATGTCCACTACCCCACTGACCATGTCCACTGCTCTACTGACCACGTCCACTGCTCTACTCACCATGTCCCACTGTTCTACTCACCATGTCCCACTGCTCTACTCACCATGTCCCACTGCCCTACTGACCATGTCCACTGCCCTACTGACCATGTCCACTGCTCTACTGACCACGCCCACTGCTCTACTGACCACACCCACTGCTCTAATGACCCTGTCCCACTGCTCTACTGACCTTGCCCACTGCCCTACTGACCATATCCACTGCCCTACTGACCATATCCACTACCCTACTGACCCTGTGCACTGCTCTACTGACCATATTCACTGCTCTACCGACCATGTCCACTGCCCTAATGACCATATTCACTATCCTACTGACCATGTCCACTGCTCTACTGACCATGTCCACTGCTCTACTGACCATATCCACTGCCCTACTGACCATATACACTACCTTACTGACCATGTCCACTGCTCTACTGACCCTGTCCACTGCTCTACTGACCACATCCACTGCTCTACTGACCATGTCAACTACCCTATGAACATGTCCACTGCCTATTGACTGACACCATTCACAGTTCACACTGACACCACTGGCAGAACCACCAGGGTTGCAAAGGTTGCATTTGCGACTGGGCCCTAGCCTTCCACTACCATGGCGGGGCCCAAGACTGCATGACTGGACAACATGTGAAAGGAATCCGCTGCTGGACCAAAAATGGTCATGGGATCAGTGGGAAGGGTTCTGGGCTCAGAAGGAATGACCTAGGCCAGAGGGCAGGTAGCCGTTCGTGTTGCTTGCACCAGGGCCCTGAAGGTCCTAGTTATGCCTCTGACAAGCAGATTTGATATACTAACAAAGTATAGCTGAACTCCCAGCTCACACTTGATAACTAGTTACAGCAAACAGTTGTGTTCCTATTGGGATAAAGGTTTTACAGAAATAAATGAAAGCTGATCATTGTAAGCACCCCTGTCAGTGGTAAATGGTTTGTCTCAATCCTGTAACTGCTACATCGGCAGAACAGCTTGTTCTGTTCAAAAATAACAGACTTACTGGACAGATCATCAGGTGAAAATAAAGAAAAGAAAACAAATGCAGCCATCACATCTACGAATTTGTAAGCTGCAATATAATATATGTTTAATATTTGCTTTTAAGGCAAAAGCCATTTTTTATGCTTGTGTGCCTATGTGCTCTAAAACCACTATTACCTTCGTTAGCAGAGACAGCAAAATGTCTGCTTCTAAGGGATGCTTACATAGTTTGGCCCCATTCCTCCCACTGAAGCATATCAGCATTTTTGATATGGCACAATGAACAGCAACAGCATCCTTTTTCCACCGCTTATCATAATAAATAGTCCTTGAACTCCAGCCAAGTGACTTTGCCTAGGCTGAGATGATGTCATCAATCTGTTGCAGGTAGGAGGAAGCATTTCCTCAGTCTCCCCCCAAGCCCCCCCCCCGGGGTAAAACTCTGTAGCAGGTCACAAGGTGTTGTGGAAATTTTTATGAAGATGTGGTGTCATAAGAGTCCCCCCAGTTTTTGTTCTCCCCCAGCCCATTCTAAAGAGTTGACTGTGGCAGACTGACGCTGGTTGAGACCTGTTAGGTAGTGGATAACTTCCTGGGGTTGGAAAGAGGTGTTTGCCGAGTGTGGGTATGGGGGCATAGTGGGGGTATGACAGCCAGCGAAAGGGCCCCTGTGCATTGCACAGACGATCGTCTGAGGGGATATGTTTGCTCTTCAAAGATCGGTTATGAGCAGATGTACACTCATTGTCTCTGCTGTGTCTGATCAGCACATGTCGGGATTTGCAGCGTGCATCTGCAGATAACCTTCCCTCCACAAGGAAGGGTAGCATAATCCAGGTATACTGTACATTGTTCTCTGGAACAATGTATATTAAGGATTTCTATCAGCGGAATTGTAGTCATCATTCATTGGTTATTGTATAAATTCATTCATTCTGTGTCATGTCTTTATTTGGTCATGTCCTTATATGGTCATTAACATCCTGTGTTGTTCATTTTCCTGTGAGGTCACAAACTGTGTAGGAGGGGTTTAGCTGTTGGAGGTAAACCCTCCAGGGTGTGGCTTCCTGTTGATATGTAAATAAAAGCAGATGCACGGCTCAGAGAACTCAGAGATGCTGACCGATTTAAGAATGTAAGAATGCTGGTGATGTCTCTTTAATGGGGAACCAGAGGGGACTGCTGAGAAGCAGCCAGGCTGAGATGAGGATTTAGTAATGCTGGTGATGTCTGATTACTTGGATGAGTGGGTAAGTATTATATCATTAAGATGGAAATGGGTGCTTATATGCGCACGATAGATGTGGCTGTGTGCATAGCATACAGCCAAAATTCTACTACAAAGGAGAGAGGCTGCAGTAGGGGCTAGTTTTTGTCAGACATTTGTGAACACAGCCAAGAGCTGCACAGGCATCAGGCTTTACAAGACTGTGTATGTTCTGAGCCAGCTTCTCAGGTCAGAACATAGGTTCCGACCCTTTATAGAGCCTGAATAAAGCGGGCTCCATGGCTCCCCTCCAGAAGGAGAAGTAGGGAGCAGTGTGATCTCAGTGTTATAGTAAAAGAAGTATGCTTCTAAAAAAAAAACTGCTGTGCAAATGTCTCTAAAGCATTTGCACAGCCATCCAAAATAATCCCTGCAATTTGCATAAAATGTTTAATTCCTGTAATGGTCAGTTCCATTTAGTGGCCATTATGTGGTATTTTATAATAACAGGAAAATACCACAATATGGCCACTACATGGAGATGGAGCTGATCATAGAAAATAAACCAGTTTACAGGAATTATTTGTAACAGTTAATAAACAAATTACAGGAATTATTTGTAACAGTTGTGCAAATACATTAGCACACTTAATACTGCTTGCACTTAATATTAAAATAATATATCTGATAGTAATTTCATTTCAGGTGTATCTGCTCACTGAAGGCAATGCTGGCCAATCAGCCTCACTTCACAAGCTTCATCAACTGAGATCATGTGATCAAATGTCGGTAGCAAGTCACTTGACAAAGCATTGTAAGCTCTGAATAGCTGATTCGTAAAGTTAAAATGTAATCTATAATATCAAAAATACTGTATACACTATATTACCAAAAGTATTGAGAAACTTGCCTTTACACACACATGAACTTTAATGGCATCCCAGTCTTAGTCCGTAGGGTTCAATATTGAGTTGGCTCACCCTTAGCATTTCTATCCAGTTGAGGTCAGGACTCTGTGCAGGCCAGTCAAGTTCCTCCACCCCAAACTCACTCATCCATGTCTTTATGGACCTTGCTTTGTGCCCTGCTGTGCAGTCATGTTGGAGCAGGAAGGGGCCATCCTCAAACTGTTCCCACAAAGTTAAGAGAGTGAAATTGTCCAAAATTTCTTGGTATGCTGTTACCTTAAGAATTCCCTCCACTGGAACTAAGGGGGCAAGCCCAACCCCTGAAAAACAACCCCACACCATAATCCCCCCTCCACCAATTGATTTGGACCTGTGCACAAAGCAAGGCCCATAAAGACTTGGATGAGTCAGTTTGGAGTGGAAGAACTTGCCTGGCCTGCACATAGTCCTGACCTCAACCCAACAGAACACCTTTGGGATAAATTACAGTGGAGACTGCGAGCCAGGCCTTCTCGTCCAACATCACTGCCTGATCCCACAAATGCGCTTCTGTAAGAATAGTCAAACATTCCCATAGACACAATCCTAAACCTTGTGGACAGTCTTTCCAGAAAAGTGGAAGCTGTTATAGCTGCAAAGGGTGGGATGCCATTAAGTTCATGTGCATGGAAAGGCAGGCATACCAATACTTTTGGTAATATAGTGTATAGTTGTCTTTCCTGGTTCTTTCTTTTCTCCACATCAACATTCTAATGATATTGTTAAATAAAACCTGTTTTCCTTACATACAGTATTTTAGACCCAGTGATATCATCCCTGGGTCTCCGTGCTTCTTTATGCAGTGGGGGTAGATCATGGCTGGTGGTAGGGGCTGGTGGGGTACTGTACATTGCTTCCTGAAAACAGGAAGCCCTGGTAAAGCTCACACATGATTCTGAGCCTTCATGATTGAAAGAATAATAAATAAAAAGAGGCAGGCCAGGGAGAGCATAGTTGCCAACATTCTGAAAAAAAAATAGACATGTTTTTTTGTATGTAGGCTGAGTCTTATTTTAATTAGGGGCAGGGCATTCATTTGTAGGTGTGGCTTAGCAATGAGAAAAGATGGGGCACGCGCAGCGCACCGCTACCAGCAATGGGCATGGCTTAAACTGAATAGTGGGCTTAACGGGGGTGTGGTTAGAGTCTGAGATGAAAGAAGGATGGAGGGAGAAGGAAGAGGGAGAGAAAGAAAGAGAAAGGGAGAAAAAAGAGAAAGGGAGCGGGTCAGAGAGTGTGCGGAGATGGTACAGGAGACTGTCAGAGAGTGTGCAGAGTTGGTACAGGAGGCTGTCAGAGAGGGTGCGGAGATGGTACAGGAGATTGTCAGAGAGTGTGCAGAGTTGGTACAGGAGACTGTAAGAGAGGGTGCGGAGATGGTACAGGAGACTGTCAGAGAGTGTGCAGAATTGGTACAGGAGACTGTTAGAGTGTGCGGAGATGGTACAGGAGAGGGTGCGGACATGATACAGGAGAGGGTGCGGACATGGTACAGGAGAGGGTGCAGACATGGTACAGGAGACGGTGCAGACATGGTAAAGGAGACGATGCAGACATGGTAAAGGAGATCGTGCAGACATGGTACAGGAGACGGTTGAGACATAGTACAGGACAGGGTGCGGACATGGTACAGAAGAGTGTGCAGACATGGTACAGGAGAGGGTGCAGACATGGTACAGGAGAGGGTGCAGACATGGTACAGGAGAGGGTGCAAACATGGTACAGGAGAGGGTGCAGACATGGTACAGGCGACGGTGCAGACATGGTACAGGAGAGGGTGTGGACATGGTACAGGAGAGGGTGCAGACATGGTACAGGAGATGGTGCAGACATGGTACAGGAGAGGATGCGGACATGGTACAGGAGACGGTTGAGACATAGTACAGGAGAGGGTGCTGACATGGTACAGGACCGGATGCAGACATGGTACAGAAGAGGGTGCAGAGATGGTACAGGAGAGGGTGCGGACATGGTACAGGAGAGGGTGCGGACATGGTACAGGAGACGGTGCAGACATGGTACAGGAGATGGTGCAGACATGGTACAGGAGAGGGTGCAGACATGGTACAGGAGAGGGTGCAGACATGGTACAGGAAAGGGTGCAGACATGGTACAGGAGAGGGTGCAGACATGGTACAGGAGATGGTGCAGACATGGTACAGGAGAGGGTGCAGACATGGTACAGGAGAGGGTGCAGACATGGTACAGGAGAGGATGCGGACATGGTACAGGAGAGGGTGCGGACACGGTGCAGACATGGTGGGTGAGAGGGTGCAGACACCATACAGGACTTGATGTGCACCTCCAACGCAGC
Source organism: Lithobates pipiens (assembly GCF_037356315.1). Taxonomy (NCBI): domain Eukaryota; kingdom Metazoa; phylum Chordata; class Amphibia; order Anura; family Ranidae; genus Lithobates; species Lithobates pipiens. The sequence goes on along the minus strand of NW_027507789.1, from coordinate 45,298,511 downwards.
GCTCTGTACCCCCCAACACACAGAACGTCCAGCAGATCATGACCCCAGGCATGGCTGCTCGCCTGCAGTATCCACCCCTCACCTCTGACTGTCAGCTCACTGAGAATTGAAGGGGGGGCAGACGGCATCTCTGTGGTGCCCGGTGGATCTCCATGCGGCTAGCATGTCTCTTCCGTGTACGTAAATTAAAAGCCAGCAGCTGCAATATTTGTAGTTGCTGACTTAATTTTTATTTTTTTTAAGCAGAACTCCGCTTTAACAATAAACGTATGACTATAGAAATTCTATAGCACTCAGTAAGACTCTCAATTTGGTAGCTTGCAAAAGCTTGGTAGGACATTTATGCCTTGCCTAGTGAAGCACAAATTGCCCTGTCACAGCTCCTTGGGGTACAGGTCCTTTAAATACTTACAGACCGCGGGATATAATCCCCCATAATTCTGCAGTTCATGCTAACTAGCTTTTAACAAATCAATTACTCTTAATTGCTGCAGGTTATTAGAATAATGGATTTGCTAGACTGTCGCGGTTTTATCCAAGGCTGAGCGAGGAGCTTTAGGATTTAAAGACACACCATCCGTTATATTTTTCAGCACAGAAAATCCAGCGGGCATCTTATAGAGTGTAGCATTTCCTACTGTGTGTTATTTGATCATTTTACCCAAAAAAGGACCCCTTAGCAGTTGAAAAAATTGGTAGAATGAGCAGCGTGTAGGCAGGCTGAACTATGTTTTTACCACTTGCCTACCAGGCACTTTTACTCCTTGCCCAGGCCGATTTTCAGCTTTCAGTGCTGTCACACTTTGAATGACAATTGCGTGGTCATGCAACACTATACCCAAACTGAGTTTTTGGCATTTTTTTTGAGACAGAGCTATCTTTTGGTGGTATTTAATCACCACTGGGTTTTATAATTTTTTTTCAGCTATAAACAAAAAAAAGACCACAAATTTTGAATTTTTTTTGGCATATAGTCTGTAGTAAAGTTATGGAGTCCACAATCTATGGTATATACCGTGCCTTGAAAAAGTATTACTCCTTAAAGAGGTAGTAAACCCTGATGAGTTTTACTTCCTCTTTATTTCCCTGCAAAGGTAAAGCATAATGGGCTACTATGCATCGCATAGTAGCCCATTATGTGACACTTACCTGCAGAAGAAGCCCACGATGTCCCTGTCTTCCTCGCTAGCAGTGAGCATCCATTCTTTACCCCTCTTTCTTCCGGGGACCGCGAACTTCGGCTCTGTGAGTGGCTGGAGTCACGTGATGTCACCCCCACCAGTCACGACATGACCCGATGAAAGAAACGGCACAGCGTGCCCTTTCTAACTCCGGCACAGAAAAAATTGCATACGACGATTTGCAAATATCAGATATTTCAAACACCTATAGGTAAGCCTTAATCTAGGCTTACCTGTAGTTAAAGTGGTCGGTAATGCCACGTACACACGATCGGACTTTCCGGCAGACTTGGTCTGGCGGACCGCAATCCGTCGGAACTATTCGATCGGGTGTGGGCTCCAGCTGACTTTTTTTCACAAAAGTCCGGACCTAGAAATAAAACACGTTTCAAATCTATCCGACGGACTCAAGTCTGACGAACTAAAAATCGGGAAAACAGTTTGTCTGTGTGCTGGTCCGATGCACCAAATACGACGCAAGGGAAGCTATTGGCTACTGGCTATTGAACTTCCTTGTTTAGTCCCGTTTACATCATCACATTAAAAAATGAACGGACTTTCAAACGGACTTAGTCCGGTTGTGTGTGCCCAAGTCCATTTCGTTCAGAAAGTCTGTCGGACCTCCACTGAAAGTCAATTGGGAAGACCGTTGGACCTAGTTCATCAAAAAGTCTGGTCGTGTGTATGTGGCATAAGGGTTTACAACCACTTAAAAAATTTCCACATGTATTTTATTGGGATGTTATGTGATAGACCTACACAAAGTGGCACATAATTGTGAAGTGGAAGGAAAATGATAAATGGTTTTCAAAAATGTTTACAAATAAATATGTGAAAAGTGTGGTGTGCATTTGTACTCAGCCCCCCTAAGTCAATACTTTGTAGAACCACCTTTGCTGCAATTACAGCTGCAAGTCTTTTTGGGGATGTCTCTACCAGCTTTGCACATCTAGAGAGTGAAATGTTTGCCCGTTCTTCTTTGCAAAATAGCTCAAGCTCTGTCAGAATGGACAGAGACCATCTGTAAACAGCAATTTTCAAGTCTTGCCACAGATTCTCAAATGGATTTAGGTCTGGACTTTGACTGGACCATTCTAACACATGAGAATGCTTTGATCTAAACAATTTCATTGCAGCTCTGGCTGTATGTTTACAGTTGTTGTCCTGCTGGAGGGTGAACCTCCACCCCAGTCTCAAGTCTTTTGCAAACTCTAAAGCCCCGTACACACTATCAGATTTTCTGCAGATTTTTTTCATTCAGATTTACCAAAACCATATAATATGAGGTCAAACCTTAGGAGTTTCAATGTGTATGCAATCAGGCAGGCCCTTGCACTACATGGTTTTGGTAAATCTGAAGACAAAAATCTGCAGAAAAACTGATAGTGTGTATGGGGCTTTAGAGTCTGCAAAAGACTTTACAATTTTCTTCTAAGATTGCCCTATATTTGGCTCCATCCATCTTCCCATCAACCTGACCAGCTTCCCTGTCCCTGCTGAAGAAAATCATCCCCACAACATTATGCTGCCACCACCATGACCAGAGCACCTTCTTCCACATGTTTGTTGTGTCCCCCACATGACTTCTCGCAAACTGCAAACGGGACTTCTTATGGGCTTCTTTCATCAATGGCTTTCTTCTTGCCACTCTTCCATAAAGACCAGATTTGTGGAGAGCACGACTAATCCTGTCCTGTGGACAGATTCTCCCATCAGAGCTGTGGATCTTTACAGCTCCTCCAGAGTTACCATGGGCCTCTTGGCTGCTTCTCTGATTGATGCTCTCCTTGCCCGGCCTGTCAGTTTAGGTGGACGGCCATGTCTTGGTAGGTTTGCAGTTGTGCCATACTCTTTCCATTTTCAGATGACAGATTAAACAGTGCTCCGTGTCATGTTCAAAGCTTGGGAAATTATTTTATAACCCAACCCTGCTTTAAACTTCTCCACAACTTTATCTCTGACCTGTCTGGTGTGTTCCTTGGCCTCCATTATACTTTTTGTTCACTAATGTTCTCTAACAAACCTCTGAGAGCTTCACAGAACAGCTGTATTCATACTGAGATTAATTTACACACAGGCGGACTCTATTTACTAACTAGGTGACTTCTGAAGGCAATTGGTTCGACTAGATTTTATGGTATGGTCTTTGGGGGGGTGGGGGGGGGGACCTCATGTGTTTGTTTTTTTTGTGAATTTTCTTAGCCGGCCATATATTTTTTTTCACATTCAGCTGTCAGTGGGGAGTCCCCGTGCCTTTTCAAAAAAGCAGAGGCACAAAAATGCATTGCTGTGAACCTGTTCCATAGGAACCCATGTTAAAAAAAAATCCTTGCATTGCTGCAGAATGCAAAAAGCATCACAAAACGCATTTGTGTGAATGGTGCCAGGAACAAGGACCTGTACAAGGACCGTTATAGTAGAATCACCCAGTATTATTTTAAAGCGGAGTTCCACTGAAAGCGAGTACCTGTTTTTGACAGGTACCCTGTGCCCACTTCTATTGGTCCTCGTCGCAGCGAGGTACATCAGAAGTTTGGCCCCCTCCCCCTCCTTCCTCCTCCTTCCCCTGCTGTCCTACTGTCCATTCAATTAAAAGTCGGCAGCTACGGTATGTGTAGTTGCTGACTTTTAATTTTTGGAGGGGGGGCGAACACCGCTTTAATAGAAAACACAGTTTTAAAAATACTAAAAATTACTTTTGAAATAACATTTATATGTCAAAGCTTATCTACAATTTTAGTGATTTGGTCTAAATACACTTTAATGAGAAGCTGCATACACATTTTAGATAAAATAATCAGAGCATATAGCATCAGTGTAGAAAGACATTTTTTATAAATACATTTTATCAGAAATAAAAATTTTAATTGTCCACAGCCAATGGCATTAGTAAATCCTTTTATATAAAATGACTAGTATTATAGGTTTACCGACCATTTAGCATACATTCCCGCTGAAGCAATTGTGAACAGATACATAATTGGCATATAACTCAGCCGAGAGAAAGGTTACATCTATGCATAAAAATTATAGGCTCGGAATATGCATTTTCACAATTGACATGCTTAGTTCTGGTAGGTGGCATTGTATCCTTTACCATATATAATATATACTTAAAACTTGTGTGCGTAATCGGAAACAGAAAAGTGCATATATGACAACAATCAGTGAACTAACAGTAACCAAACCAACAAAGCTAATTCAAAATAAATAAATAAATAAAAAGTATAAGAGAGTACTGCGAAAAAATTTATTTTATTACTTTACACAATGTAAAACATCGGATCGCCTGTCCAATAATGTCCTGTGAAATTTAAAAAAACACGATGACAACACTGTCAACCAACAAAGATTGTTGGGTATACCTGTGGGTATATATTGTATCTCCAGTAAAGAGCAATGTAATACATAAAAGTCTGTAGACCAGGGGTAGCCAACCAGTGGCCCGGGGGCCACATGTGGCCTATAGAGTAGCCGTGACCTGTCATCCACCCGCTCCACTCACTGTAGCCCGCGACTTGTTACCAAGTTGCTTAAGTGGCGCTCGCTCTTAAAAAGCTTGGGCACCCCTGCTGTAGACCATCATTTCTCTACCAGAGTTCTCCCAGAGGTTGATAGGGGTTCTTTGAGAAATTAATAACCCCTAATATCAATTATCTTTTTAGCTATTCTTCCTGTCGATTACCAATGTAAGGGACATTCTTACCACTTATCACCAATGTAATGGAGCCCCTCTCCCACTGACCACCAATCTAAGGGGGCTCTTCTCCACTGACCGCCAATGTAAAGAAGCTTTTCAGTGACCATATGCAAGAAAGCTCTTCACTGACCATCAATGTAATGCCGCGTACACACATAGCCGACTATACGACAGACTTAGTCTGGCGGACTTCCTGCAAGACTGTCCGTCCGACTTTCCGAACGGGCTACTTGCCCACACATGGCACTTTTTCAGCGGACTAATACGGCGTACTAAGTCCGCCGTACTATCCGCCCTACTTTTGAAATGAACGGACTCGCCCACACACGCAGAGGAAAGTCCGCTCATTGCGAGCGCGTCTCCAGGTAGGCGGGGCCCGCCAAGGAGACGTCGCTTACCCCGCCACCAGGTATGGACTTAAAGGGGAACCCCAACGCTGAAAAAAATCGGCGTGGGGTCCCCCCCAGGTCCACATCAGACCCTTGTCCGAGCACGCTACCCGGCCAGCCAGGAAAGGCAAAGCACCTTGTCCCCATGTTGATGAGGACAAGGGCCTCTTCCCGACAACCCTGGCCGTTGGTTGTCGGGGGCTGCGGGCGGGGGGCTTATCGGAATCTGGGAGCCTCCTTTAATAATAATATTAATAATTAATAATACTGGCCCCCCACCCTATGTGAATGAGTATGGGGTACAATGTACCCCTACCCATTCACCTGTGAAAAAAAGTACAGAAAAAAAACACAACACAGGGTAAAAATAGTTTATTGCACAGCTCCGGGGGTCTTCCGTCTTCGGGGGTCTTCTCGCCGGACTCCTCCGCTATCTTCTTCTAGCTCTTTTGCTAGCGGAGGAGCCCGGCTTTCTTCCTCGCCGCCGCCCTCTTCTTCCAACTTCGGGGGTCTTGTCCCCCTCTTCGGTTCTTCTGCCGCCGCTGTCGTCTTCGCCTTCTGTTCTTCTCTTCAGATGTTAACTCGTTGCTCCCTCCGCTCACAATGACAGGGACCTGGCGCACGGCGACTTATATAGGGGCATCGCCGGATGATGTCCCCGCCTATTATGATGTCACAGTCCCAGCATCCTCTGGGACTGTGACACCATAATGGGCGGGGACATCATCCGGTGATGTCCCTATATAAGTCGCCACGCGTCGCGCCGGAGACATTGTGAGCGGAGGATGCGACAAGTCAACATCTGAAGAGAAGAACAGAAGGCGGCGATGACAGCGGCGACAGAAGACCGGGCCACCGCCTGTAAAAGAGCTATAAGAAGGCGCGGCATAAGGGACCTTCTTCCCATTTAACAGTGTAAAGGAAAATATAATAAAATATACACATAATATTGTCCTTCCAAAAAACATTAGCCACCATATTTCAGGAGTACATGCACCCCCTTCCACATGGCTAAGGCTGCAATCACACCTGAGCAGAGTGACTTTCAGGCATTCTTATTTGAGAGATTTTGAGCATTTTGAGCATTTTTAGAAGTGTATTACAAGCACTTTACAGCTTGAAACATTTTTGTTTGCCAATATTAAGCACTAGGGGGAGAGGAAGGTAGCAGAGATTAGGGATGCAAAGCTGCTGTTCGAGCAGAAATGTGCGAAAAACCGCTCAAAAAACGCTCATGACGCACACTTTCAAGCATGCCCATTGAAGTCTAATCTGCTTCCAATCTGCCAGAAAAAAAGCTTGTGTACTTTTTTGAGCTACAGTTGTTTTGCTTCAGGCGACAAGTATATATATACTGCCCGCACACTTAATAAAACTTAAAGCTCCTGGGCTCCCATGTTAAATTGTATGGACCAGTTGTACCCACTTATCGGTGGCCCTGTATATACAGTATCTCCCAAAAGTGAGTACACCCCTCACATTTTTGTAAATACACTGAAGAAATTACCCTTTGCTACAATGTAAAGTAGTGAGTGTACAGCTTATATAACAGTGTAAATTTGCTGTCCCCTCAAAATAACTCAATACACTCTCTCCAATTTGAGCCCAAAGTGTCAATATTTTGTGTGGCTGCCATTATTTTCCAGCACTGCCTTAACCCTCTTGGGCATGGAGATCACCAGAGCTTCACAGGTTGCCACTGGAGTCCTCTTCCACTCCTCCATGACGACATCAAGGAGCTGGTAGATGTTAGAGACCTTGTGCTCCTCCACCTTCCAAATGAGGATGCCCCACAGATGCTCAATATGGTTAAGGTCTGGAGACATGCTTGGCCAGTCCATCACCTTTACCCTCAGCTTCTTTAACAAGGCAGTGGTCATCATGGAGGTGTGTTTGGGGTCGTTATCATGTTGGAATATTGCCCAGTACTGCTTCAGTATGTCACAGTACATGTTGGCATTCATGGTTCCCTCAATGAACGTAGCTCCCCAGTGCCGGCAGCACTCATGCAGCCCCAGACCATGACACTCCGACCACCATGCTTGACTGTAGGCAAGACACACTTGTCTTTGTACTCCTCACCTGGTTGCTGCCACACACGCTTGACACCATCTGAACCAAATAAGTTTATCTTGTTTTCATCAGACCACAGGACATGGTTTCAGTAATCCATGTCCTTAGTCTGCTTGTCTTCAGCAAACTGTTCTTGTGCATCATCTTTAGAAGAGGCTTCCTTCTGGGACAACAGCCATGCAGACCAATTTGATGCAGTGTGCTGCGTATGGTCTGAGCACTGACAGTCTGACCCCCCACCCCTTCAATCGCTGCAGCAATGCTGGCAGCACTCATTTGTCTATTTCCCAAAGACAACCTCTGAATATGACGCTGAGCACGTGCACTCAACTTCTCTGGTTGACCATGGGGAAGCCTGTTCTGAGTGGAACCTGTCCTGTTAAACCACCAAATTTAACACACCTGCTCCCCATTCACACCTGAGACCCGTGTAAAACTAACAAATCAAATGAAACCATGGTGAGAAAATGGCTAACTGCCAGGAGAGCGGCACCTGCCCAACCAAGCTGCTGCCTAGGGAGTCAGGTCCCAGATCGGTAATATTTTCTCTGGGGGGCAATTTCCCCGTTGCCCCCCCCCCCGATCCGCTCCTGCTATAGATACAAGGCTGGGCAAAAATAAATTAAAAATATGGGTATAGACACAAAACTACAAAAAAATATATAATTCTATATTATTATTTTAAATGTTTGGAGATGTTTATTACTAGTTAACATTTACGTAATAAACACAACACCTATTTTCAGTTCTTTTTTTAAGAAATTATAACAAAAAAAAAATTAACAATCCTGCAAATATGCAAATATAATAAAGCAACCATGTATTTATACTGTATACTGGATATAAATACCTAGTAGTCATGCTGCTTTGTATAACCTGTACTTGACGATTCCACAAGTAATTTGACAGCTAAAATGTATACAAGCTGTATAATGAGCGTAACTACTACTACGCTACTTAGGTTAAACAGATTCATGATCTCTCCTCTGATATACACCTGCACATACATTTACAGTATAGCTTATATTCTGGGTTCTGTACAGGGGGTCACTTGTAGAGCCAACGAGATCACCATGGCAACCGTCCTGGACAAACAATCTACAATTATGAACCGTACAGTAGATTTAAAATGAACTTGTGTTTTCCGTTGCCCTCGGAGCAGTCAGAATGGACCTGAATATTAGCCAAGCGGAGGATAATTAATGCTTGCATTAAAGCTTGCCTTGGGTCGCGTTCTTCTTGTCAAGTGTTGGTAATGTTTGGCGTTTTCTCAGAAATGGTGAAAGCACGGCTTCTTAGTCATTATAGCCATTCATAGCACTTTTTTATTTGTCTTTCACAGTACCGTGTTCAGCGAACTCGGTGAAAAGAACCCTTTGTTCTGGCAGAGGTTTTTTGTTGCTTAGATCCGTTCAGCCTGTTCTTACCGCTACAATGGTACTCAACTATTTCATCTTTGGCCTTATGTATTGTATTCATGGTAATGGTATGTCTCTTATTGAAATCATAATTTTCTCTAGCTCTGGTTCATATGACTATTACTTGATGTCCTACAGAAAAATAGCATTCCCTTGTTGCATTTGTTCAGTTTTTCTTCTTCCTTTTTTTTTTTTTTTTTTACCTGTCACCCATCAGCTGCAATACAAACGTATAAATTAGCACACAACCCTATAAATGTAATAATGTAATAAGCAGCTGGAAAATATAAGGAAGCTGGAATACAGCTGCTAAGGTAGAAATGTACGGTAAATTATTTAAAGGACCCTTCACTTTGAAAGTCATATTCTCCTGAGAATTTTGCTGTGGTTTGATGGAGCAACAGAGCATAAAACTCAAGCTTTAACCACTTCAATACAGGGCATTTTCACCCCCTTTCCTGCCCAGGCCAATTTTCAGATTTCTGCGCTGTCAGGCTTTGGATGACAATTGCGCAGTCATACACAACACTGTAACTATATGACGTTTTGATCATTTTTTTCTCACAAATGGAGATTTTTTTTTGGTGGTATCTGTTCACCTCTGCATTTTTTTTTTTTTTGCGCTATAAACAGAAAAAAGACTGACAATTTTGAAAAAAAACACAATTTTTTTTTGTTGCTATAATAAATATACCAATTTCCAAAAAAAAAAAACATATTGTTTCCTCAGTTTAGGCTGATATGTATTCTTCTACATATATTTGGTAAAAAAATTGCAATATGCGTATATTGATTGATTTGCCCAAATGTTATAGCAGCCAGATTAGATTAATGGCATTTTGTTTTTGTTTTTTTTCTTTTTTACTAGTAATGGCGGCGATATGTGATTTTTGTCAGGACTGCAATATTGCGGCAGACAGATTGGACAGTTTTGACACTATTTTGGGACCATTCACATTTATACAGCGGACAGTGCTATACAAATGCACTGATTACTGTATAAATGTCACTGGCAGGGAAGGGGTTAACATTGGGGGGTGATCAAGGGGCTAAATGTGTTACCTAGGGAGTGATTCTAACTGTGGGAGCAGGGGACTGACTGGGGGGAAGTGACCGATCGGTGTTCCTCTGTACTGGGAACACACGGTAGGTCTCCTCTCCCCTGACAGGCCATAGATCTGTGTGTTTACACACACACAGATCCACGTCCCTGCTCTGTGACCAGTAATCGCGGGTGCCTGGCGGACATCGTGGCCGCTAGGCCCACACATCAGCTCCCAAGTGGCGCAGCGGGGAACCCGAGAACGTCATATGACGGCCGCCCAGGATGAGAGAACCACCTTGCGGCCATCATTTGACTATAAGTGGGGAAAGGTTAAGCAATCCAAATAACAGATCCTAATTTTGACTTAGACACATGATATTGCCCAGCACAGACAAAGCAAACCTTTGCTTTATAAAAAAACAGTCACTTTGCCCAATTAAGGCAAAGTGACTATGTCTCCTGATATCCCTCTCCACCAGACTACATACTCCACAAGCCTACTGGGCTGGATGTGGTCCTTTGCTTGCCTTTATGGGGCCTTTGGGTCACTGTTGCTCCCACTGATACAAGGCACTCTTCCTCCCACTGAAGCTAACTGTGGGGCACAATTCCTTCTCTGGACACCAACTGTGGGGCACAATTCCTTTCAATGACACCAACAATAGGGCACAATTCCTTCCACTGACACCATCAATGTGACACTATTCCTTTAAATGACATCAACAATGGGACATAAGTCCTTCCACTGATATAAACAATGGGGAACTATTCCTTCCCCGCCCCCAGGTTGACACCAATGATGGGACATAATTACTCCCACTGATATAAATGAGTGGCACTATTCCTCCCACTTGCACCAATGATGGGGCTCTTTTTCTCCTAACATCAACAGCAATTCCTTCGACTGATACCAACAATAGGGCACTTTTCCTTCGACTGACACCAATGAGGGGACGCTATTCTTCCTCTTACTAACCATCTTACCATCAACTGACCACCAAGACTGAGGCATTTTCTACTTCCACAGGCCACAGTCCAGCCCACCTAAAGTCTGAAGGACAGTAATTCAGACCTTTGTTTAGAAAATCTGGAGATTCCTGCTAATGGAGTGGGGTCAGTATGCCCCCCCCCCAGGTGACAGTGCTTGTTCTTGAGAGGCTAATCGACATGCAATAACAATGTCACGTGGAAGGAGGGGTATAGTGATGTCTTCTTCATTGGAATGCTACGACACCATTTAACAATAAAGCTTACCAGTGTGGACTCCTGCAGTGGGAAGGTGGCAGGGAAGTGTGGAAGTGTGTCAGGGGGTTAACTATGGGGAGATGTGACGGACTGTCCAGCACCCAGATTGGGTGCCTCTGTCAACATATAACTTCCTCCACTCTGGAACCAGGTATTATCGCTGAGCATTGCACCCAAGGACTAGACGACACTAGCTTAGGTGCAAACTGTAACTCACTTTATTATTGCAAATATAGCATACAAGATCAGGTAAGTGCCTGATCACATTACCTTAACAATGTAAACTGTAAACAGTAGTCTCATTAGCACATCTAAGGAACAATCAACAGCTAACAGTGATCTAATTAAACAGTAAGCTAATAGCAACCTAGACAAGCCTAGGTGACTTAGTGCCCACCCAAACAATGCTTCCACTAATCAGGGATCCCACACAGTTTGGCAACAGTCTAAAACTCGGAATACACAAAGTACGTTACACATGCTGTGTTCAGGTGTTTGGCTTGTGTAATCTGTCCACTAGAAAATACAAAACTCACAATGTTTCATCAGTCTGGAAAAGTGGAATTAATGTATCTTCATAACTTTCTTGAGGGAGATTGTTGATAAATAATTCTGTCCTAAGTGAAGGGGCTTCTCTGACCCATTCTGCAGGAGGGCCACCATATTCCCTCTGAACATTAACCTGTACAAGACAAATATTACACCTTTCCATCAAGAAGGGAAGCTTTATTGTCCTTATTCAGAGAATTAATCCAAGCCTTGCTCTCAACAGTCATCACATTGTTGTCCATCATTAGAGAATGATCTGCTTTCTCCATGGGATCAGAGACTGAACTAAGCTCTTTGCCATGCTCTGACCGGAAGAAGCAGACAAAATCCTGTTTCCTCCATGGGCCATAATCATTGGGAAGGAGGCTTGCCCCTAGTCCCCTCCAAAAGCCTCTGTCCTAGTTGGGTCTGTCACAGGAGACATTGTCCCTCTGGCCTCAATAGGAAAAATAGACAGTCCCTAGACTTCAGAACGACTGGAGCTGACAGAGTGGTGCAGCGTGCGCCAAGTTCATGAACTTGTCTAGAATTTGCTGCACCACTTTTAACATGCATGCAAGACACCTTCGCAAATTCTGTCTCTGTACACCAAAAAGAAAGTTTGTCTTTATTAGCACCACTTGCTTAAGATACGAACTGTCAGTAATTTATTTAGAATTTTGGGCAGGTGTTGTGCTACAATGCAAGAGTGGAGCAAATTATAACTGCCTGAAATTTGTGCACGAGTAACTGTCAGAACCAATACTGTTGTAGATATTTTTATGAATAAAGTGCAATACATTAACAAAAGCAATAATGCCAGAATTAGTGCCATAAAGCAGCTTTATTGAATTCTCCCCAGTGTCTCCTTAAATCAGTTGTACAAGCTGAAAGTTTTTTTACCTTAATGCTTTCTATGCATTAAAGTAAAAAACCTTTTGTGCTAGAGGATCGCCCCAGCCACCGCCTATACTTACCCGAGCCCGATCTTGATCCAGCGATGTACATGGGAGCAGCGTCCCCTCACACTGGGCAGATTGATAGCAGTGGGAGCCATTGGCTCCTGCTGCTGTCAATCAAATTTTGTGATTAGGGAGCTGGGGGCGAGGTTGAGCAGCCCTGTCTGTGTCAGTAGATGCAGACAGGATTGTTAAGGAGTGAGCCCCCACGAGTGCCCTCATAGAAAGCAGCTTCTATGCCTCAAAAACATTATAGGCCCATTTAGATCTATGCATATGCGTAGAGGTGTTTTTTTGCAGTTTTAGGCAGATGCATTGTCATATGTCAACTTTGTGTGTTGATATGTGTTTTGATGCCCACTGATACATTGATACCCATTGGCTAAGACTTAATATCTGTAATTGACTTCCATGGGTCTTCTAATGCAGAAAAACCCAGAAAAAAAAGACATATCCTACTCTTCAATGCGTGTATCGGGCACTATAATGGGGAAGTTGCATTTTGACACACTGCAACACAATGAGTTAAAACGCTACAGTGTAAGTGGACACTTAGGGCACTGCATGTGTCCAATTAGCTCAAGACCAGTACATGAAAAATACTATACAAAGTCAACTACTCCAGTACTCTATAATAAGTCGACAGCCACAAGATGCATTTAATAATGATGTCTTTATTTAAAAATAATTTAGTGTGTGTTGTTTAGTTTTGTAATAAAGGCATGACTATTTGAATTATTAATGTGACTTATTATAGTATACTAGAAAAATGATTAATAAAACATTTAATTATTATTGTAATTAGAAAAATTGTAAACGGCTATGTGCTGTACCATACTATTTGAAAATCACAAGCCCAGAGCTCTGGGCTTGTGATAGTGTCTCACTACCTGACCCCCTACCTTGTCTTCCCTCATTGTCCCTACACATCTAGCCTAGTCATTGGGTTCCTCTGTTGCTGACCCCTGCCTGCAATATGGACTAGTCTCCTGGATTGCCACCTTTATTGACCTTGGACTGTTTTCTGGATTATGTTTACCTGGTTCCTGCTCCGACCTCGGACCGTCTCAGGATATTGCAACCAGCTACCACCTGTTCAGACCACCACCAGCCTCTGGACCTGTTGTTCGCAACCTTTTAACATCGGACGAACCATTGAAATATTTTTTTTGCTCGCTGTTGAAAAAAATACTTTTGACAGCAAAAAAGATCTGCCAAGTGGCATTGAACCAAGAATTGTGCAGGTCTGTTAGCCACAACTCAAGGAACCCTTAGAAATCTCTGTAGGAACTCTAAAGTTCCACAGAACCTTAGTTGAGAATGGCTGCTTTGGATGTTCATATGGACACTCTCCTGCAGTGCTATGGCTCATGCCGGATGTGCCTCAAGATTACAGGTACCTTTTTCTGTTACCTTTGTTCAGTCGTGGTGCTGTCAGGCCGGAAACTATAGCACTGTGTACTAAGATCCAATGGCAATCAAGTACAGGTAGACCCACTTGCCTTAAGGCTATAGGCAAAAGAAACACTCACTGGCTATAGTTCCTGACCTAGGCATCAGGGCAAGTGTTACTCTACCCTTGAGTAATACAGGATTAGGCCCCCAAACAGATTCAGGCATACATTATCTTACATAGATACAAGAGGTAAAGTTGCTCCTACCTGTGACACCCATGCTCGGATTCACGTGGTACTTGCCGTTAGTTCAGTGAAGAAGTGAGAGTCTGGCACCAAAGCATCTTGGATTTAAAGGAATAATTTTATTTCTTCAACAAGACATAAAAAGGAATCAATTAATTGTAAAATATTGATGTGTTTAAGCTCTTGTTGAGGCCTTAGTCTTAACTAGTTATCAATTATGACTAAGGCCTCCACAAGAGGCTGAAACACATTCATCTTTTACAAGGAATTAATTCCTTTTTATGTCTTGTTTTATAAATAAAATGATTCCTTTAAATCCAAGATGCTTTGGTGCTGGACTCTCACTTTTTCATTATCCTTCATAGGTTGACTTTCCATATCTCCTGCCCATAGCAACCGATCAACTTTCTCTGCTCTGACGATTAAATCCCATTGGATGATTTTCCTTTTTACTCTTTGCATAGCCTGATTTAGTAGGTCTAATGAAGAAAAAAGGCACCCAAGAGGTGATGGGACTTTGATGTGCGTTCATACAAAGTAGTAAGATAACAAAAATTCAGAGAGCTCTCTGACTCAGGTTAGACTGCTCCTAAAAGACAAAGCTACCCTCCAGCGGGTACTCCAGCAGGTTACTAGAAAAAAATATGCACCAATGGAAGAAGCACCAGACCAAGGGATAAAAGAGTCCAAATTAATTTATTAATTCATACAAAAAAAAAAAAATTAAGGCATTTCAGGGCTCAGAGAGTTATTGTCCAGTAGCATCTGAATTAACAATCAAGGTCATTTATCTTGAATGCTCATGAAGATACTGCTGGCCAGTAACTCTCTTGATCCAGCAATGACTTCTATCCACATATTCACATAGGACAGCTTTATTTTGAATCTTTTCAAGGTTCTTATCTTAACTGAAGCCCTAATGAAGGGGGAGTTTTTTCTGACCCCCGAAATGTTTTTTTTTTTTTTCTATGTATGAACGAATAAATTAATTTAGACTCTTTATCATTTTGTCTGGCGCTCCTTCCATTAGTGAATGATTTACTAACGCTGACAGGGTTAACACTTCTACTATAGTAAAATAGATTTGGAAAGTTAGACGGATAAGTACAGGAAAGTTCTTAGGGTCTACTAGTACAACATACATGGGTACCTGCCTCTGGCTGCACAGTAAATTACACCAGCTCCTTTAATAATCTAGCCTTCACCTGCATTGTCCTGCACCTACAGGGGACATGCTGTATATGACAGTTTTATAGCAACACATTATCAGGTGGTTATTTGTTCTCAAGGCTGTATATCATCTGTTTCCTTCAAAAGCAGGGAACGCCAGGCTATGGAGGTGCGAAAAGACTCCATATTAGGATTTATTAACTGCAGACGCGTGGCCGGGGAACTGAGACGATGTACCGGCAACTGAATTGTATTAAGGGCGCGCGTGCCGCTGTTCTGAGCAATGTCATGGCATGTAACTGAATGTGATAATGATAAATGACATGCAGCTCAATGTAATAATCTGCAGCGAGATATTATGACACGTCGTGAAATGTAAAGCCATACACAAAGGGAAGATGTCAAGACATGTAACAGGATGTCTCAGCGTCCAGAGATACATGGCAGGCAAAGCAACGTTGGAAAGTGCATAACATTCCAAGAACTTGTACGAGGATGTAATAATGTGCCGAGCATGGTAATGAAATGCAGAGGGATCTATCAACATACATATATATTAACGGCACACTGTGGTTTACTGATAGCCAGGACTGGGAAAGGAGGGGGGTGACAAAAAGAGCAGCAGCTGTGCATAGCAATGTAATGATATGCAGAGCTAAGAAATATGCAAAGCAATTGATAGACCAATGGAGGTAATAATATGCAGAACAGCATAATAGGCACCGCAGTGTAATGATAGGCATAATACAAGAAGTATACCGGGGGGGGGGGGAGGGGAATATAGCAGTCAATGTATAGAAATGCAAAGGCAAAGCAATCATAAAAATGTTCGTTGCTGAAATATATAATGTGCATTGTGCTACTGAAGACACTAAATTGTAATAAAAATGAGTTTTTATAAGTTTTTCCGCTGTATTGGAACACAAAACCATGTCTCTTTCCTGCTTATATGTGTAACGGACATCTAGCCATGGCACATTATGCAATCCTGTGCACTTTACTAAGAATCCAGCCTTTTTATTGTGTGTAATGGACATCTAGCCATGGCACACAATGCAATCCCAACCTCTCAACTAAGAATATTACTCTTGTATTGTGTGTTAAAGCGGAGTTCCCACTGTTAAAATTTTTTTTTTTTTTTTAGGATGCATATCTTTTTTTTTTCCGAAGGTTAATTTAACGCACTCACGTTTGTGTGATTAATCGCCACTCGATTAGCGATTTCATATAGGACTATATCTCATATTCCTGTTTAGTAACAGTTTCCATAATGCTTGTGGGCATGTGAAGCCCACAAGCACTATCTTCCAGGCTCTTGTGCAGCTGAGTGACCAGCACCGCCTGTTCTCACGCATGCGCCATATGTACGGCGCAGCGCCGTACACTTCTGACGTTGCCATCACAACGGGCGGCATTGTCGGAAGTGCCTGCCCCCGTTGTGATGGCAACAAAGCCCTTGGCACCGCCCAGTGACTCCTGGGAAATGATGACAAGCATCTCCCAGGTGCACGAGCGAGCACGGGTGCCGAGGGATATGACAGCAGGAGCCTTGGAGAGGAAAAGGCAGATTACGAGGGACCCTCTAGCAACAGACCTGAAAGGTGAGTAAAAAAATATATATTTTTTTCCAAAGGTTGTTATTTGTATTTAACCACTTGCTTACTGGGCACTTAAACACCCTTCCTGCCCAGACCAATTTTCAGCTTTTGGTGCTCTCACACTTTGAATGACAATTACTCAGTCATGCAACACTGTACCCAAATGAATTTTGTGTCCTTTTTTTCCCACAAATAGAGCTTTCTTTTGGTGGTATTTGATCACCTCTGGGGTTTTTATTTTTTGCGCTATAAATGAAAAAAGACCGAAAATTTTGAAAAAAAACGCATATTTCTTTGTTTCTGTGATAAAATTTTGCAAATTATAGTTTTTTTTTCATAAATTTTGGCCACAATTTATACTGCTACATATCTTTGGTAAAAATAACCCAAATTAGTGGATATTATTTGGTCTTTGTGAAAGTTAGAGAGTCTACAAGCTGTGGTGCGAATCATAAAAAATTGATCACACCTGATGTACTGGTGGCCTATCTCATTTCTTGCGACCAGAACAAGTCAGGAAAGTACAAATACCCCCCAAATGACCCCTTTTTTGAAAGTAGACATTCCAAGGTATTTACTAAGATGCATGGTGAGGTTTTTGATGTTGTCATCTTTTTCCCACAATTCTTTGCAAAATGAAGATTTTTTATTTTTTTTTTTCTCACAAAATTTTCAATGTAATAGGTTATTTCTCTCACATGGCATGTGTATACCACAAATGACACCCCAAAATACATTCTGCTACTCCTTCTGAGTATTACGATACCAAATGTGTGAGACTTTTACGCAGCCTGGCCACATACAGAGGCCCAATATTGAAATAGCACCATCGGGCGTTCTAGGAGCATAAATTACACATCTTATTTCTCAACCACCTATTACAGTTTTGAAGGCCCTGGAGCACCAGGACAATGGAAATGCCCACAAAGTGACCCCATTTTGGAAAGCTAACACCCCAACGTATAATCTATGAGGCATATTGAGTCGTTTGAATGGTTCATTTTTTTTTCAGAAGTTTTGGGAAAATGTGGAAAAAAAATGAAAACGCATTTTTTTTACGCAAAGTTGTCCATTTATAAGATATTTCCAACACATAGCATGTACATAGCAAAAATGACACCCCAAAATACGTTCTACTACTCCTCCTGAGTATAACGATACCAAATGTGTGAGACTTTTACACAGCCTGACCACATACAGAGGCCCAATATTGAAATAGCACCATCAGGCGTTCTAGGAGCATAAAATTACACATCTTATTTCTCAACCACCTATTACAGTTTTGAAGGCCCTGGAGCACCAGGACAATGGAAATGCCCACAAAGTGACCCCATTTTGGAAAGATAACACCCCATTGTATAATCTATGAGGCATATTGAGTCTTTTGAATGGTTTATTTTTTTCCAGACGTTTCGGGAAAATGTGGAAAAAAATTAAAACGCATTTTTTTTTATGCAAAGTTGTCCATTTATAAGATATTTCCAACACATAGCATGTACATAGCAAAAATTACACCCCAAAATACATTCTGCTACTCCTCCTGAGTATGGCAATACCAAATGTGTGAGACTTTTACACAGCTTGGCCACATACAGAGGCCCAACATGCAAGGAACACCATCAGGTGTTCCAGGGACACATAGCATGCACATACCAAAAATTACACCCCAAAATACATTCTGCTGAGAAAAGAGTAAACAAAATATTACCTGTGGTTTTAGCAGCGCAGTTGTCCACAGGATGATAGCACTGGTCCAGGCAGCAGGCAGGGACTTGGTCAGCAAAAGTGAACACAATTTTCCAGGCAACAGGCAGGTATACTGTCCATAGTCAATATTGGCAGCAGGCAGGGATACTGTCCATATACAGTCCAAGGTCAGTGCAGGCAGAGATCGTCAGCATTGCCAAAATATTGGTCCTGGTAGTAGGCAGGAACATGGTCCATCCATGTGGTGTGGTCAGTTCATGTGACAGGCAGAGGCATGATGGTATAGGTCCTACAGGCAGCAGGCAGAAGTAGGGCCTTGTTCAGGACAGAATGGGGATAGGGGTAGAGGCTTCTCCCACCCAAATCTCTTTGAAGCCTCCGAGTCTCCAGACCCTAATCTAGGAATGAGAAAACAAAGGAAATTGTCTTCTTCATCCAAAAAAACTATTCTGGAGCCCCTCACATATGTGAGACGTTCTGTTATGAATCCCACTAGTCCACTGAGAGGGTACAAGATCAGTCCAAGAGGCAGGCAAAAGGCATGGTCAAACAGTCCAGGGTCAGTTCCAGATCAGGCAAAGGTATGTACAGAATCAGTAGGCAGAAGCGTGGTCGAATAACAGTCCAGGCTCAGTTCCAGATCAGGCAGAGGCATAAACAGAATCAGTAGGCAGAAGCGTGGTCGAATAACAAGTCAGGGTCAGTTACAGAGCAAGCAGAGGCATAAGGGGTTTGAAGGTAAATGGCAGGAAGTGAGGGTTATGGTTACCATACTTCACTAATAATTCACTGAAGTATGGTAACGGTGGAAACAGTCACCTATGCAGAGGCCTGGTTGGGAAGGGCATTGGGCACAATGATAAGTGGTGTCTCTTCTCAATCCTCGTTTGCTGCACACCCGACATTTTTTCTGATGTCTTCGGCCTGTTGGTCTGGGAGGGATTTTATCAGGAAAGTGGCGTTCAGAGAGTCTGCTAATTACATCGGATCAAATGTTTTGTGGTGGGCCGTTGGGGTATATAAGGGCAGTGGTGATTTCCTCCTGGTAGCCAAGGAAGGGTATGGGTCTTTCTGTGGATTTACGATAAATTACATATGTGTTGTATATGGCCAAATTAAAGAAATAAATTGAAATTTTTTTATACCACTTGTATGTTCTTCTCGTGGCAAGGTAGGGTTCGAGCATCTGGTCGTTCAAGTCGACACCCCCCATGAACATGTTGTACTCATGGATACAAGTGGGTTTTTGTATTGGGCCATCCCTCCTGGTGATCTCAACAAAAGTGTTGTTGTGGATCGAAGAAAGCATGTACACATCCCTTCTGTCCCTCCACTTCACAGCCAAAATTTCCTCGTTCCGTAAACTCGCCGCTTCGCCTTTTCTTAGCCTTTTGTTGACGAGGCTTTGAGGAAAGCCCTTCCGGTTCGTTCTTACGGTGCCACATGCTGGAGTTTGCTTTCTATGGAGGTTGCGGAACAGGGGTAAACTTGTATAAAAATTATCCACATAAAGATGGTAGCCTTTCTCCAGGAGTGGGTTTATGAGTTCCCAAACAACTTTCCCACTCGATCCGATGTATTCGGGGCAATTAGGGGGATGTAGCTGGGTGTCCTTCCCTTCGTATACCATGAAGGAATATGTATACCCTGTGGCTCGGTCACACAATTTATACATCTTCCCCCCATAGCGGGCCCTTTTGGAGGAAATAAATTGCTTTAGGCCCAGCCTGCCAGAAAATTTGATCAGGGACTCATCCACACATATGTGTTGGTCTGGGGTAAACAACTGGGGGAAGATCTCAGAAAAATAATTTATTAGCGGCCGAATTTTGTAAAGTTTATCAAAATTTGGGTCATTCCGGGGAAGGTACTGGGTATTGTCATTAAAGTGTAGGAATCTCATTATCATTAGATATCTGGTCCGGGGCATTATTGAGGAAAAGATGGGCATGTGATAGATGGGGCGGGATGACCAATATGCACGTATTTCATTTTTATTGTTTAGTCCCATACAAAATGTGAGGCCCAAAAATTTTTTAAACTCCTCCACTGTTAGGGCTCTCCACTCGTAGGGACAGGCATAAGAGGACGTTGGGTTGCTTTCAATAAATTGTTGGGCATATAGGTTGGACTGGACCACAATGGATTCAAGCATGTCCTCTGTAAAAATTAGGTGGATCAGGGAAAAATTGTGTGTGTCCACCTGGACTCCTGGGTTGGCAGTGAAAGGGGGAACGTTAGCTTCTCCTGAGTTAGGAGGAAGCCACAAGGGGTTCTGGAGGGAATAGGGAAGGCTGGCATGGGACCTAACCCTTTGGGGCCGAGTTGACACCCCACTGGTACGTGGCCTTTGCCGAGGTACTGTGGTGCCGGTGGATGGCACTGGGTTGCCGGTGGATGGCTCTGCAGTGCTGGTGGATGGTACCGCCTCCTCACCAGTGCGCCTTCGTCTGACGGGTGGACTATCATCTTCCTCCTCTGAGGCTGTCATGGTACCGCTGCTGAGGACAGGCTCGTAGTCCATGTCAGACTCACAATCTGAATATGAGGAGGAATCCGAAGTGGAAACCTCCCCGTTGCTCTCGTCGGCTGCAAGAATATCATATGCCTCCTCAGCTGAATATAATCTTTGTGACATTTTTATTGATAACAAATGGCACTGACAGGTGACGCTGATCTGGCAGATGACACTGACAGGTGATGCTGATCTGGCAGATGACACTGACAGGTGACACTGATGTGGCAGGTGACACTGACAGCACTGATCACAGGTGACACTGACGTGGCAGGTGGCACTGACGACACGTGGCACTGACAACACGTGGCACTGACGACACGTGGCACTGACAAATGGCACTGGAGGCAGATGGCACTGGAGGCAGATGGCACTGGAGGCAGATGGGGCTGACAGATGGGGCTGACAGATGGGGCTGACAGATGTCGCTCACAGATGTCGCTGACAGATGTCGCTGGCAGATGTCGCTGACAGATGTCGCTGGCAGATGTCGCTGACAGATGGCACTGGGGCTGGCACTGGCAGATGGCACTGGCACTGGCAGATGGTGCTGGCTATTTGCTCTGGCTAATTGCTCTGGCAAATGGGGCTGGCAGATGGCACTGCGGCTGGCAGATGGCACTGGCGCTGGCAGGTGGCACTGGCGCTGGCAGGTGGCACTGGCACTTGCAGGTAGCACTGGCACTGGCAGGTGGCACTGGCAGGTGGCACTGGCACTGGCGGCACTGGGGCTGACGGCACTGGGGCTGACGGATGGCACTGGCGCTGGCAGGTGGCACTGGCACTGGCAGGTGGCACTGGCAGGTGGCACTGGCGGCACTGGCACTGGCGGCACTGGGGCTGACGGCACTGGGGCAGGTGGCACTGGCAGGTGGCACTGGCGCTGGCAGGTGGCACTGGCACTGGCAGGTGGCACTGGCGGCACTGGCACTACTGGCAGATGGCACTACTGGCAGATGGCACTGGGCTGACAGATGGCACTGGGCTGACAGATGGCACTGGCACTGGGGCTGACAGATGGCACTGGGGCTGACAGTTGGCACTGGGGCTGACAGATTTTAGTCACAGTATGCAATATACAATATGTCACTCACAGATCCTCTCTCTCCTCACACGCTGTCTCTGTGTGAGGAGGGAGAGACACGGCAATGGGAGATGATCTCATATGTTTACATTTGAGATCATCTCCCATTGGCAGCTGCGATCGCGCTGTGAATGCCCGCTTTGATTGGCCGTTCACGGCGATCTATGTTTGCCTGTCTCCGGGAGTCACGGCGAGTACAAAACTTCCGCGATGCGCGCCCCCGGCGGCGCGCATTGCGGAAGTAAACACAAGGACGTCCAGGGACAACCGCCCGGACGAACCCGCCTGCTCTACGGCTGTCATTCGGCTATAGGGCGGGCGGGAGGTGGTTATCTACTTAAGGACCGCCTCACACCGATATACGTCGGCAGAATGGCACATCTGGGCACAATCACGTACCTGTACGTGGCTCTTTAAGTGCCCAACCGTGGGTCCAGAGCGATCTGCCGTCGACGCTCTCCCGACCCGGCTCTGAGCTCTGTGACCGTGGCCACTGGTGTCCCACGATCGGGTCACAGAGCTGAAGAACGAGAAGAGGTCTGTGTAAACAAACCTCTCCCCATGCTTCCTAGTGTGGCTGTCACCGATCGTCATTCCCTATAAAAGGGAACAGACTATCAGTGACATCACATGCCAGGCTACGCCCCTTACAGTAAAAAAACACATAACGTCATACATAACACCTACACTGCCACCTAGTGGTTAACTCCTTCACTGCCAGTGTCATTTACACAGGAATCAGTGCATTTAAATAGCACTGATTGCTGTATAAATGACAATGGTCCCAAAAATGTGTCAAAAATGTCCAATGTGTCCGCCATAATGTCGCAGTCACAATAAAAATTGCTGATCGCCACCATTACTAGTAAAAAAAAAATATTCATAAAAATGCTATAAAACTATTCCCTATTTTGTAAACACTATAACTTTTGCACAAACCAATCAATAATTGCCTAAACTGAGGGAAAACATTTTTTTTATATATTTTTGGGGGATATTTATTATAGCAAAAAGTAAAAAATATTGCATTTTTTTAAAATTGTCGCTCTATTTTTGTTTATAGCGCAAAAAATAAAAACCGCAGAGGTGATCAAATACCACCAAAAGAAAGCTCTATTTATGGGAAAAAAAGGACACCAATTTTGTTTGGGAGCCACGTCGCACAACCACGCAATTGTCAGTTAAAACAACGCAGTGCTGAATCGCAAAAAGGGGCGTGGTTCTTTGGCTGCAAATTGGTCCGGAGCTTAAGTGGTTAATGCCTGTGAATATTGTAATTTTTTTCTTTTATGACTGGAATTCCACTTTCAGGACAGCTAGCCACTGCACATTATGCAATCTCAACCCCTCTACAAAGAATCTTACCATCCTTAAAAGTGTGTAATGGACAGCTTCCTGAAGACGCATGATTGGATGCGAAACGGGTAGAGGCTTCAGGGTGACGCCAACGTCACGTCCTGTCCTTAACCCGCACTAAATCGAGGCTTGTTTTACGCGTCGGTTCCTGGAGACGGAGCGGCAAGCACAGGCCCCAAACGGAACTCTGGAAAGACTCAGCGCCGGTCTTAAGGCACTATAATTTGTGCGTGAAATGCAATATTTATATATATATTTTTAAACAAAATAAAGCAAGGAATGTTGTGCAAACATGGCTGTTTGTTTCCCATGAGACTACATTCCATGTATACATTCCATGTATTTCCACATGCATTCTAACGAGAGAAGTAATTGATCCAGGCATAAACCAAGGCTTTTTTATTATTGGTTTCTGTTGAGTGTTCATTTTGGAAGGTGATGGTGTATCACGGAATAGTGGAGGCCTTTTTCAACATGGATTTAGATTTGTGCACGTGGGTTTGATTACCCATTTTTGAGAACCAGATCGCAACCCTTCTGCTAAGAATTGCACCTTTTGTGTAACGGACAACTAGCCGCTGCACATTATGCAATCTAATCCCCTCTACTAAGAGCCTTAGACACTTTTTTATTATTATTTTCTTTCTCTTTTTTTCTGTAATTTTCTCTGTTTTCATATAACAGAAACTATGCATACAAAGAGGATGCCCCTCATTTGCTTCGACTGTTTTTAAAATAAAATTATTTTTGTTGTTGTTACCATTTTTTCATCCTTGGTTGCATCTCAATGCTGCCCATCTCCTGCCTCTCCTGTCTCTTTGCTGCCACTTTCTGACCACATGAACTCCAGGGATGGCTGCATACTATATCTCAGGGTAAATTTCATGATGGTGACAATAGTGGACCGTGGCTGTTTAAACTGGTTGTAAACTTATAAAACAAACAAACAAACAAACAAACTTTTTATACTTATCTGCTCTGTGCAGTGGTTTTGCATAGAGCAGCCTCAATCCTCCTCTTCTGTGGTACCCTGCCGGCGCTGCAGGCTCCTCCTCCTCGGCAGGTAGGGGGTGAAACCGCCCCGCTAGCGGCTGAATACTGCTGCTAAAACAACTGTAAATTGGTGCTAAACCGCCGGCGCCCGCACTGCCCCAGTGTGAAAGGGGCCTAAGGCATTAGAACCCCTTTAATGTGTAAATGGCCATTGAAAGACTCCACTGGAAGATTGTGTAAACGAGTGACAACTCAGGAGCACAATCAAGAGACAGAAATAGAGCGTTGTCATCCGGTATTATTTTAATGATGCAAATGAAAAAATATTGATTACTTTAAAGAGAACCTGTTCTCTGCAGAGAATGAGGAAATGCAAACTGTTACTGCGGACTTGGTTTTTCAAGACGTAGTCTGCATGTAGACAGTGGCAGTCTATTTTCAGTGGCGCTCGACCATATGGGCATTGCAATTGGAGAGGTTATAAAGGAAGAACCACTATGGAGAATAAAAAGCTCCAATTTTTTTGTTGCCAACATCCCAATATTTTGTGTAATCAAAGGGAAAGTACCCTACGGTACTGTGGGACTTTAAGGACAAACTCTTATATACAATATATAGTAAAACATAGAAAATGTTATTATTTAAAGACTAAAAAATGTAATGGTGTGAAACATCACCATACATGATATACAGTACAGCATATACCTATGTGAGAAACACTTCACCTAAACTTCTGACGTGTTTCGGGAATCTGGGAGTATATCCCTTCTTCAGGGCAAAATAAGGTAAAAGTAGATGGTATAGAGGTACTCAGTACTGTGTCATGAAATCAAATATTTCTAAAAGGTTGAGCTAAGCAAACAAGGAAACAGATTTCCTGTTGAAAAAGTACCAGGTAGGTGGGGAGCCCCCTAAGCTCAAGAAGTCTCTCATAAGGATCCCCAGAAAAGATCTATGCAGCCAACCCAGAGGGCCCGACGTAGGACTGGCACAATGGAAAAATTAGTCCTTGGTGGAAAAATTATGAAAAGTATGCCAGCTTGGTCTCCAGGAAATTCCAGGGCAGCAGCAGCATCCGCAGAAATTAATTTCCTTGTTTGCTCAGCTCTATTTCATCCTTTTAGGAATATTTGATGTTATGACACAGTACTGAATACCTCTATACCAACCATTTTTACCTTCTCTATCACCCTGAAGAAGGGATATACTCCAAGATCCCAGAAGCGCATTGGGCTATAGAAGTGTTTCTCTCTTATGTATATGCTGTACTGTATATAATGTATGGTGATGTCTCGCACCATTACATTTTTTAATCTTTAAATAATAAATGTTTCTATGTTTTACTATATATTGTCTATAAGAGTTTGCCCTTAAAGTCTCGCAGGGGGGTACCTTTCCTCTGATTATGCAATTGGAGAGGTAGTCAAGAGTAACCTGTTTTTTCTATGGTTTTCTGGGTCACTGGTGAAGCTATCCGATTTGATGCAGCTGCCCCACATGACTCTGTCAGTCATCTTGGGTAAGGCAAAGCCTATTTGAGGCCTTGGATCCATGCTTGGTGCGCATTTCACATTAAAGGACATTTATTGTGTTAGGGAGATGTTCATGATGAGTAGGGAAAGAGCAGGGATATGTTATTCTTCCTGGAAGCCCCCCCATTTGGGCACAGACCTGTCAGGCCACATTTTATTACGGAGAGACACTATCAGAGCATCCAAGACCTGCTGCTACCCTGTTCTCTGCAACATCCTGTGAGTGCTCCTGATCAGGTTGCCCTCCCCCCTGGTAGTTGTGTTTGTTTGGACTTTATCTAAAATATGGTTCTGTTATTGTGTCTGGTCTCTGAGGGTTTACTGTCGCTGCACCACGATGCACCTCCCTGCATGCAGGTCATCATTCTGGGCTTCCTACTCAGAGAGTTTCTGACAGCCAGTGAAAACGAAAAAGCCTCAAAGCAAATCTCGTGTATCCGGGTGCTGAATGCTGTTTGTTTTGTACTGCTCCCCCCTGCTGTGTGTGCTGCCAGCTGGGTGGAGGAGTGGATCGTGCTGAGGATCATGCAAATTGATAGGCAGCAGACATTAATACACAGTTTTCCTTGCACAACAGAGGACAGAAAGAGCTTTTCTTGGCTAATTTACCAAAGGTCTGGGCAGTCTAGTGCGGGAAGTCAGAGAGTGCAGACCTGCTGCTGGGGGTCTTTATACTATAATATTTTTTGTTTTGTGAGGACAGAGACTTCTGGGATAATTGACTACCAAGCGTATTGGTCTGAATTCATTGCATACCAGGAATAGTGAGCGGAACTACCGAGTTAATGCTGGCAGAGATGGCTCCTGAGCAGCCCATCAGCAATCCACTGTACATTCTTAAAGAGACCGCTTCACATGCACCACCTTACAGAAGGACCCCAATGATAACTGGCTAACATGGGCGCCAAGTTCTTGTAGCCATCTCCAAAGGGACTCCCCCTTTTGGAATACATATACTCACCCACTATTGGGGCTGTATGCGTAGCATGCACACGAGGACATCTGCTTTTTTGGGGTAGTTAATCACAATACTTTTAACTCTGTTTGCATCAGTTATTTTTTATTTATTTTTTTCAACAATTTTATTGAAAAGAGATAATAGGCACAAAGGTTCAGATATACAGCGAGATCCCCAACAATCGGGGGTTTGCATCAGTTATAATTTGATTTAGCAACAGTTGATTCAGCAACAGTTCAGTTGATTGCCATCCTATGGATCACATTATCCAGCACAGCATCTTTAAATGTGTTCAATTGCCTGTTTACTGATACATGCATTGTTTAACTGCCTTGCCATAATACATTCATTTATTCTAGCATTCAGTTGCTTGTGGTCTATTTTCTGTGTACTGTTATAGAGTGGTAGCATACTAACACTTACATTACACAGGTGTGAACAGCCTCCAACTTACAACCAGATATGTTAGTGGGGACTGAGCAGCTTAATGCCGTGTAGGAAATTTCATACAACAAATGTTCGATGCGAGCTTGTTGTCGGAAATTCCGACCATGTGTATGCTCCATCGGACATTTGTTGTTGGAAATTCCGATCACGTGTACACAATTCTGATGCGCAAAAGTACACGCATGCTCAGAATCAAGCAGAAGAGCCGCACTGGCTATTAAACTTTATTTTTCTCGGCTCATTGTACATGTTGTACATCACCGTGTTTCTGATGCTTGGAATTTCCGACAACATTTGTGTGACCATGTGTATGCAAGACAAGTTTGACCCAACATCTGTCGGAAAAAATCCACGGTTTTGTTGTCGGAATGTCCAATCGTGTGTACGTGGCATAAGGAGTCATGGCAGAACACAGAAACCCATCCTATCCAACAGCTCCGGGAGGGTAAACGCTACACTTGTTTCACAATGCAAGCCCTCCTATTCATTGGACTCCCTCCCCCAAAGAGGTTTTACATAGTGAGGGTCCCTAACAAATAGGGGAGCTTTGCACTTTGATGCAATGTCCATTTAAACTCTTGCTCTGCATGTTTGTTCCATGGCACCTGTGACTCTCTAATTCAGTAAGCCTTAACCAAGGTTCTGTGGAACCCTAGGGTTCCTCCAGAGATGGTTTGGGGTTCCTTGAGCTGTGGCTGACTGGCCTCCCATGTAATAGTGTCTGCATAGTTCCAGGTCTGCCAGAGCCATGACTGTAATGGTGGCTTTCTGAATACCAATCTAAGGAACATTCTGCCTACTGACCACCACTAATGGAAGAGACAATGAAATTGACCACCAATGAACTACACTTATCAGGAGTTCACCGAAGCCTGAAAATTATTGCAAGAGTTCTTTTGGGATAAAAAAAGGTTGAGAAAGGCTGCTCTAGTTTGTGAAGCCGCAATCACAATGACAGACTCAGAGCTTGCACTACAAGACACAATGGTAACATAAGGGCCAGCGGATCAAACCACAGTGCAGCTGGAGACAAAGAACACGACACTCTCACAAGTGACAAATTTAGAATATTTTTTTTGGGTGGCGGTTTCTTTTCATTATAGTAAAGATCTTCACTGTGGGCAGCGGAAGAGGATGGGCGAGGTGAATGTTAACTTAAATGTTCTTTGCAGATTTTACATATTTATTTTCTTGCTCAATATTTTTTTTTCAAAACTAGAGAAAAGTGTACATGACACAAAATGATTGGCCACAAAAAAGCTGGTAATGCTCACATTTACACATATGAAAAGACATGTGTACACAATTAAAAATGGCATATTCCAGTAAAAAGCCAGCTGGTGTGAGTCGCATTAAGGCGCTGCCAAAGAAAGTGGAGAATGTCCAATCAGATTAAACAGGAGTCTTTAGATTAAGAAAGTGAGCGAGTATTAGTTGGGAGAATACGAGGCGAGAGAAGAGAAAAAGGGAGAGATGAGGAAGAAAGGGGGAGAGTTAGTTGGGGGGGGGGGGGGGTTCAAAATCTGTGTGTCTAAACTTACTAGGGCAGAAGACATTACAGATCTAAGATGCAACTGTGAGTCTTGTGGCATACAGTTAGAGGACCGTAGTTCCCCGACACGATGGAATTTGAGCATGTTGCACTGAAGCTGAGCTGTCAGTTTCTCATTAAGCATAGTCAAATGGACTTGAGATTTAACCTTTGTTACAGAGATATGTTTAGATAGCCAAGCCTTTGCTTGCTTTGTGGTGGGAAGGACATGAGTCATAAGCATAAATTGAGATTTCGACAACCCTTTAGAAGGAGTGCCTTATAAGGATTCAGTGGGAGTGCTATCCCGAAAAGGGTGTGCAAAATGCAACACACTTGCCGCCAAAAACTCTGAACCACTCGGCAAGTCCAGCAGATATGGACAAAGGAATTAAATATCCAAGCGACCTTGGAAATTGAGAACCAGTGTTAAATTGCGCCAGTTTGTTGGGAACCGTATACCACCAAATAGTACTTTGTAATTGGTTTTGACAGCTGTGGCATTAGAAGATTGTTTCATGGTGGCCCAGATCTGATTACGTTGTCCATGGCACACAGATATCTTAAGATCTCATTCTCATTTCCAGGCATAATTCAGAGAATTCAGTGTTTGGCGTTTAAAGTGTTGTATAGGAAGGGAATCAGTCCTGCTAAACATGGGTCGTTTATGCATTTAAATTTAAAAAAATTTGAGTGTTAGAGCACCCCCCCCCCCCCCCCACACACACACACACACACACACACACACACACAGTTGCAGAACATAACGTGTGACCAAAAAATATCCAAAAAGGGAGCAGTGTTAATTTTGCCATCCAATTATAGCAATAGCAATTTAAGCATTTCTTTAGAATTGACAAACTTATTATATACTCCTGGAGTAAAAAATCTAATAACATGTTATTATTAATGATATGAAGGTTTGAATATTCACTTCAGATTTAGCCATTGTGATATATAATGTCTCTTGTGATATATAATCACATTTCATAAACAAACAAATATATTCCTTTTTGACAAATGGAAGTACAACTTGAAAATATAAAAAAAAAAAAAAAAAAACTAAAAACTGTAAACTCTATTGGCTGTAATGCACATATTACCTGAATATATTACCAACATCAATTATTAAGAACAAATAAGAAAAGCCTTTTTCTTAATTTTTTTTCTATTTTAGCAGCTTAGTAGATGCCCCCTACATATTCTAAAATGATAGTGCAGTACTAATTTAGAAGTCAAATTTTAAATTAGTTTTAGTCATAGTCTTTTGACTAAAATGCCATTTTCGTTTTAGTTGTATTTTGGTCTTTTGACTAAAATTCCATTTTAATTTTAGTAGCATTTTAGTCATCTCAATTGTTTTAGTCAACTAAAATAGTATTAATTTAGTTGATGAAAATACTTTAGTCAACAAAATGGACACTGAGGTATTGGTGAGATTTGTGGAGGTTAGCAAAGGATTTGAGTCCCCTTGAAATCAACAGAAAGCTTTACTGCTTGGAGTCAACAGAGAGTTTTACATATTTATCTTAGCGACAGAGTCACATTAAAGCTGTAGTTTAGTTAAAAAAAACGAAATTTGTCTCTACAGATTTAAATATATTCCTTACTTGTATTAAAGCATATCCCATGGTGTGTCCCACGAGTTCCGTGTGGGTTCTTCCTGTTTTTCATCCTATAAAACTATAGTGGTTCTTGGCATACTCATCTACCCATGACCATTCAGGGCCGAACCATGATATATAGCCACGGGCTAAAAGGTTTTGGTATATTCCAGTTGCTTTACTTACTGGATGTGAATACATTGTTATAATTTATCTTTTTATTCAATGAATAATACTATACCTACAGCAGCCCACTCTGCCTTTGTTTTTCATTTTTGGCCACCGTATTTTTAA
Organism: Lithobates pipiens; assembly: GCF_037356315.1. Classification (NCBI taxonomy): domain Eukaryota; kingdom Metazoa; phylum Chordata; class Amphibia; order Anura; family Ranidae; genus Lithobates; species Lithobates pipiens. The sequence goes on along the minus strand of NW_027507789.1, from coordinate 45,267,544 downwards.
ATCCACTGATGAGACCTTTCACCACAAACGTGTTTCGACCTGTACTGTTATGGTCTTCCTCGGGGGATTATTTACTCTAAAATATGACATTTGGGGCACAAATCCTATAACCAGATAATTAAAAGATATTGAATAATCCCGACGGATCCATGTTGAATACTCGTCCCAAGACGGAATCCAGTCCAAAGGAACTTGCAATAAGCCACACTCTTGAAACCTCTAGAGGAAGAAACAAATGGTATGATTCCTAATGATGATAATAAATCAATATATGTTATATGATCAAACCTACTGACAGAATGACAGAATGCCAGACTAACAATAAAAATAATTATTTATTTTTTATATGTTCATATTCATTATATCTGTTATTATATAAAGTGACCTTATGTGATATGTATATGTATATTAGAATGTATATTTGAAGTATGAATATGTGTGTCTGTGACACTAATGTAAGTGTATGTGTGTGGTGTGAGAAAAACTCCAACATGGGGGGAATGTGACTAAACAATAATAATAATGATAAGTAATAATAATAATAATAATAAATAATAATTAGTAATGTTTATAATGTTTAATTGCAGAAGTATGTGATCAGAAATTGGTGTATGTAAATGAAAGATCAAAAATCGAAGTGCCAATTAGGCAGTGAATGTGAAATAATAATAATGACTAGACTTATAGCAATCCACAAAATAGCCTGCTCAAAAGCAAGAATGGTAAAAACAGTGTGAACAAGAAAGAAAAGAAAAAGAATAACTTCATTACCTTGACTGGTGAAATAATTGGTGTGGAACTATCAGTTGAGGGTAACTTAAGGCAAAGCTGCAGAGTGCAAATGGGGTAATAAGTTCTGCAAACAAAGAATAAAAGTCCCAAAAGTCCTATCCAGTGCTTGTTTATTGCAATGTATTGTGCTAGCTGTGATTTCTGTCTGACCATGTAGCAGATAGGAGGGGAATGCCAATCTGGCATTGCTGAAATCTGTACTTACATAATACCATCGGTGTGCATTGATCATCTGTGTAGATGGCGTCCATGGAACCATCTTGTGATTCACAGGGAGCTTAGCACTTATAAAGTGCCTCCTAATACTCTAGGAGAGCTGAATAATTAGCCCACATGTGCTGCCAGTTCCTCACGTTCAGGCGTCCTGGCCATGTATATAGCCACCGTGTGTGACCGCTGCTCTCACCTCCGTAACAATTGTGTGACGTCACAATGTCATGCGCATGCAGGACATTAGGTCGCGCATGCGCGCCCCACCATTTGAATATCCAGAAGGGATCAAGGGATTCCGCCGGCATGTGAGTGCTCCTCCAAGAGGCCAAAGAGAGCATAACAAAGGCCGGTTGGAGCATAACAAAGGGGGGAAATTGCGAAAGAAATCCTCATCCCTCTACCATACCCTGAAGCCCAATTAAACCAAGAACCATGAATAGGCATTCGAGAAAGACCAATGGATCAATCCGATCTAAAACAATAAATTGATTTACAACATAATACCATGCAACATAAAAAAAACTTTAATACAAACTATGCATCTCAAATGAATATATCAGGTATAATACCAAAACATATTAAAGGATTGTCTTATGGGAGCTTATGTGCTAATTCAATATTCCATATTCTTTATTATATATATATATATGTATACAGTTTGTGAAATTAATCTTGGTTATATCAGTGGCGGACTGACAACTGATGGGGCCCCCGGGCGATAGAAGATCATGGGGCCCCCTGCGTCCCAAGCCACACCTGCACAGGGGGACATTGGGGGGAGCACAGCACACAGGGGGATACTGTGGGGGGGGGGGGAACACACAATGGGACACTGGGGAGGGGGGAAGCACACAGGGGGACACTGGGGAAGCACACAGGGAGACCCTGGGAGGGGGAGAGGGCACAGGGGGACACTGCGGAGGGGTAAAGCACACGGCAGGCACTGTGGGGTTGGAGAAAGCACACAGTGGGACACTGTGGGGGGGGGAGAGCGCACAGGGGGACACTGTGGGGGGGAAACAAACAGGGGGACACTGTGGAGGGGAAGCACACAGGCACACTGTGGGGTTGGAGAGCACACATAGGGACACTGGGGGGGAAACAGGGGGTCACTGTAGAGGGCGCTGGGGGGGAGCACACAGGGGAACACTGGGGGGGAGCACACAGTGGGACACTGTGGGGGGGGGCGCACAGGGAGACCCTGGGAAGGGGAGAGGGCACAGGGGGACACTGGGGGAGGGGGAAGCACACGGGCACACTGTGGGGTTGGAGAGCACACATAGGGACACTGGGGGAGAAACAGGGGGTCACTGGAGAGGGCACTGGGGGGGAGCACACAGGGGAACACTGGGGGGAGCACACAGTGGGACACTGTGGGGGGGGGCGCACAGGGAGACCCTGGGGAGGGGAGAGGGCACAGGGGGACACTGTGGGGGGTGGGGAGCGCACAGGAAGACACTGTGGGGGTGGGGAGCACACAGGAAGACACTGTGGGGGGTGGGGAGCACACAGGGGGACACTGTGGTGGTGGGGAGCACACAGGGGGGCCCTGGGAGGGGGAGAGGGCACAGGGGAACACTGGGGAGGGGGGAAAGCACACAGGGGGACACTGGGGGGAGCACACATGAAGACACTGTGGGGGGTGGGGAGCACACAGGAAGACACTGTGGGGGGGCGGGAGCACACAGGGGAACACTGTGGGGGGTGGGGAGCGCACAGGGGGACACTGTGGGGGGTGGAGAGGGCACAGAGGGACACTGGGAGAGGGAGAGGGCAAAGGGGGACCCTGGGAGGGGGAGAGGGCACAGGGGGAAACTGGGGAGGGGGGAAAGCACACAGGGGGACACTGGGGGGAGCACACATGAAGACACTGTGGGGGGTGGGGAGCACACAGGAAGACACTGTGGGGGGGCGGGAGCACACAGGGGAACACTGTGGGGGGTGAGTAGCACACAGGGGGCAATGTAGGGAGTGAGGAGCACACAGGGGGACACTGTGGGGGGTGGGGAGCACACAGGGAGACCCTGGGAGGGGGAGAGGGCACAGGGGGACACTGGGGAAGGGAGAAGCACACAGGGGGACACTGGAGGGGGGCGCACACAGGGGGCACTGGGGGAGAGCACACAGGGGGGCACTGGGGGGAGAGCACACGGGGGCACTGGGGAGAGAGCACACGGGGGGAGCACACAGGGGCATACTGGGGGGAACACACAGGGGAACACTGGGGGGGCACACAGTGGGACATTGTGGGGGGGAGCACAAAGGGGAATACTGGGGGGAACACACAAGAGAACACTGGGGGGAGCACACAGGGGAACACTGGGGGGGAACACGCAGGGGAACACCGTGGGGGGGACACAGTGTGACACTGGGGGGGACACACAGGGGAACACTGGGGGGAGCACACAGAGGGACACTGTGGGGGGGAGAGCACACAGGGGAACACTGGGGGGGAACACACAGGGGAACACTGGGGGGAGAACACAGTGGGACACTGTGGGGGGAGAGCACACAGGGGGACACTGGGGGGAGCATACAGGGAGACAATGGGGGGGAGCACATAGTAGGACACAGGGGGAGCACACAGGGGAACACTGGAGGGGGGAGATCACACAGGGGAACACTGGGGGGGACACACAGGGGAACACTGGCGGGGACACACAGGGGGACACTGGGGAGGGGACACACAGGGGGGCACTCAGGAGGGGACACACAGGGGGACACTGGGGGGACACACAGGCGGACACTGGGGGGGACACACGGGGGGAGCATACAAGGGGGTAGTGTGGAAAGGGGGGAGAGCACAATGAAGCACATACATCTGTACTGCAGTGCCCCCTCCCTCTGATGGCGGCCCTCCAGTAAAAACATTTTTTTAACTCACCCCAGTCACCCGATGCCTGTAATAATACCACTAATGGCGAGCTGCTCCCCGTCGGCCCCTCTTCCCTTCTTGTCTTTCCTAGGTGATGTAGTGTACAGTGGAAGCACCTGCGACGGATGGGAGGGAAGGAGGGGTCGGTGGGGAGCACAGAATAATAATAATAATAATAATAATAATAAAGAATAATATTATTATACTTTTTTTTTTATTATTTGAACATCATTATGCCGTAGTTTTTAAGAACAAAAATACAACTATGTTGGTGTCCCTTGTTAATTTTACATTGTATATTTTAAAATGTAGCTGCCTACTCCCAAACTGTCATTTGAAGTAAGACACATAGCCAAGTATTATTCTCCACAATTGTTTTTATTGTGCATTAAAAAAAGAAAACAAATAAAATTAGACATGCTATCTGCCACTAGAACTTAACCAAAAAGTGCATTCTATGCATCCAAAAATATAGAAAATATACCAAATCAACTCATTATTCAACCAAAAAAATAATGTCAAAGCAATAACTCCAAGGCCAATTATAAATAACACGTTATCTCCTCCAATTCCGCATGTCTGGTTGACAAGCGGCCATTCAGAAACGAACTGAAAAGCGTGAAAAGAAAATCACGAACTGAAAAGCGATAAATGAAAAGGGCGAAAAGAAAAGCGCGAATCAACACTCACCAAACTAAAGCTGTACAGAAAAAAATGGTTCACAACTAAACTTCAACTTTAAAGACAAAAATAAATATCACTATGGCAACATGCATAGTTTTCAGTTTTTTCATGCAACGTGTTACACACATTAAGCAAGTAAACATTTACCATCGCCCCTAGAGCTTTTCTTACTTAGTAAATAGAACCCATTAACATTATAGTCTGACGATAAATAAAGCACTTGTATGGTATCTAACTATAAAGCAGATTAGCATAATAAGGCAGGCAAGGCATGTCAGTCAGTAAGACTTATTAAATAATAATCTATATTTCCAGGTGGATCCGTGTCCTTCAAAAACTACCCTGAAGCATCTAATACATGACAACCATGCACTCGCTATACTAGGAAGAAAATATTTATGTATTCAGGTAATTCCCTGATTATTCCGCCGTTGCGTCTTTTTTATATGCCTAAGCTATAAAAGCATTTTCAGCAGAATGCTGCCACTTATTATCAGACTGAAGATGGCCAAGGTAATGTAACACTGAATGGTTTATATATTCAATGGAAAGCACAGTTGGGGGTGAAAATGCTACCGTGTAGCTTGTTTTACTCCTCAAACAATAAAGGGTCTATAAGGGTAGTACTACGGGGACCCAGGACCCAACATTCTGAGATGGGAATGAGGGACACAGACTAGGAAGAGTATGTAGGCCTGGGACATGCCCCCTGCCATACCCCCTTGAAGGAGAATTAACCCAAAAAAGGCTAATTAAATCCACAAGGGCTTTTTTTTTACCACTACTATTCCTTTATATCGGCTTTTAAAATTTACAAATGCAGCCAGTGGCTTTTGGGGCTATAGCCCCAAATCTGGGGCCCATAGCCCCGAGTCCTAAGAGTCCCCAACCACAGGGCCCACTACTGAGCCATGGCCTTTCTGCAGTAGTGCGGTGGGCAGCACGGGAGAGCTGGAGAGTGGACAAGCAGTACGGGAGAGTCGGGCGGCCGAGAGGGCAGAGCAATTACATCATCTCTCACGGCCCTCTGGTGACGTAAGGAGCGGCTCTCTAGGGACCCTGAAGTAAGTGGGGAGGGCTCTTTGGGGGCCGTGTCGAAAGGCAGAGGCTCTCTGGGGACTCTGATGTAAGGAGGGCTCTCTGGGGACCCTAATGTAAGTGGGGGTGGCTCTCTTGGGACCCTGATGTAAGGGGGGCTCTCTGGAGACTCCAATGTAAAGGGGGGCTCTCTGGAGACCCTGATGTAAGTGTATGCCCACCTAAGCATATGACTTTCTTTACTATGCTGCTATGGGCTCTAGCCCCAGATCTTTTGTAGACCTAGCAACGCCACCGAATGCAGCAATTTAGAATTTAGATTAAAGGTTTAGCTCTGGGAAACACTTTGTAAAAGATAAAAAGTGCATTTGATAAACAGCTATATAGATCAGACCAAAATGAGGGAGAAAGAGGGACATTGTTACAAATCAGGGACAGTCCCTCGAAACCAGGGACAGTTGGGAGCTATATATGACTGTTCTAAAGTGTATCTGAAGCCTTAACTTTTTTTTTAGTTTTGGGTAGAGTAGGGAAGGATTAAAGGAGAACTATACTTTTGTACTCAATATAAATATATAAAAATCTTGCGAGCTACCCTAAGATAATCCAAGGCTACAACTAGCTTCAGGTGTGATAAAAAAAATTTGTATGAAAGTGAATAAAGTGCAAATTCACAGCTACTAAGCATTTATAATCACAATCCCATAATTTGTGAGAAAATATATAAAAATAAGGGAGAGTGGCCTAACTCCGGACGAAGATGGATGCCTAATCCCCTAGCTCCGGCACTCGGGAGAACAATCCACCTCAATCAGGGCGAATTCTGAAGCATCCACGCCAGGGAACACAAGTTCTGAGTCCCCCAGCACCCCAGGCTCAGATGGAACATCAGCAGCAGCCGCTGGTAAGCATTCCGGCGATGTTCCGGACAGCGCACGGAGAAGGCCCCAAAGCCGCGGCCTCGCCTAAGCCGCCCATGCCGCCCGGCGGCTCCGCGGCCTCCGCGGACACCGTTAATAGCGCGATCGGCGCACAAAATCAAGGGACACATCACCAACCTTCGTTTAGCCTAGCAGACCTCCAGACCAATCTGCAGGCCATGTCTATGGACATAAAAGCCTCCTTTTCTGCTGCCATTAATGAGATCAGATCAGACATACAGAGCATTGCAGCAAGGACAGGAGCAATAGAACAAACATCAGCACACCAGGCAGAAGCAATAAAACAGGTGCAAAGACATGCAGACATCCATCTCAATCACATTATTGATATGCACCGCCGCATAGAAGATTTGGACAATAGGGGGAGGCGACACAACATTAGAATCAGAGGGGTCCCTGAAATGGCTGACCAAAACCCAGTTGAACAAACGGCAGCTGCTCTATTCAATGACATTCTGGACAGACCCCCTGATTCCCCTATAGAATTCGAGAGGATTCACAGAGCTCTCAGACCCAGGGGCAGAGATGATGATCCCCCTAGAGACATAATATGTTGCCTTGTTAATTTTCCCCTGAAGGAAGCAATCCTCAAGAAAGCAAGAGAAAAAGGCAGAATCATCTTTAATGGAAATGAAATCACACTGTACCAAGACCTATCAAATATCACGCTGCAACAGCGCAAAGCTTTACGCCCGATCACAGAACAACTGCGCACCAGAGGCATTCCATACAGATGGAAATTTCCGTTCTGCCTTTCAGCCACGTGGAGGGGCCACACAGCACTACTACGCACACCAGAAGACCTCCAGGCTTTTTCTGAAACTCTAGATCTTCCCAGAATTGGAGTTCCGGACTGGTATAGCACCTTCACTCCGAACGAACCCTGGATTGCAATCTCTAACAACCTCACTCCAAGATCTCAGAAGCATAGAGACCGCCGTCGCAGATCACCGTCTCCGCATTTCAGCAGAAGAAACGCTCACCAAAGAAGTCCTGGAATCTCCCCACCCAGACGCAGGGATCGCATGGATCACCGAGAGCAAATGGACACCTGAACGCTTACCTTCCAGGATAAGTCATGCTCCTAGAAACCCTCAAAATCTTTGACTTTGTTTACCTCACGCTACTAAGACCCATCTCTTTTTTCTCTGATTGCTATATTTCTACTTTATCTCTTCTCACTCTGCTCCGCTTTGTCTTATACCTCTCATTTTTCTCCCTCTCTCTATGAAGGACTCCTTAAGCAAGACCTGGTAAGAAACTCTGAGAAGGGAACAAAGGAACTTGGGAGGGAGGCGGGGGTGAAATGAGAGGGCATATCTGCTATACTTAACTATTATGCTCCCCGTGGATTTAATGTGGTTTTAGATCACCCCACTAACTCAGGTTAGAAACATCCCCCCCCCCCTGATGCGGATCTCTCGATCCTTCATGGTAATAAACACCCCTTTAGTTGAGACAATTTTCTAAACAACTCAGACCAGCCAAGCCACAGAGTAGACAACCAATGCTTAATGGTATGATATGATACCAAAAAGAAGTAATGAGGGCAAGGAGAATAAGGAAAACAGGGAATGCATAGGTTTCTAAGGTGTTTAGAATACTTTAATGCGATGTTAGCATTTCTAGTTAATACACGTACAGTGACCTTATTTAAGGGTTAAAAGAAGGAAAAAAATAAATAAAATGGGTGTGTGCAGTTCCATGCACCCTAAGGTTAATGAACGTATCGCTTAGTTTACAACCTGCGGGATATATATCTACATATTACGAATTGTTTTTTCTTACATGCTCTCTATATCAAAGATAAGATTATCTTGATAAGAAAACTGGGTATAAGTTGTTTAAGATGTTTACAATGTTGTTACGGGTCAAAAATGTTTGCAGTTTGAAATTATAATAGAGTTGTTTTTAATAGTAGTAACCTCGAGGGAGAGACCCGCCCCCTCGGAAGTTTGGAGGTGTTTCCACTAGACATTAGAAAGCAACCCAAATTTTTTTTTTTTCCCTCCTGTATTCACCAGGAGAGACACCAATTTCAGAGCAGAGACAACACATTCAGTATCTCCATTTTGACCAGTTTTTACTAACATATGGTAAAAACTCTGTGACTACAGAACTTACACTATCTCCAACGGTTTAAAATAAACACAAAGATATGATCAAACACTTGTTTCTAATGTTGTAACGTTAAGTACAAACATGGGTTATTGGAGTGACTTAAAGCTGGCTCACTGTCTTCAGCAGGCTATACACCTGTTGCAACCATCCCTTAGACCGGACCTGAAGGCCTACACGAACGACCAGTTAATCGTTTTATTAACCCCCCTTGGGCACTAGAAATACAAGATTGTATCAATAAAGTTATATATTTTGGTACATCTAAAAAATAACCTTCCAAATTTGTTTCCACATGTGTACACATAAGTTTGAATCACAACGTCTCATTTCTAAAGCCATCCATTTGATACTAGGTTAAATACCATCCCTTTCCCTGGCCTACGTTATCGATAAACGCCCTAAACTACCCAATTTTATGCTGAAAGACTTCTCCCGAGTGCAGGAAGTTATTTTCTGTTAGAAAAAGTATCTTTAAAGAAGAAAGATAGGAAAAAATTAAATAAGAGATAAAAGAAAACACCTCCTTTCGGTTAATATTCCAATAATTAACAAGCAAACACAAGCATCCATTGAACCCCGAGTGGACCCCGATCTCACACAAAGGGCAACTATCTTTGCCCTTTGAACATACCGGATTCTTCGTAGGGTAGACTAGCAGGTCTATATCTACCCCCGGTCTAACACCAATCACATACCCCTATTCCTTTCCACTCTATCCCACCCCATCCCCCCCCCCCTTTTTTTTTTTTTTCGTTTTTTTTTTTACCTATCTAGAACTGAACATCAAAACTCCAAGATGACTGACTATAAACAAACATCTACTCCACTAACGATTAAATTTCTCTCAATTAATGCCAAAGGTCTTAACATACCTGAAAAAAGGACTAGACTTCTTAATGAGCTTCATAAGCACAGAGCAAATATTATTTGTATCCAAGAAACACATTTCAAATCTGAAAAAGCCCCAAAATTACAAGACAAAAGGTTTCCATTCGCATATCATGCCACAAACCCAGAAGGTAAAACAAAAGGGGTCTCGATTCTGATTTCCAAACAGACACCTTTCCAACTCCAAGACACTATGACAGATCCTGGAGGTAGATTTATCTTCCTGAAAAGCAAACTAGGACATCATCCCATGACCATTGCTAACATATATGCCCCAAATACTAAACAGGTAGCACTTCTTTCGCCGAACCACAGACCTTTTAACAACCTTCGCGTCGGGAATTATCATACTAGGGGGAGACTTCAACATCCCACTTAACCCCGCAATAGACACTTCAAATGGAACATCGAGTCTCCCATATAGAGCATTGAAACAAATTAAAATTCTGTTACAAAACCTTATGCTACATGACTCCTGGAGAACCCTCAACCCCCTATCCAAGGACTATACATTCTTCTCCAATGTTCACCAAAAATATTCAAGAATCGATTACTTTTTTATAACACAATCAGACATTCCCCTTCTGAGCAACAGCACTATTGAACCAATGACGATATCTGACCACCATACAATCACCATGACAATGACCTTCCCAGAGAAAAATACCAGCACCAAAACATGGAGACTGAACACATCCTTACTGAAAGACCCCAAAGATGTTTCCGAGTTCAATGACATATTAAAAGATTACTTTGCTAGAAACGACAACGGGGAAACCTCTTCAATCACACAATGGGAGGCACACAAATGTGTTATTAGAGGCGAATTTATAAAAAAACTAGCCAAAATAAAGAAGGAAAAACAAGCCAAAATAAACTCATTGATAACCCACATTCACAATCTGGAAAAAACACATAAACAAACTATTGCAGTCTCAACATTTGAGGAACTTACAAGTGCGCGAAAACAGCTTGCAGAGGAACTAAATTTAAAAATCAAAAGGCAATATATATTAAGACACAAAATCTACTACGAACAAGGCAACACGAGTGGGAGACTGCTAGCTAAAGCAGTACAAAACAAAAAAACCTCAGCAACGATCCATCAGATAATGGATAAACAAGGTAAACTACGATCCTCGAATGAGGAGATTGCAAAACAATTTGAACTCTACTACCAATCTCTTTACAATATCCCTTCCAATCCCAAAAGCCCACAAAACTCTGACCTGAGAGCCAACCTCATTCAAGACTTTTCAAGCAAATATAGTCCACCCCGAATCTCAGATATAACAGCCCAAAAACTAGAAGAACCGATCTCTGGCACAGAATTAGATAAAGCTATAAAAGAGATGAAAATAGGAAAAGCCCCAGGCCCTGGCGGATTACCCCTACAATACTACAAAACCTTTATTGAAATATTTAAAACCTCACTTCCTGAATTCTTTCCAATCTTTACATGCGGAAAACCAACCCCCTAAACAACTATTAGAAGCACATATAACTAATTCCCAAAGAAGGTAAGGACTTAACCCAAGTCACAATTTATAGACCAATTTCCTTAATTAATGTGGATGTAAAATTATATGCAAAAATCCTAGCAAACAGAATCTTACCTTTACTAACATCCTTAATAACATTAGATCAAGTGGGCTTCATACCTGGCAGAGAGGGTAGAGATAATACGACCAAAGCGCTAAACATTATCCATTGGCTAACCTCGAAACAAAAACAAGGATTCTTTCTCTCCCTCGATGCAGAGAAGGCGTTCGATAGGGTGGCGTGAGATTTCATAGACGCAGTATTAACTCATATAGGAATCCTACCCCAAATGAGATCTTACGTCAAGGCGCTCTATTCCAATCCTACAGCACGTGTCTGCGTAAATAACCACCTATCGAACGCCTTCAACTTACGAAATGGCACCCGTCAAGGATGCCCGCTTTCCCCACTCCTATTTGTTCTTACTCTAGAACCGCTGTTAAATAGGATCAGAGCTAATAATGATATCAAAGGAATAGAGATCCAGAACAACACCTACAAAGTTGCAGCTTTTGCTGATGATATGCTCCTTTTCCTATCAGAACCACACACGTCCTTACCTAACCTCCTCAAAGACCTGGAACATTTCCATCTTCTCTCCAACCTTAAAATAAACCATTCCAAGTCAAACGCACTTAACATTACACTACAGTCAAGTTCAGTGGAACTATGCAAGAAAAATCACCCATTTACCTGGGCAGATAAAAGCATCACTTATTTGGGCATTGAAATCCCCTCGGACTTAGAAAAATTATTCCAGCTAAATTTTTTACCCATTTTAAAAGAATCTCGAGAAGACTTGAAAAGATGGAATGCCCTAAGCATCTCGTGGTTCGGCAGAGCTTCATTGATAAAAATGACAGTCCTACCTAGATACCTATACGTTATGCAAACAGTTCCCATCAGAGTGCCATCATCTTTTTTCACAGCCTTCCGTAAAGCATGCTCCTTGTTTATTTGGAGAGGCAAAACCCCCAGAATAAAATTCGCCAGATTAAACCTCCCTAAACACAAGGGTGGCATAGCTCTCCCAGATCTTAGGAAATATTACCAAGCTACTCTCTTAACGCGTATAGTGGATTGGAACATTCATCAATCTGTAAAGGATTGGGTGACGTTAGAACAAGCCCAATTTCCCCTATCAATTAAATCACTCCTGTGGATTAACCCTAAATTTCACTCTAGCGATATCAAGACTCATCCCCTAATTGGACCCACTTTAGAAACCTTTAACAGCACATTCAAATCCAAGAACTCTACTCCCTGGTATGGTCCCCTCACCACTCTAGCAAACAACCCTGACTTCCCACCAGGTTTAGAAAGTAATTTTCTCAAACACAACTGGCCACATAAGGAAATTCTCACTAAGCATTTCTTTAAATATGGGAAAATACTCTCTAGAGAAGACCTACATGACATTATAGCACCCTTCCAAATACCCCCTTGGACTTATACTCAAATTAGACATTTCCTAACCAACAAACAGATATCACATCATTGGACAAAACCCCTAACGACAGTGGAAGACCTTTGTACGAAAAAAACACCACACAGACACCTCATCTCAATCATATATAACTCACTATTCGATGGGGCACCAGACTTAGCCAATACAACACACAAAAACTGGGAAAGAGACCTTGACATCTCGATCTCCGAAGAACAGTGGGAGAAAATACATATTTATGCACACAAAGGGTCTCTAAATGTAGCCACTCAGGAATGCAGCTATAAGATTTTATCCAGATGGTATAGGACACCCTCCATTTTACACAAATTTTCCCCCACAATCTCAGAAAAATGCTGGAGATGCAACCGAGAGGAAGGTTCGATGATCCACATATGGTGGTCCTGCCCCTTAATTCAGGCCTTTTGGGAAGCGGTTCACGATACCATCAACAAGATATCCTCAGAACCCCTGAGCTTTAATGCCGCACAATACCTCATTCATATGAACGATATCCCTAGGAAAAAATATCTGAAATCATTACCAATGTTTATGGTTAACGCTGCACGTCAATGTATCCCCTTCCATTGGCGCTCCGAATCCATTCCAACGAAAAAGGAATGGTTTCGGAGGATAAATAAGATAGAGCAAATTGAAGAGCTTATTAGTATTTCTCAGGAAAAAATCACAAGATTCTATGCAACATGGCATGAATGGATAGAATACAAGAATTCTCAAGAATATAAATCAACCATTACTCAGTAATGAAACACGGATTTTGGAGAGTAACTCATTTATAAATGAAATAGAATCAGTAAATTTCAATGTTTTTTTTTTTTTTTTTCCACCCTCCCCTACCCCTTCCTCTCCCTCTCTATTTGTATTCAATTTAACAAACAGCTGACCTCCGTTAATACGGTGTAATAATATGACTATTTGATCTCTTACTTAATGTATTACCTATTCGAATATTGTCCTTACTTTACTATGCAATTGTACTCGACTTTTGTTACATTTACAATATGCGCTTCTATGTATTTTTATACTTTAAGATGTATTATATCCACTTTTTCACCCAATAAAAACTTGTGAAACAAAAAAAATAAAAAAAATAAAGAAAATGCAGCGCTATGTGATAATAACCTTAATTATGCAAAGATATTATCATAAACAATATCATCAATGCTAGAAAGAAGAAAAAAATATGTATTTTGCCTTCTTTCTAGCATTGATGATATTGTTTATGATATTATCTTTGCATAATTAAGGTAATTATCACATAGCGCTTCATTTTCTTTATTTTTATATGCTTTTGTACTCTACCTTCTCCTAAGCACCCCACCATAGTCTTATATTCGCCTGTCCATGCTTTTGTAAGATCCACATTGTAGGACCCACAGGGAGTCGCACAGCCAATGTTGCAACCTCTATGCTCAGTCCCGTGTTTCTTAATTATTGGTTATCCAAAGAAGCGGGCGCAAAAGCCTTCTCCGAACATTGATGTACAGTGCACAGAAGGTCAGCGTTCCTGGTAATAGCAAATCTCTTGAACTTCTTTAGATGAATCATCATGGATAAAAAAGAAAGATTTTTCAAGGACAAGTTGATTTGATTTTGATTCTAGCTATTGTAAAGCTACATTTATTGGTTGTATATTTGATGTTTCAATGTAATCCTTTCAAAATAATAATAATGTTTATTGAACATAAAAAAAGGAAAAAAAGAAGCAGTTTGAACATATTTCACACCACACATTTACACACTTCAAGAGTAATTCCACTTTTAGAAAAAAAAAGCATTCATTTTTGGGTGATCTATGTACATTGCAAAGATTTTAGCAAACTTTGTTGCAGATTCCTGCCTTTTATTATTCTGAAGAAATATGTTTCCATGTGCAAAGTAAATGTAAAAGGGAGTGATTTTATAATTATCAGTCAGCTGCTGCACTTACAGGATTCAAATAAGGAAAGTTAAAGGGTCTGCATCCCTTTAGATGGAATTTCCTCGCTAAAAATTACATTTGTATTGCAGTGGATGCCCAAAATCTGACTTGATTCTCAGTGCAGACTTCTGGAAAATCAGTAAGCCACTCACACAAGCAGGAAATTACATATATAAACAAAAAGAGTAGTCCTAAGAGTCTTACTCAATGGCCCCTAAATGGGGGGAGAGATACTCACCTCCTTAATAGGAGGGTGATAATCTGCAGAACAGCTATCAAAAAAACTATAAAACAAAAAAAGATATGATGCACACACCCTATTGAGTAAACCTCTCCAATATAAGTATTAGAAAAAACTGCAAAAAAATAAACAGCATCTGCTGGATGGAAAGTAGGTAAGCAGGATCAGAGAGATCAAAGCGTGCGGTGACACAGGCAGGTGGGGTCCCATCCTTCCATCTACAAGTTTTGTTTCGCCCACTGGAACTTCGTCAGGACATACAAGGCCTTGACCTTTTGGGAGGGTATCCACCAGCTCCCACTTGGGGGGGGGGGGGTTTATGTGCATTAGGTAGGGTATATGGTTGGGATGCTTTTACATTTTTTATACACAATTTTTCATTTATTTAATGTGATTAACTGATGGTTTTGCGGCTTTTGCACTTCTGCACATTTACACTTTAATTAATAATATTTATTTTACACTGGGTACACGTTTATATCAATAAGATATAGTGTTATCCATATATGCACCTATGATGCTTTTTTGATACTATTAAGGTTGAACTTGAACACCTTCTAGTAGAATACAGCCAGTATTGCAGTTCTCTCTTTTTTTTCCCCTTGTAACCACTCATATTGGATTTATACCTCTCTGATAATCACTTACCCCTGGGTGAGAATTATAAATTATATAGGATCTTTCTGAAGCCTGCCCTGCCTACTCCTTCCCCCTGGTCCTCTCTTACTAGTGGGTGCTGGGGATTTTAACCATTACTCATTTTTGTTTTTTAGCCTTTTTTTGGGGGTGCACGTGTGTGTATATACATATGCATACATATATATATATACAGATTTCTATTTAGTTATTATAGGTAGCGCCTGGGCCCTTTCATTTAATAATTTTTATAACTGATACAGCTCACGACCCTCCATGTAGGATTGTGAGGTATAGGGGCGGCGACACCTGTTCTAGTGTTTTTGCTGGCTTATGTTTTTGGTGTATCCACGTATACCACCTAGCGCGGTTTGTGGTCCTCTGTGATCTGCGTTTAAAAAAATCTTTTATATTCTAGGCAACCCTCTATCTAGGGGTATTGCTTCCTTGACTGCGGCTATGGATATTTTTGGGTATATGAGTAATAGGCAAATAGACATAGAAGGTATTTTTAACCACTTGCTTACTGGGCACTTAAACCCCCCTCAGTCCCAGAGCAATTTTCAGCTTTCAGCGCTGATGCACTTTGAATGACAATTGGGCGGGCATACAACACTGTACCCAAATGAAATTTTTATCATTTTTTTCCCACAAATAGAGCTTTCTTTTGGTGGTATTTAGTTACAGCTCGGAGTTTTATTTTTTGCTAAACAAACAAAAAAAATTCAAAAAATCATGTTTAAAAGTGCGCTGATGAGGCAGCACTGATAGGCTGCACTGGTGGGCACTGATGGGCTGCATTGGTGGGCACTGATAGGCTGCATTGGTGGGCACTGATAGGCTGCACTGGTGGGCACTGATAGGCATAGTTAAGGCGGCACAAATAGGCACAGATAAGGCAGCACCGATGGGCACAGATAAGGCGGCACTGATGGGCAAAGATGGGCACATAAGATGGCACGGATGGGTGGCACAGATGGGTGGCACGTATGGGTGGCACGGATGGGTGGCATGGATGGGCACTGATAGGTACCACTGATAGATGGGACTGATGGGCACTGATAGGTGGCACTGATAGGTGGCTCTGATAGGTGGCACTGCTGGGCACTGATGGGCAGCACTGCTGGGCACTGGTAGATGACACTGATGGGCATGGATATGTGGCACGGGTGCAGCACCTTTGTTAAGGCAGATTGTGGGCACTGCTGGGTGGCACTGTGGACACTGCTGGGTGGCACTGCTGGGTGGCACTGTGGGCACTGCTGGGTGGCACTGTGGGCACTGCTGGGTGGCACTGACGGGGGGCACTTACTTTTTTTATTGTTGCACTGGCAGGGGGCAGGTGGGCACTGACAGGGTTGCAGGTGGGCACTAGCAGTGCTGGCCATGATCGGGACTGATGTCCCGATCACGGCCGCCGGTGATCAGCTTTTTTTTTTCTCCTCGCGCTGTCAGGAATAATAGCCGATTACCGGCTCCGTTATATCACATGATCAGCTGTCATTGGCTGACAGCTGATCACGTGATAAGGGGTCGGGATCGACCCCTTGCATGGATCGGTGATCGGGCGAGTCTTGTAGACTCGCCGATCACAGAGCGCGCCGCGCGCGCCCCTCAGGGGGCGCGCAGGCCGCTCGTGCACGGGACGACGTCAATAGACGTCGTCCCGGAAAACGAGATCCGCGCTGTAGCCGTCAATTGACTATAGCGCGGATCTCAAGTGGTTAATCAAGAAGTGGTCACCAACTCTCAGGACTTACATAGCCTGATGAAACAACTGAAACATACTATGGAAAAACAGCTCAGAGTATGGTGGCACATAGCCACTCTTGAAATGTATATCAATGCCAAAATGACCCCCAGAAGTTTAAGATGGGATGTTAATCCTAATGATAATATTGATAACATTGAACTTATGGATGAATATATAGACCTGAAAAAATGTATGAGGAAGATCAATCTGAAGAAACACTTTGCACTGAATACAGACATAAGGGAATCCTCTACGCCATATTATGTCCAAACGAATTTGAAAAATAATTCCACCTTCAATCCAAATACCCCAGGGAACCAATGTATGGGAGCTTTCTGCAAGATGGTGGAAAACGATTTGAGGAAACTTGAAAGTAATAGAGATAGGAAAGAAAAAAACATATGGAAGACAATTAAGGCACTGGGGAAAAAAAAGGATGTGGTTATCAGGCCGGCTGACAAGGGCGGGGGACTTGTTATCCTAGGGAAAAAGGAGTATCAAGAGGAAATGGAGAACCTTCTTAATGTTAAAGACACCTATAAAAAACTGAAGGGAAATCCTAAATCTGAATATGAACGGAAACTGCGCGCTTATGTTGGGAAAGGAAAAAATATTGGTATCCTTAGCCCTCAGGAAGCGGAATATTTGATATCAAATTCCACTAAAACTCCAGTTATATACTACACTCCTAAAATACACAAAAGATTGATCAAACCCCCAGGGAGACCGGTCATCAGTGGTATCAATTCTGTATTCTCACGTCTAGGTGAATACCTAGACAAGTTTTTAAAACCGATGGTCCCTAAGGGTAGATCCTATCTGCGAGATAGTGCTCAACTTATAGAGGACCTACAGAATATTTCAGGAATTCAAAATTATTTGATGGCAACTATAGACGTTAACTCTCTTTATACCAGTATCGTACAGAAAGATGGGCTAGTTGGTGTAGAAAAAGCATTTTTATGAGCGGACTGATATGAGACAGGACCAAGTACAATATATACTTGAGGGCCTCCGCCTAGCAATGGAGTGCAACTATTTTTGGTACGGGCAGCACTACTATGTGCAAACAAAGGGCGTGGCCATGGGGGCACGCTATGCCCCGAGTGTGGCAAATCTCCTTATGGACCTGTGGGAGGAGGAATATATCTATACCAGGGACATACCAGAGCTGAAATACCTACGGAGATATATAGATGATTTGATTGTGCTCTGGGATGGCACCACTGAGTCCTTTAACCAATTCCTTCATAGTTTAAACAATAATAAATATGGGTTAACTTTTAGTGGGAAGTCAGATGGACAAAAAATTGAGTTTTTAGATCTTGAAATTTTTAAAGAGGGGGATACTCTGAATACTAAGACCTTTTTTAAAAGCACAGACCGTAATGGTTATATACCTAGCTCCAGCTGCCACCACCCAAGGTGGAAAGGAAATGTCCCTAAAGGGCAATTTCTGAGAATCAGAAGGAATTGTAATTCATTGTCAGATTTCTCTATACAGGTGGACAGATTAATAGCACAATTTGTCGAAAAGGGATATATCTTGGACACATTAGTCAAGCTGAAAGAGAAAATTGCCAATATGGATAGAAATACCCTCTTTAAGAAAAGTAAAAAAGAAAAAGCAAAAATGGACCTAACCTTCATCACTGGGTATAATACACAGTATCGTGACGTCGAGAAAATCGTAAAGAAATACTGGCCCATCCTACAGGAGGACAAAACTCTGGCTAACATCCTTCCCAAAAAACCCAACTTTGTATATAGAAGGGCTCCTAACCTCCGTAATTTGTTGGTACACAATGTGATTGACCCCCCTAGGCCTATTAGGATTTTTGATGACCTGAAGGGCTTCTATAAATGCAATAGATGTCTTCCATGCAGAGTCAGCAAGGCCCAACCTCGTAAACGTGAGGCGTTTAAGTCCAGAACAAATCACAAAGAGTACAAAATACGAAACCTTATTACATGTAGGAGTACACATGTTACTTATGTGATTGAATGTCCTTGCAAATTGCAATATGTAGGGAGAACCACACGCCCCCTGTTTGTACGGATAAGAGAACACATAAATAACATCAACAAAACAACAAAAAAGGTTTTCCCAACCACAACCTCTCCCGTCAATTTGATCTGTTTCATCAAAGAGACCCATCTAAACTTGTCTTCTATGGGATTGACTGTATCATGAAAAACTGGAGGGGTGGTAACAATACCACACTTATATCCCAAAATGAAACATCCTGGATATATCGTCTTGATACCCTTGCCCCGAGGGGGTTGAATTTGGACATTGACCTTAATTGCTTTATAGCCAACCCATAGGGAACCTAAATCTTTTCCCTCCTTTTTATGTGTTTTTTTTGGCATGTCCCTCTCTTTCACAAACAATCCCTTATAAGGAGTTAGCTGGACCCAATGCGAACCCACTGGATCCTTTTTCTGCACCCCATCTTCCGATGTATGGTTATTGATGCATGTTCCTGATCTTTGTGGCTCTGGTATTATTATTATTCCCCATTCCTGATTTTTCATTTCATTTTTTTCACTTTTTCACCCTTTGGCCCCTGCAAGTTTAATCTTCTGGGGTTTGTAGCAAAAAATTTCTTTGCCTATTAATTAACCTCTCTTTTCCATCTTTGGGATATCTGTCCTTAAATAATAATAAACATTAAAAGATAACTTTTTAATTTCCGATCTTAGAAATCCATTTATAGTGTATTTCCACAATGTACAACATATCTGGTTTTGGCACAAGCGAATGGTGCTATATTTTGTTATATTTTGTTGTTCTTTGTTGCTTTTTATTACTCCTCTATTGACCCGGGGTCCCTAAAATAGCTTTTAAATTTGGGTATGCTTTACAAGGTAATAGCTGGAGTAGACGCTTATACAAATGAATTGTGCTTGCAATATGGCTAATGGCCACTAGAGGGTCTCTTCCTTCCCCCTCCTCTCTCCCTACCTATTAACATATGCACTACTCTGGTAATCCACTTGCAAATGTCCCAACAGTAAGAGTAATATTAATAATTTTCTTCTCCCCCCTTCTTCCATAGTGATATGTGAAAGGGGTCCCTCTATTTAAAGATCGTGCACTATTTTCCCCGCTTTTTATTATATACTATTGTTTATTATTTATATATACCTTTTGTGTCCGTCTTTTTCCCTTAAATGCTAAGGGGGACGGCCCTATACAACGCATAATTTATAGTAATGGATTAGGTAGGTGGGTACTTTTGAGCTAGTTGGCCTATCCTTTGTCTTCCTTTAGTTAATGGGTGGCCCCTCTCCTGAATATTAGGATGTGTGTGTGTGTGGTGGCGTGGTATCGTCGCTGAAGACGTCCTATGACGAAACGCGTCTTACGTAACCACGCACACCACTTCCGGTTTGACGAGCTTAGGTGGAGCGCAGGTTGGAACGCACGCCAGTTCCGTGTTCGTACCTCCGCTCATTTCCCCGCTTGTGTATCGGTTTGCCAGACCGCTACGGACTTTCACTAACCCCCGTGAGGACCAACGGTGAGTGGCCCTCCCCTAGGGTGTCACGCTTTGAAAGTTTACCGTGACCCCAGTGGTTGAGATGACCTCACCAAGGGACCCCTCTGCTTATAACTGCTTATAATTGCTTATTCAGAGGGGGTGTGTAAACACTCTTGTCCCCTTTTTTATTCTTATTTTTAAATTTTTTATATATATATTTTTTATATTTTATATATTTTTTCCCTTCATTTTTTATTGTAATTTTTTCATTAATCTATTTATGGTACAGCTGCCATTCCGGGACTGTGTTTCTGTCATACTTTGTAAACCACTTCCCGTGTGGGCTTATGTTATTTGATTAAAAAAAAAAACTGGTTCTTTTTCTGATGTCCCAACTAATAAAGTTTAAATTTTGAACCTAACACTTGAGACCTGGAATTACTACACTATGAGACCCCTTTAATTTTTCTGAGGACACCCCGATCTACCATCACCAGCCTAGTGGAGCCTCTCCGTATATCGAGGAAGGAGAAAAGGGTGGAAGGTTGTTCCGTTGGATGTTCTTCCCCATGGAGTAACCAGATCCTGCGCTTTGAATCATACAGGCTTGCTTGCCCTTCATGCGCATAGGGATTCGGTGAGTGGGGAGCTGAGGGGGTGAGCACGGAAGTCACCTGAATTTCATACGTTTGAGCACCAGTCACTTTAAACTGCATCTGCTTGAAGATCTAGAGCATACCGTATATTATTTCTGCCTTGGACTGCACTTATTTGTTTTTTCACAAGGACGTTTCACTATTAACTTTATGCACTAAGTTATAATAATTTTGTTTGTTTTTCTGCTTTTACATTTTTTATACACAATTTTTCATTTATTTCATGTGATTAACTGATGGTTTTGCAACTTTTGCACATTTTTGCGGCTTTTGCACTTCTACACATTTACACTTTAATTAATAATATTTATTTTACACTGGGTACACATTTATATCAATAAGATATAGTGTTATCCATATATGCACCTATGATGCTTTTTTGATACTATTAAGGTTGAACTTGAACACCTTCTAGTAGAATACAGCCAGTATTGCAGTTCTCTCTTTTTTTTCCCCTTGTAACCACTCATATTGGATTTATACCTCTCTGATAATCACTTACCCCTGGGTGAGAATTATAAATTATATAGTATCTTTCTGAAGCCTGCCCTGCCTACTCCTTCCCCCTGGTCCTCTCTTACTAGTGGGTGCTGGGGATTTTAACCATTACTCATTTTTGTTTTTTAGCCTTTTTTTGGGGGTGCACGTGTGTGTATATACATATGCATACATATATATACAGATTTCTATTTAGTTATTATAGGTAGCGCCTGGGCCCTTTCATTTAATAATTTTTATAACGTATATGGTTGGGAGGGGAGGTTGGAGGCCGTATGTCTTTTTTCTGCAGGTGTGCGTTGGGCTGGCTTTGAGGGGAGGTTGGAGGCTGGAAGTCTTTTTTCTGCAGATGTGCATTGGGCCGGCTATGAGGGGTTGTTGGAGGACTGAAGTCGTTTTCTGCAGGCGTGCATTGGGCCAGCTATGAGGGGAGGTTGGAGGCCGGAAATCTTTTTCTGCAGGCATGCGTTGGGCCGGCTATGGGGGAGGTTGGAGGCCAGAAGTGTTTTTCTGATGTGGTGCACTGGACCGGCTATGAGGGGAGGTTGGAGGCCAGAAGTCTTTTTTCTGCAGGCGTGCATTGGGCTGGCTATGAGGGGAGGTTGGAGGCCAGAAGTCTTTTTTCTGAAGGCGTGCATTGGGCCAGCTATGAGGGGAGGTTGGAGGCCGGGATTCTTTTTTTTGCCGCCGTGCGTTGGGCCGGCTGTGAGGGGAAGTAGGAGGCTGGAAATCTTTTTCTGCAGGCATGCTTTGGGCCGGCTATGAGGGGTGGTTGGAGGCTGGAAGTCTTTTTTCTTATAGTGCGTAATTGGACCAGCTATGAGGGGAGGTTGGAAGCCGGAAGTCTTTTTTCTGCAGGCGTGCATTGGGCCAGCTACGAGGGGAGGTTGGAGGCCGGTAATCTTTTTTCTACAGGCGTGTGTTGGGCTGGCTATGAGGGGTGGTTGGAGGTCGGAAGTCTTCTTTTCCCACAGGTGTGTGTTGTACCGGCTGTAAGGGAAGGTTGGAGGTTGGTAGTCCTGTTTTCCTACAGGTGCGTGTTGGACCAGCTATGAGGGAAGGTTGGAGGCCGGTAGTCCTCTTTTCCCACAGGTGTGCACTGGACCGTCTGTAAGGGGAGGTTAGGGGCCAGCACTTTTTTCAGGTAAGTGTTGGACCTGCTGTGAGGGGAGGGTTGAGGTCAGGTTGCTAGCATGTAGCGCCCCCTATCACATATATACAGCAGCCCGCAAAAATTCCACTCGCCTGCTCGCATTTTGCGAGTGGATTTTGAGGGCTGACGAGTGTGAGCTGACTGGGATCAAGGGGGGGCGAGCACCCCCAGCAGCCTGGGTTGTATGGGAGCCGTTCTCCCAGAAATCGCAGCAGGGAACACACAGCTATTGAAATGAGGCTGCATTGAGGACACAGGCTGCATTGGGGACACAGGCTACACTGGTGACACAGGCTGCATTGCGGACACAGGCTGCATTGGGGACACAGCCTGCACCGGGGACACAGGCTGCATTGGTGACACAGGCTGCCCTGGGGACACAGGGCTGCACTGGGGACACAGGCTACATTGGCGACACAGGCTGCATTGGGGACACAGTTTGCATTGGGGCACAGGCTGCACTAGGGGGCACAAGCTGCATTGAGGACATAGGCTGCACTGGGGGCACAGGCTGCACTGGGGGCAGAGGCTGCATTGGGGACACAGGCTGCACTGGGGACAAAGGCTGCACTGGGGACACAGGCTGCACTGGGGACACAGGCTGCACTGGGGACACAGGCTGCATCGGGAACATAGGCGGCATTGGGACACAGGCTGCACTGGGGACACAGGCTGCATTGGGGACACAGGCTGCACTGGGACACAGGCTGCACTGGGACACAGGCTGCACTGGGGACAAAGGCTGCATTGGGAACACAGGCTGCACTGGGGACACAGGCTGCATTGGGACACAGGCTGCATTGGGGATACAGGCTGCACTGGCGGACACAGGCATTTTTGGGAACGGATAAAGTTGTTAATATTTATTTTTATAACTTAATTCTGCATAAAACATTTAAGTGTTATTTCATGAGATAATTTATGAGGGCGTGTTTAGGGGTGGAATTGGGGGCGGAGCAGGGTAGGGGTGGGTGGGGCAACTGGTGGCGAGTAACCCTTGAGGCCTGGCTAGTAGCTTAGGACTTGAAATTTTGAGCCCTGCTGACAGCAGACCCTGAAGATTTCCAATCCTTTATTGAAGAGGGAGCTGAGGCTGCTATGCAGTTAGAAAAAGCTGTAGAAGAAGCAAAGACCAGTGTGTCTGTAACACCAGAGCCTAAAGAACAGAGCTATTCACCCACCTAAGAGACTGACTTATGATATGCTGGGTGAAAGCTCTGAGGAAGCTGTTTTCACCTCATAAAAGACTCTTGAGGTGCCTGGTCCTTCCATCACACATTTAGTGGATGACAACTCACTCCCTGGCACATCTAGCTGGGCCACCCCAATTCAGGTGGCCTGTAGGCAGGACAACCTCCCCTTCTATGCTTATTGGTGGGAGGTTCCTCTGCCAGGTTTTTATGCAGATGCAAATTGTCTGATTTCCTGTGCACACTAACTTGCTTCTCCGCTTGTATATAAAAAGCATGTATTGGGTCATAGACTTTTTACTTCCGTTGGGGACCAAAGGTTCTTTGGTGGGGGGAGGGGTTGTAGCAAGTACCTCTCCAGGTTGATTGAATCCTCGAGGGAGAGAGCTGCCTGCTAGCAGCGAAATGGGTGTTTCACCCCCTTCCTCTCCTCCCACACACTCCGACACACAGAACTGTTTACTTTGTAGCCTCCCTATTGAAAGAGACTGAGAGCCAATCATCAGGGAACAGCAGCAGAGAGGAATATGAAGTCCCAACATAAAGCAGCCTGACTTACTGTGTGAGGGGGAAGGACTGCAAATCCCAGGCTGCACTGCTCGGAGTCTAGAGGATTGTGGGAGAGACTGTAAAAAGCCATCACGACACATCTGCAGCCAGGAGAATCAGTTGATTGCTCTTTTGAAGGACTGCTGAATGCGTACAGGATTGGTGAGGGGGCTTTTGCCCAGGAACCTTATTACATTCAATAAAACAACACACCTGAATACTGTGCACAGACACATGTTACGGTATCCGGATCACATAGAGGAGTGTTATATCACAGCACCAGCTACTTCACATTCCTTCTCTTAACCCAGTTACATTGAAGGACCCTTGTCCACAGAGCTCCTACATGCCAGTGAAGAGAACAAATGCAAAGCTTTGCTTCTGGAACATTATTGTTGTTGCTCTTAAAGGGGGCATGCCACTGGTGTTTATATTACTTAATTGTGTGTATATTGGAGGTACTATAGGCCAGCCTGGGGTTCTCCTTTAGCCATAGCATTCTACATCAATCAATAGCTTGTTTGGGGGAGTCAATTTAATCTTTGTACGTTGTTATTATTCTTTTATTTTGCATAGTGTTATTGACTGTTTTAAGAACTATTTCAACCAAGTCCTGGCTACTTATACAGGACTTGGCTGACTAATATTACTTTAAACTTTTCTCTGGTCCAAGTAAACTTAAGAGATCAGAACTGTGTCTGTGTGTTATTACTGGGTTATTCCATTAATCACATTGCTAGGTGTGCCAGAGGGGCTGGGACAGTTCTTGGGGGTTGAGAGGCAGAGTAACGGACTGAACAAACAAAAGCAGCTCCTTCGGGGGGTATAGCTACATATATACTGTGTATATATATATATATATATATATATATATATATATATATATATATTAAGGCATTTGAAGTTCTGCAAATTCTGAAATAGAACAACCAAGTATCCACCTCTTGGCTTTTCGACTCTACGCTTTTTGCCATGAAAGCACTGGTTCTGTCGGGACCTGCAGTGTATACTTTCTGTTGTATATAACAGGGTGGATTGAAACATTTCAAAACATTACACATTGAAACAGAGCTTCAATGGAAATTCAGAGAGAGGTTGAACATGGAAAACACAAAGGTTTCTATACAGCAGATTTTAAAGAAAATGTTTACTCTATCAGTGTTGCCTTGATATTTGAACAGGATTGCCTACCTTCTGTGTCCAATAACAAGGATACAAAGTGGCGTACATACTTTGTTCTATTCATTCTCATTTCACTTTTATCTAAAGCTAAATATCATCAATTGGTAATGTGCAGTAACATATTCCATACAACTTGCTCTATTTTCTCAAATATTTGTAAAATCTATTTGAATGGACGCTGATTAACCCACCGTTATCATCCAGAGGAAACCCATAACCACATGGTCAGTACAGAGTCCCTGGTGGGCACTAAGTTGGCTGACCATTCAGGCACAACCCACCCCCTTCCCAAAAAAAGATGATTTCAAAACTCTCGCCGAAGAGGGTTTTAGTTTAGGAGTCCCCGACCTTTGGGGGGGGGGGGGGCTTAGGTTGGGTGATGGGAGAATATAGGTTGACGGAAAGTTTAGCGTGGGTGAATTATCGGGTGAATGGCTGGTGTTAGCACTTAAATCATCCCGACACCATGCTTGATATGGTGTCGGGTTGATTGAAGCACATTTGTTCTATTACCACATTATAATATATAATGAAATAGTTCAACTCACCAAAATGCAGAATCGGTGGGTACCCTGAGCAGGTCACTTGCCACCAGATGCAGCTTGCCACTTGCCCACATTGCTTGCCACCAGATGCAGCTTGTCACTTGCCACTGTCGCCTGCTGCCAGATCCAGTGTGTCACTTGTCACTGTCACATGCCACCAGATGCAGTGCCACTTTCCACCCACAGCCTGCCCACTGTGCAGTGTCACTTTCCACCCACAGCCTGCCCACTGTGCAGTGTCACTTGAACCTGTAGCTTGCCCACTATGCAGTGTCACTTGCCACCGCAGGCTGCCCACCTTAGAGTGTCACTTGAACCTGCAGCCTGCCCACTGTACAGTGCTGATTACCACCGCAGCCTGCCCACCTTACAGTTTTAGTTACCACCGCAGCCTGCCCAATGTGCAGTGTTGCCTTCCACCGCAGCCTGCCCACCTTGGAGTGTCACTTGCCACCGCAGCCTGCCACTAATCTAACACACCAGTACTCCGGCCTCCCAGGGAAGGTGAACACCCCCCGCCTCTGTGGCAGAGTGGCACCGGGGTTAGGGAGTCCCCTGCTTTAAAGCATTCTGGAGCCCAGAGATGATAGAGGAGGTTTGTGCTGGTGGTGGAGGCGGAGCTAGCCCGGAGATGATAGAGGAGGGGGGTGGAGTTGACATCCATGGTGGAGGTGGAGCCTGCGAAAGCCTGGAGAAGATAGAGGAGGTGGGTGGGTGCCAGATGTTTGTGATGGAGGCGGAGCTGGCCCGGCGATGATAGAGGAGGTGGGTGGAGTGGGCATCCATGGTAGAGGCGGAGCCGGTTGTGTGGAGAGCACTGGGCGCGAAGGAGGAGAAAGTTAACTCCTCCTCCGCTTTGAATGCAGGGCAGGGAGACCCGGCCCTGATGTCACTGGTTGCTAGATGCCAGGCTGCTGTAGAAACCAGTGGCCTGGCCAGTAGAAGAGTCTCTCAAGTGATGGTGGAGGCGGATCGAGAGCCAGCGCTATAGTGGGGTTTGCTCCTCTGTCAGCTTCGTTCCGGGACACTGTATTTTTCTGGAATGAAGGGGCAATCTGAGATATGTGGTCACCCTAGCACTGAGCTCAGAACCCCGCAGCTTAGAGTGAATATCACAAAGCCATTTGAAAATCTGAAGAACTCTTTATACCTTGTAATGACCAACGATAACCACTCCAGACAGTCTTATACATGAGTTCAGCAGAAAGAATTGAGAGCTCAAACTAACTTTCAGGGGCATATTAATAATGGATGGGCAACAGCGCTATCCGCTGTCCAATATACTTTCTCAGACATTTTACGATCCATTCATAAAATGTGAGTTACAGTGTAAAGCCAGTGGACTTATGTTTGCTTTTTGCAGCAGTAAGAACTCTGATTGGAGGAGAACCAGCCATGTGATTTTTTTCATTTGCACTTGGGTAGCAAATAAGTACCTCACTGAAGTCAATGACAGCCAAATGTTAAAAATCGGTTAGTGTCTAGTGATCCACATGATCCAGTCTGCCCATACCAGCCACCCACAGCAAATGTACTGTTGGCGGTCAGCAAGTGGTTAATTGCTGGCAAAATTACAGTTCCCAGCCTCTTTGTTCTGTTTGTAAAAGGACTGGGGGATTCCATTAAAGTGTGGGGTCAACTCCCATGCATGACTTTTATCTATAGGTAAGTCGGTAGTAAGGCTTACCTATAGGTAAAGCAAATATCTCCTAAACGTGCACCGTTAGATGTACTCCTAAAAAAGTTCAGGCGCTATTTGGAGAACCAACATATGGCAGTCCATGTAATAAATGTTAGCGCCACCTGACCACACCAGCCGCACCATCCAACGGTTTGGAGTCTTATGTCCGGTCCATTGGGGGGCCTCTCCAAATCATTGACCCTTACTAGTTCTACCAGTGGTCTGTCATCCCTTCCATTGGGTGGATGCCCATGCGACATCTGGCACCTACACATCTTTTGATCGCCCCCAGCACCGGCCTTGATATGCCTGAGTCTGCCAGGTTTGGGTGAGATTGAGGTTCAATATCAAGCATGATGTTTAACATTGATTGTCTGTCAGCCATGTTTTAACCCTTTCCATTCTTGGAATCCTTTGACTTTGATTTCACAATAAATCTTTTTACACAAACCGTAGCATAGGTATTGTTATGACTTTTTTTTTTTTTTACGTTTGTAGCCATCACACCCCCCCCCCCCAGTGCTATATTAAGAGGAAGCCTTTGTTGTTTGACTTGACCGTTTAGGAGATATTTACTTTTTATGCAGCCGGTGACATCCCCGACGCTTACGCTCTGAAGGAATGGCCTAACGTGACATTCCTTCAGAGTCCTGTATGGTGTACCTGGCGCGCATGTGAGGGAGTGATGTCATCACAATTCCGGCCACTTACACAGCAGGAATCCGCAAACTCGGAAGGAAGACCGGGTAAAAATGGAAGCGCTTTCAGCAGTGACAGTGCTTCAGTGTAGGGCTTTGTTTTAAGGTAAGTTTCACATAATGTGCTAGTATGCAATGCAAAAAAAAAAAGCAGTGGTTAACTACCACTTTAAATTGGTTGTAAACTCTCCCCCACAACTTTGTCCCATGTAAATCAGCATAAAAAACCCTAATGAACACTGCTTGTAGATATTTCCTTACTTGCATAGTATTGTTTTAATCCTTTTTGTTCTTTAGAATGACATCACTGAGCATGCCCAGATCTCCCCTGATTTACAGCACACTCTCTATGTGCTTTTCTATCTGTTATCAGAATTTCCTATGACACACTACTGATATCCCAGGAGACTTCATAATCACTCAGAGCTTCCTCCTACACCCCATGTGACATCACATGCAGTGTAAACCTGGCCATTACTGCAGTCTTATCAGCTGAAGCTGATAAGACTCACACAGGCAAACATTAGACAATCGGCACAAGTAAATACTATGAAATAAAACTAGTCAGCTATGAACAGGGAAGCAGGGTTGCCATAGAAACTTTGGATTGTGAAGGAGGCTTGGTTAACAGTACAGGAAGTGCTCAATGTAAGGGCGGAAATACACTCCACTGTGGACTCATACTCAATACTTAAGATGGCGCTGCCTAACCCCTGGTTTTTTAAAGTTTCTTTAAACAGTAAGTAATATGCGATTTGGGTTGGACTAAATGAAAAGAAGCATCAGAGTGGGAGAGTTTACTTCCTCTTTAATCTATACTAGACGTTTCTCCTAGATGAAGGTGTGTGTTAGATGTTAATGGGGACAACCACAAAAGAAAATGGTATGGGGGTTCTCCAATAATTCATGCCAAGTCTATCCGGTCTGGTATGAATTTAAAGGGGTTCCCACATAAAAGAACAAAAAAAGAGGTGTGGGCTTCTCCCCCTCCAAATTCCAAAAAAGACCCTTCAGGGGCAGAGGTTCCAACTCCTTACCACTTTATCCAAAGAAGTAAAAAGCTTGGCTTTAGATACACTTTGACTCTTGGTCCTTAGAGGCTTCTAGAGGCAAAGTTTTTTTTTTCCCCTCCTCCAAACCATGTAGTGCAGTTTTTTAGCAGGGCAGTCAAAGGTACGGAAAAACGGTACAAGTGAAAATCAATTCAAATTGTTCATTATACTTCCGACTTTCTATTAGCCGAGGAAGCATTATAACCGATGAGTTGATTGAACCCCCCCTCTGCTGCAGAATATGAATTCCAGATAACAAAGAATGGATTGTAGAAGTGCATCTTCCATCCAGGAAGGATCATGCTTTTATGTTTCCAGCGTGAAAAGAGGCTAAATGGCCCTGACTGAAGATCATTCCTCTCCTGCTAGCAGGATGGGACAAATCTGCTCATACGTCCTGGCTTCCCCAGAGCACCGCTCACAAATCCACATTTGTAATGCTGCAGATTCTCCACGCTAACAGTGCATGAGCCGGATAAGACTGGGATTTAGAGAGGGGGGCTCATAAATCTCAGTGTCTTCTGCTATGCTGGATTTTTTTTTTTCCCCTAAGATGTGTCAGCATCTTTTGAGTAAATTAGATTGTGTCTATAAGAAATATGACTCTCGGTTAACTATTTACCCAGCACGAGTCCTGGTTCTTCAAAGGGTCGGCCTGCGCAAAACTGCAAAGCTTTTGGTTTTCAGCTTCAGGACCCCATCACTGGTCATTCTTGGCCTGCTAAAAATACGTAAAATAACAAAGTTCCCCTAGCATTAAATAGACTTTGTTGCTAAACCATTCATTTAAACATAAACCTTCCAATAACATTATATGTGTGTTTAAAGCGGAACTAAACCAATCAATTCTGGATTCCACAAATAGTTATATTCCCAGCATCCCAGGAATGCTAACCGGGATAAGGGGGTACCACTGGTCATCCTGTACGGGACCCAGTCCAGCAGAGGGGCCCAGGCAACTTGGTGAAATGGATGTGGGCAGGGAGGGTATTTGGCACGGCGGGGGTAGTTACTGGAACTGATCCTCTGTATGGCCCTCTCTGCAGCTGCTGAAATCTGTAACTAAGTCATTTTTCTTCTTCACTGATGTGCACTGATGAGGCAGCAGTGATGGGCTGAACTGGTGGGCATTGATGAGGTGATAAATGTCAATGGTCCCAAAAAAGTGTCAAAAGTGACCAATCTGTCTGTCGCAATGTCGTAGTCCTGATAAAAATTGTTGATCGTCGCCATCACTAGTAAAAATAAAATGAATAATAAAAATGCCATAAATCTATCCCGTTTTCTCCCCATATAACTTTTGCGCAAACCAATCAATGTACGCTTATTGCAATTTTTTTTACCAAAAACATGTAGAAGAATACATACACTGAGGAAGAAATTCGTTTTTTAATTTTTTTTTTTTTTTGGGGGGGGGGGGGGGTATTTATTGTAGCAAAAAGTAAAAAATATTGTTTTAGTTTGAAAATTGTCTGTATTTTTTTGTTTGAACTTTGGCGGAAATTCTGACGGAAAAAGTCAGATGGAGCCCACACGCGATCGGATTTTCTGACAACAAGATCCGATTGCACGTTTTCCATCGGAAAGTCCGAAAGCAAAGGTCCAACGGAACAAATCTGGCGGACAATTCAATCGTGTGTGGGCTTCATCGGACCTTTGCTGTCAAAAAATCAGACGGACTTTATATTTAGAACATGTTTCAGATCTTTCCGGCAGACTCGAGTCCGGTCGGAAAATCTGTTCATCTGTATGCTAGTCTGACGGAAGAAAACCGAAGCTAGGGCAACTATTGGCTACTGGCTATGAACTTCCTTATTCTAGTCCGGTCGTACGTCATCACGGTCGAATCCGTCGGACTTTGATGTGATTGTGTGTGGCCAAGTCCGTTCATTCGGAAAGTCCGTCTGAACTCCGCCGAAAGTCAGTCAGGAAGACCGCCAGACCTAGTCTGACGGAATGTACGGAAGTGTGTATGTGGCATAAGAAGTTTCTTTTTACATGATGCATTATATCTATTTGTCCCTACTCATCATTCTTAAAGTGATTGTAAACGATTACTTTGTAAAACAACCTATTTAGTTTAAAATAGAAATGAAAGCCAAAACATATTTGTATAGATATAAAAAAAAATTAAAACATTTTTCCCTTTCTTAAAGTGATTACATTCGCTGTTTTCAGAGCTGGGGGAGGATAAGCAGCAGCCCACTGAGCTTCCCAGTGATTGGCTGTGCAGTGGGACGTGTCAGGACAAGTCTGATCATTGGAGGAGAGCAGTCTGGGTTTCCAGAAAAGCTAGAGCACTGACCACGATGTGTTCTCCTGCTTAGTGTGGTCAGTTTGTAATAGAAAAGCAGAGGGACTGCCAGGAACACCAGGGATTTCACACAAAGGAAGCAATACAAATAGAACAGAGTACTTTCTCATACAAGTATATGGTACAGCAGGCATATATCAAAAATATGAGGGTTTTGGGGAACATAACATTAAAGTGATATTAAAGCTTCAATTTAAAAAATAAAAATAAAATAACAAACGTATACTTACCTGCTCTGTGCAATGGTTTTGCACAGAACAGCCACAATGCTCCTTTTTAGGGTTCTCCGCCTGCACTCCACTCCTAGCTCCTCCCTTCTGCCGAGTGACACTTTCTATGGGGGCACTTGTGCCAGCTTACTCCTGAGCAGCCTTGTCTGCACCTTTTGACACAGACAGCAGGGCTTGGTCCTGCCCTCACTTCCTTGTCATAGTATTTGATTTTAGTCTACCCAGTGAGGAGGGACACAGTGGGGAGAGCTGCTACTCTTGTGCACAGTGCTGAATCGAGATCGAGCTTTGGTAAATATGAGGGGGGCTTGGGGAATCCTTTGCAACAGAAAGTTTTTTTACCTTAATGGATAGAATACATTAAAATAGAATAAACATTAAGGCTTTAGAACCACCTGAACGCTATACCCTCGCCACTTCCCAGTATTTATTTGTTTTCTAGCCGCACCTAACCAAATCCTAATTTTGATAATACATCATATGCATATGACATCATTTTGTCAAATGACGTGCATTGGCGTCACTAGGGGGTGGCTTTTGGGGCTATAGCCCCGAATCTTGGGGTCCATAGCCCCTAGCCTCTGCAGGGGTCCCCAAGGGGAGGGGAGGTTCTCTGGGGACCCTGATGCAAGGGAGTGGGTCTCTGGGGACCCTGATTTAAGGGGGAGGCTCTCTGGGGACCCTAATGTAAGGGGGGCTCTCTGGGAACCCTGGTACAAGTGGGGGGCTCTCTGGGGACCCTGATGCAAGGGGGAAGCTCTCTGGGGACCCTGATGTAAGGAGGAGCTCTCTGGGGACCCTGATGTAAGGAGGGTCTCTTTGGGGACCCTGATGTAAGGGGGGCTCTCTGTGGTCCCTGATGTAAGTGGGGGGCTCTCTGGGGATATACACACACACACACACACACACACGTATACTGTAAATACATGTGAATGCCCGCCCAAGCGTATGACTTTCTTTACTACACTGCTATAGGCTCTAGTCCCAGATATTTTGTAGACCTAGCAATGCCCTGGTGACGTGGCTTCTCATTTTGATCCGCTTCCTCAGGTTGAAGGCGTTGTAAAGGCAGAAGATTTTTTATCTTAATGCATTCTATGCATTAAGATAAAAAACCTTCTGTGTAGCAGCCCCCCCCCCCCCCCAGCACCCCCCAATTACCTACCTGAGCTCCTTCTCTCTCCAGCGATGTCCCAGATCAGCTCAGCCATCCTGTACACTCCTCCTAACTGAGACAGATCAGCAGCACTATTGGCACCCATGGCTGTCAATCAAAGTCAATTAGCCAATCAGGAGAGAGGGGGTGGGGCCAGGTCAGGGCTTTGTGTCTGAATGGATACAAGGAGCTCTGACTCAGCTTGGGTGACAACTTGTAACAAGCTGCTGGCTGAGGGGCACTCAAAGGAGGGAGGGTCTAGGAGCAGCAAAGATGGACCCGAGAAGAGAAGGATCTGGGTTGCTCTGTGCAAAACCAACTGCAAAGAGGAGGTAAGTATAACATATTTGTTATTTAAAAAAAAAAAAACGAGCCTTTACAATCACTTTAAGTGTAAGAAAATTGTATGACCATTTGTCTACCTAAAAAAAATTATACTGTTCCATAAGAACATACTGTATACAAAATGTTTTTAATTTGGCACATTCTTAAATTAATACCATGCTTATTTTTTGCTATAGGCTGGCAAATGAACAAAAACAGCTAATATTAAAAAAGAAATAAAAAACGTTTTACATTTAGGAATGAGTTTTTCCTTTTTTTTTCACTTTAATAGAACTAGCGGCCAGCACCTGTGTGTTTGGCTGTGCAATTGATAAATTTTATAAATGTATCCACAGTATGGGGTATTGTGTTGTGGAACATTCATTGTGTGGGAAGTGGAGAAGAAAAATACACCTTGATAGGTTTCTTGATCTTTTTTAAATGTGTCTATATTTTTTATATATATATATATATATATATATATATATATATATATATATATATATATATATATATATATATATATATATATATATATATTTACTGAAAACATAATTTTTTTTTAAATTTACTATATAATAAAGTATTTTTTTAAATACTGCTGATTACTTAGAAATACCTTCATGAGAATAAAAAAAATAGTGAGTAATGTCTACACTGTTTCAGTCTGTTCAACAGTATGGCGACGATCTTTCGTCAAGTGTGACAGATTCCCTTTAAGATCTCCTGCATCTCTGTTTGATATTTCCCTAGAGTTTCTCTTATTGACAAGCTGCTTTTCATATTGGATCCCGGTGTTGGCGGTTATTAAAGCAGTCATGATAAAGATAAAACCAGCAGTTTTCAGTCAGCAAATGAGCACAATCACAGAGCGCATGTAAATAGCCCAATTAAGTAGTTAGGAAACAAGAGTCTGCCATGTGTCATCAATCAGCCATAGTCAGACACAAGAGCCATCTGGGAGCACAAATATCCTTTTCAATCCAAGCTGCAATACTCCAATGGCAGGAATATGATCACACAAGTATCTGACTTCTGTGCTATGCTATGTAATAAAAAGAAAGCTATTATGGGTGCAAGGGGGGCTGTTAGACTGCTCCTGATCTTCTCTCAACTTTTTTCATTATACCTGGCATTTAAAGCCCAGCTCTGGGCATTTTTTTTTTAAATGGCACAGTTCTGCCTGCAATACTCACATCCTCTCTGATGCTGTTCCAAGCAGTGATTCCTTTCTACCATTAGATGTCCTCAGTCTTCCAGGATGAATGACACCAAGCATCTTTCCCTTCCCCTTCCCCACTCCCTTTTCCTTTTCCTTCACCTCTCCCTCTCCCTTTCTTTTTCTCTTTTTTCTTCTTTCACTCTTATGCCCTGTACACACGACCTTTTTTCCGTCGGAATAAACTCTGAAGGTTTTTCTGACGGAATCCCAACGGAATTCCGCTCAAGCTGTTTTGCGTACACACGATCACTACAAGTTCCGACCGTCAAGAACACGATGACGTACAACGCGTACGACCGGACTAGAAAAAGGAAGTTCAATAGCCAATAGCTTCCATCTCATACTTGCTTCAGAGCATGCGTCTTTTTTGGTACGTTGGAACAGCATACAGATGAGCGGTTTTCCCGATAGGAATTGGTTTAGTCGGAAAAATATAGAACACGTTCTCTTTCAAGGTCCGTCAGAATTTTCGACGTAAAAAGTCCAATGGGGCATACACACGAAAAGCTCCCGTCTGACTTTTTCTGTTGGAAATTTCGCTTGTGTGTACGGGGCATGAGTCATTTTACCTTCTTTTACTGTCTCATTCTCAGTCTCTCTACCTTCTTCTAATTGCTCTCCATCTCTTTTTTGCATATTATCACTCTTTCCTTCACCTTCTTGGTCAACCTTCCGTCTTCTAATCTCTGGTAGATTTGTAATAGTGTTGGACCAATGGGTATGAAAATTCGTTTAGTGTCGTTTCGTTTTAATTCGTTAATTCATTAATTTTGTTTAGTTATATTCGTTAACTTCCCTTATATTCGTTTTCGGATTTCGTTTAGTTTTCTACTGAATTCGAAAAATCGGCCACATTCGAAAATATTTCTACCGGATTCGAAATGATTTCAACATGATTCGAAATGATTTCAACCACATTCGAAAATATTTTGTGACCCGACTTTAGGGCCATGTATTTCGGGGTCTCTTGCTGCTAGAAACTCCAAATTTCCAAACACAATATTGTGTTTGCATACCAAATTTGGGGTTTCTAGCTATAAGTGACCCGGAGATATGTGGGCCCAAAATTGGGTCGCAAAATGTAATTCTCTGCTGCAGAAAAGTGCTTGACATTTTGTGACCCGAATTTGGGGCCACGTATTTCGGGGTCTCTTGCTGCTAGAAACCAAAGCCAAATTTGGATATGTTGTAGTGCTAGTTCTATTGTGTTTGTATACCAAATTTGGGGTTTCTAGCTATACGTGACCCCGAGATATGTGGCCCCAAATTCGGGTCGCAAAATGTCATTCTCTGCTGCAGAAAAGTACTTGACATATTGCCTATATCTATGGGTCACTTGGTGCTAGGAACCCCAACTTGTGGCAGGTGACGTGGCAAGTGGCCAATCCACAACTTGGTCATGTGGCAGGTCATGTGGCACTTGTGGCAGGTCACGTGGTACACGTGGCACTCGTGGCTGTTAACGTGAAACTCGTGACAAGTCACGTGGCACCCCTGGCAGGTCACGTGGCACCCCTGGTAGGCAAGTGGCCAATCCACAACTTGGTCATGTGGCACTTGTGGCAGGTCACGTGGCACTCGTGGCTGTTCACGTGAAACTCGTGACAAGTCACATGGCACCCCTGGCAGGTTACGTGGCACCCCTGGCAGGTCATGTGGCACCCGTGGTTGGTCACGTGGCACCCGTGGCAGGTCACGTGCCACTCGTGGCAGGTCATGTGGCACTCGTGGCAAGTCACGTGGCACCCCTGGCAAGTCACGTGGCACCCCTGGCAGGTCACGTGGCACCCATGGCCAGTCAAGTGGCACCCGTGGCCGGTCACGTAGCACTCGTGGCAGGTCACGTGGCACTTGTGGCTGGTCACGTGGCACTTGTGGCAGATGACTTGGCAAAATGTACAATGATATACAGCATATGTACTTGCCTTGCGAATGAAATCCGTGACGTGCAAAAGGCAAAAATTTGTTTCGTTTTAATTAATTAAAGCGGGGTTCCACCCTAAAGTGGAACTTCCGCTCATCGGAACCCTCCCCCCCCACCGATGTCACAATTGGCACCTTTCAGGGGGGAGGGGGGTGCAGATACCTGTCAAAGACAGATATTTACACCAACTTCCGGGCATAGACTCCCACGGGAGTCTATGCCTCTTCCTGTCCCTGCGCGCTGTCTGCTGGGACACACATGGGTCCCAGAGACAGCGCGGACAGTTCCTATTATGCTGCGTGACTCCCGCATACGCAGTAGGGAACCGGGAAGTGAAGCCGCAGCGCTTCACTTCCTGATTCCCTCACCTAGAATGGTGGCGGCAGCAGCCGAGAGCCGAGCGATCGATCGGCCTCGGCTGCCGGCATCGCTGGACCCCGGGACAGGTGAGTGTCCATTTATTAAAAGTCAGCAGCTGCAGTATTTGTAGATGCTGGCTTTTAATATTTTTTTCCACAGTGAACTCCCTCTTTAAGTAATTCATTTTGTTTAGTTAGATTCATTAAATTCGTTTTCGGATTTCGTTTTGTTTTCGACCGAATTTGAAAAATCGGTTGCATTTGAAACTATTTCAACCGGATTTGAAATGATTTCAACTGCATTAGAAACTATATCAACGGGATTTGAAAATATTTCAACCAAATTGGATAATATTTCAAACTAATTCAGCTATGTTCCTGGTAAATCTGTCAAATTTTTCACATATAAGAATAGAATTATACAGCCTGACAATTCAAAAATGACTTTAAATAAAAAATTTACTTAATTTATCTTATTTGAGAATTACTTTTTTTGCACCACTACCATGTTGAGGACTTCAGGTCAAAGATGCACCTGTGTTGTGTCAGCCATAGAATAAAATAGAAAGAATATACAACCATCTTCTGAAATTCGAATTTCAAATAGAATGAATTAAAATGTTTAAATTAATTAATTTTAAATTTGGATAGAAAAGATTATAATAAAATAGAAAATTTACTAGAAAACAATAGAATAGAATATATTATATTTTATTCAGTTCTGTTCTATTGTTTTTCTAGTCTATTCTTTTATATTCTATCGAAATCTTTTCTATTCAAATTCGAATTCATTCTATACAAAATTTGAATGTCAAAAAAAAAAAAAAAAAGATATATATATATATATATATATATATATATATATATATATATATATATATATATATATATATATATATATATATAATACGTTTTTTTTTTTTCGACGTTCGAATTTCGTATAGAATTTTTTCGAATTTGAATAGAAAAGATTTCGATAGAATATAAAAGAATAGACTAGAAAAACAATAGAACAGAACAGAATAAAATATAATATATTCTATTCTGTTCTATCGTTTTTCTAGTCTATTCTCTATTTCCATTCTAATCTTTTCTATTCAAATTCAAATTCATTCTATACGAAATTCGAAAGTCGGAAAGAAATATATATATATATTATAAAACCACCATCTTCCGAAATTCGAATTTAGTATATAATGATTTCACCAAATCACCAAATTTGGGGTTTCTAGCACCAAGTGACCCTGAGATATGTGGCCCCAAATTCGGGTCACAAAATGTCATTCTCTGCTACAGAAAAGTGCTTGACATATTGTCCATATCAGAAAATGAAATTTTGCGACCCGAATTTGGGGCCACATATCTCGGGGGCCACACTCTAGCTGTAAGTGGCCCCCGAGATACATATCTTGGGGTCACTTGGTGCTAGGAACCCCATAACTTTTGGCAGGTGATGTGGCAAGTGGACAGTACACAACTTGGTCACGTAGCACTCGTGGCAGGTCACGTGGCACTTGTGGCTGGTCACGTGGCACTTGTGGCAGATGACTTGGCAAAATGTACAATGATATACAGCATATGTACTTGCCTTGCGAATGAAATCCGTGACGTGCAAAAGGCAAAAATTTGTTTCGTTTTAATTAATTAAAGCGGGGTTCCACCCTAAAGTGGAACTTCCGCTCATCGGAACCCTCCCCCCCACCGATGTCACAATTGGCACCTTTCAGGGGGGAGGGGGGTGCAGATACCTGTCAAAGACAGATATTTACACCAACTTCCGGGCATAGACTCCCACGGGAGTCTATGCCTCTTCCTGTCCCTGCGCGCTGTCTGCTGGGACACACATGGGTCCCAGAGACAGCGCGGACAGTTCCTATTATGCTGCGTGACTCGCGCATACGCAGTAGGGAACCGGGAAGTGAAGCCGCAGCGCTTCACTTCCTGATTCCCTCACCTAGAATGGTGGCGGCAGCAGCCGAGAGCCGAGCGATCGATCGGCCTCGGCTGCCGGCATCGCTGGACCCCGGGACAGGTGAGTGTCCATTTATTAAAAGTCAGCAGCTGCAGTATTTGTAGATGTTGGCTTTTAATATTTTTTTCCACAGTGAACTCCCTCTTTAAGTAATTCATTTTGTTTAGTTAGATTCATTAAATTCGTTTTCGGATTTCGTTTTGTTTTCGACCGAATTTGAAAAATCGGTTGCATTTGAAACTATTTCAACCGGATTTGAAATGATTTCAACTGCATTAGAAACTATATCAACGGGATTTGAAAATATTTCAACCAAATTGGATAATATTTCAAACTAATTCAGCTATGTTTCTGGTAAATCTGTCAAATTTTTCACATATAAGAATAGAATTATACAGCCTGACAATTCAAAAATGACTTTAAATAAAAAATTTACTTAATTTATCTTATTTGAGAATTACTTTTTTTGCACCACTACCATGTTGAGGACTTCAGGTCAAAGATGCACCTGTGTTGTGTCAGCCATAGAATAAAATAGAAAGAATATACAACCATCTTCTGAAATTCGAATTTCAAATAGAATGAATTAAAATGTTTAAATTAATTAATTTTAAATTTGGATAGAAAAGATTATAATAAAATAGAAAATTTACTAGAAAACAATAGAATAGAATATATTATATTTTATTCAGTTCTGTTCTATTGTTTTTCTAGTCTATTCTTTTATATTCTATCGAAATCTTTTCTATTCAAATTCGAAAAAATTCTATACGAAATTCGAACGTCGAAAAAAAAAAAACGTATTATATATATATATATATATATATATATATATATATATAATACGTTTTTTTTTTTCGACGTTCGAATTTCGTATAGAATTATTTCGAATTTGAATAGAAAAGATTTCGATAGAATATAAAAGAATAGACTAGAAAAACAATATAACAGAACAGAATAAAATATAATATATTCTATTCTGTTCTATCGTTTTTCTAGTCTATTCTCTATTTCCATTCTAATCTTTTCTATTCAAATTCAAATTCATTCTATACGAAATTCGAAAGTCGGAAAGAAATATATATATATATTATAAAACCACCATCTTCCGAAATTCGAATTTAGTATATAATGATTTCACCAAATCACCAAATTTGGGGTTTCTAGCACCAAGTGACCCTGAGATATGTGGCCCCAAATTCGGGTCACAAAATGTCATTCTCTGCTACAGAAAAGTGCTTGACATATTGTCCATATCAGAAAATGAAATTTTGCGACCCGAATTTGGG
The DNA here is from genome assembly GCF_037356315.1 of Lithobates pipiens. NCBI lineage: Eukaryota > Metazoa > Chordata > Amphibia > Anura > Ranidae > Lithobates > Lithobates pipiens. Next base: position 45,226,949 of record NW_027507789.1, on the reverse strand, counting down.
GCCACATATCTCGGGGGCCACACTCTAGCTGTAAGTGGCCCCCGAGATACATATCTTGGGGTCACTTGGTGCTAGGAACCCCATAACTTTTGGCAGGTGATGTGGCAAGTGGACAGTACACAACTTGGTCACGTAGCACTCGTGGCAGGTCACGTGGCACTTGTGGCTGGTCACGTGGCACTTGTGGCAGATGACTTGGCAAAATGTACAATGATATACAGCATATGTACTTGCCTTGCGAATGAAATCCGTGACGTGCAAAAGGCAAAAATTTGTTTCGTTTTAATTAATTAAAGCGGGGTTCCACCCTAAAGTGGAACTTCCGCTCATCGGAACCCTCCCCCCCACCGATGTCACAATTGGCACCTTTCAGGGGGGAGGGGGGTGCAGATACCTGTCAAAGACAGATATTTACACCAACTTCCGGGCATAGACTCCCACGGGAGTCTATGCCTCTTCCTGTCCCTGCGCGCTGTCTGCTGGGACACACATGGGTCCCAGAGACAGCGCGGACAGTTCCTATTATGCTGCGTGACTCGCGCATACGCAGTAGGGAACCGGGAAGTGAAGCCGCAGCGCAAAATGTCATTCTCTGCTACAGAAAAGTGCTTGACATATTGTCCATATCAGAAAATGAAATTTTGCGACCCGAATTTGGGGCCACATATCTCGGGGGCCACACTCTAGCTGTAAGTGGCCCCCGAGATACATATCTTGGGGTCACTTGGTGCTAGGAACCCCATAACTTTTGCCAGGTGATGTGGCAAGTGGACAGTCCACAACTTGGTCACGTGGCACTCGTGGCAGGTCACGTGGCACCCGTGGCCAGTCGTGTAGCACCCGTGGCCGGTCAAGTGGCACCCGCGGCAGGTCACATGGCACTCGTGGCCAGTCATGTGGCACCCGTGGCCGGTCAAGTGGCACTCGTGGCCAGTCACGGGGCACCTGTGTCCGATCAAGTGCCACACGTGGCAGGTCACGTGGCACTCTTGGCCGGTCATGTGGCACTCATGGCCGGTCATGTGGCACTCGTGGCAGGTGTCATGGCACTTGTGGCAGGTGTCGTGGCAAGTGGACAATACAAAACTTGTGGCAGGTGACATGGCAAGTGGACAATCCACAACTTGGTCACATGGCAGGTTACGTGGAACTTGTGGCCGGTCACGTGGCACGCATGGCCGGTCATGTGGCACTCATGGCCGGTCACGTGGCACTCGTGGCAGGTGTCATGGCAAGTGGACAATACACAACTTGTGGCAGGTGATGTGGCAAGTGGACAATCCCCAACTTGGAGTTCGGGTTAGGTTTAGGGTTAGGGTTGGGGTTAGGGTTTCCCCTTGAAGAATAAGGCTTGGACTCAGTGATAGAATAAAAATAAATAGAAAAATAATATTTTATACTATTCTGTTCAATTGTTTTTCTAGTCTATTCTTTTGTATTCAAATCTTTTCTATTCTAATTCATTCTATAGGAAATTTGAATTTTCGGAAGATGGAAGATGTATAAGATGTATATATTCATTCTATTGTGTTATTATTTTATATTCTATTTTACTGTATTCTTTTTTAGAAATCGATTTATATTTTTTCGATTTTTATTCAAATTTGTATTTGAATTCGATTCGAATTGTTTTCAAATTCGATTCGACTAGAATTGTTTTCGAATTTGATTCGAATTGTTTTCAAATTCGAATTTTTTCGAATTTGATTAGAATTTCGGCCGAATTCGGTTGAATTTGTTAGCATTGTAATTCGGTCATTCGGATGCATCCGAATGTCCGAATAATGAAAATTCGTCCGAATTTCGAATCGGAACGAAACAAAATGCACATGTCTAATAAAAAGTTAGTTCTCCTTTAAGGAGGTCAACCTGTGTTGAAAATGTAACACAGTCATGTACCCTTTTAGATTAGTAATACCAGCCTGCATCATTTAGCTCCCTGCCCTTTGGGTGTAACCCTTGGAAGGTATATATGTAGGCTAAGTGCAGGGAGTTTGAGAAACCTCCAGTGTTCTTCTTCTCTTCTGGTGGGTCTTTTCAGGAAAACAGGTAGACCCTGCCCTGATCAGCAGGTGACCTTACCGTCAGCTCCCATCTGGGTGGGGATGCCTAGGACTGCTACTTGAGTAAGATCATTAGCATCCCTCATTGTGAAATATGGCAGGACATTGTCAGACCAGCAGTGTGGCCCAGCTTTCCTTCTCTCCAAAACATTACAAAGCATTCACTAAGCTTGTGCCGTCATCAATTTGTGTGACTGTTATTTTTTTACCGTTTTATAGAAAAGCTGCTACTCGTTTCAGAGGAATCTAGCATGGGCTCCGTTTATTCTGTGCCAATGGGGGACTACTCTTGGCAGCTATGCTTTCTTAGACAGATGCAGTAAGTACTGTGACCTAGATGCTATTGCATTGTAATAAGCCATCTTGTCTCTGTCTCTCTTTGAGTTGTATTTTCTCCCTTTCAGTGTTATTCTCTCTATTCCTTAAAAATTTTCCTCACCCGTAAACTTTAAATCTTGACCTCCTTCCTCCCTGTCTATTTCCATCCATATCTTTGAAAAATCCTGTCCCTGTCTACCTTAAAAGCAAAGTTAAGATAAAGCCAGCCATAGATGTTCAGCAGGGACAGGCCAAGATTAGAACCTTTTGAGGGTGTGCTGATATGACCCAACCCAAGTACCAGCATGTCCGATTTTTCATGTAATGCCAGTGGCTATAGTTGCTAGCAATAATCACTGTGCGTCTGTCCCCTAACCCCCGCCCCCCCCCCCCCCCCACTAGCCAGGAGAACACAATAGCTCCGCAAGAGGGATTCCCTCATTAACACTGACTGAGTTGATGGGTGAATCAAGCAATTTCTTGGGTTACAGGAAAGAAAATGGCACCATCTGTGGCCAGCTTTACCCTCCCATCCCTCCCTACCACCCATTTACATTGGGGTTTATTTACTAAAGGCAAATCCACTGTGCACTACAAATGCACTTGGAAGTGTATTTGGACATGCAGTCGCTATAGATCTTAGGGGGACATGCAAGGAAAATAAAATACAGCATTTTTGCTTGCACATGCTTGGATTATGGAAATCAGCAGAGGTTCCCCTCAGATCTGCAGTGACTGCACTTTCAAGTGCACTTGCAGTGCACATGTAGTATACAGTGGATTTGCCTTTAGTAAATAAACCCCTTTGTGTATTGTGAAAAAACAATGAAAGCAATGAAACTATAGAACCCATTTTTAACTCACTTAAGTTGACCAGCCAACCAACTGCTGATGGTCTCTACACTTGTCCTGTCACAATACTGTACAATTCACATCTTCTTTTCTGTCTGGCATACATCATTCCCCCTTCTTCCAATCCTGCCTCTGATACAGAGGGCATTTTTGAGACCTCTGAAAGGCGTTCTCACCGCCCTTTATCCTAATTCATATTGGAATACATTTATATCTGGACAATTCATTTTTGGTGTAGCGCTTTAATCTCAGACCCATTCAGATGCAAGCAAGGATGATGGTGTAAATCCATTGGCATGGAGAATCTGCTGGTCCAGAATCCAAACATCCTGTTCAAATATCACCACCAATTCCTATAATAATAGTATGCCCTTAGGCCGCGTACACACGGGCGGACTGTTCGCCCAACTTTGGCCGCTGAACAGTGTTTCAGCGGACAGTCCGCTCGTGTGTGGGCTTCAGCGGACAGTTTCAGCGGACAGTCTGACGAACAAAGTTTTTCGGAATTTCCGTAAGACAGTCCGCTGAAACTTGGTTTCAGCGGACAGTCCGCTCGTGTGTAGGCTTGTTCGACAAACTAAGTTTCGCGCATGCTCAGAAAGGATTTACACGGCGAAGGTTGTATTGCAGTGTATAGGACGTCAAATTTCTCGTCCCGTCGTACGTGCCGTTCACGTCATCGCGCACGCTTTCAGCGGACTGTTCGTTCATCGTGTGTGGTCAAGTCCGTTCATGCAAATTTTGAGCGGACTGTTTGTCGGATTGTTTGACGAACAGAGTTGGGCGAACAGTCCGCCCGTGTGTACTCGGCCTTAGGGTTCCAGTGCTAATCTCCCTGCTTCCCCAAGCCCATGGAAAATGTCAATGTCAACCAGGCAGGGACATGGGCATCCAAACAAGGACCCTCCTGCTGTAGTTTGCAGTCCATAGATATAAAGGCTCAGGACTTGGCATGTGTCCAGGGGCGGACTGACAACTCATGGGGCCCCCGGGCAATAGGAGATTATGGGGTACCCGGGTAATAACAGAAGATTAAGGGGTCAATAGGAGATTATGGGGCCCCCACGCAATAGGAGATTATGGGCCCCACAGGAAATAGATTATGGAGCCACAAAGTATATACACACACACACAAATACAGTATACACACACAGACACACAATATACACACACAGTATACACACACAGAATACACATACACACACTGAAAAGGTACTGGAGAGGCGGGCAGCTATAATCTTCAGATTTTTAAAAAAACACAGATTTTTACATACTGTCCCTGCTTTTATTGAGGCTGGCAACCCTGACGGGGCCCCTTAGTGGCATGGTGCCCTCCGGCAGTGCCCGAGTGCCCAAATGGTCAGTCCGTCCCTGCATGTGTCATATGACACTAATTCAGGAAAGTAAAAGGAGATCAAGATTAGCATTTAGATTAGGGTTTGTTAAACTACCATGGTTTATAGACAGGTGGGGTGGGGTTGTGCCCAGAACAATTAAGATACTCTGTTTTTTATTTATTGCAATTTGCCTTTTATGCTTGCTAGAAAATGTGACTACTCCAAGAAGAGTCAGTTCACTAAAACAGCCCCTTCCCTCTTGCGTATCATAGTCCTCTCCACTTGTGAGTGTGTCTAATTGCTGTCTGTGCTGGCCAGGCTTCTCTACCCCTCCTGTCCCTACATAAACATATTTTTTTTATACCAATCAGCCTTAACATTATGATGACTTACCTAATATTGAATGGGTCCCCCTTTTGGTGCCAAAACAGTCCTGACCCTTTGCGGCATGATTTCCACTACACCTCTGAAGGTATGCTGTGGCATCTGGAAAAAAAGCTGTCAGTAGCAGATTGTTTAAGGCCTGTAGGTGAGGTGAGGCCTCCATGGATCAAAACCAGAAAGTCCCAGAGAGGCTTAATTGAATTGAGATCTAGAGAATTTGGAGGTCAAGTCAACACTTCAAACTCATGTTCTTCAAACCAGTCTTGAACCATGTTTGCAGTGTGTATTATCCTGCTGAAGGAGGCCACTACCATCAGGGAATACTGTTTCCATGAAGTGTACTTGGTCAGCAACAATGTTTAGGTAGAAAGGTTTTTTGATCACGGACAGATATACTTGATAATAACATCACATCCCTTGATTAGTTAAATGTAGAAGGAGGGATTGGGATTTTTAAGGTGCAAATTGATTTGAAAAATAGTAACAACTTTAATATATAAGATTTAAAAAAAAATATATATATTTTAGAAAAAGTTTTAAAAAACTGTTAAAACACAACAATTAGCAAGTACAGATCAACATAATTTTATGGATACAGCATTATAAGATGGAGTTCCCAACATGTTTCATCCATATATCGGGCTTCTTCAGGAGTCGCTGTCCAACTACAGGTACAAAAGCCTTCTATTGAAAAAAACATATACATATAATAATTATATCAACAATTAATTTATAACCATATATCACAAACATAGTTCTTTGATTTTAATTACATAACAACTTTAATTATTATATGTATATGTTTTTTTTCAATAGAAGGCTTGTGCCTCTAGTTGGACAGCATCCCCTGAAGAAGCCTGATATATGGGTGAAACATGTTGGGAACTCCATCTTATAATACTGTATCCATAAAATTCTGTTGATCTGTACTTGCCAATTGTTGTGTTTTAACAATTTTTTAAAACTTTTTCTAAAATAAAAAAAAATTCTAATATATTATAGTTGTTACTATCTTCCAAATCAATTTGCACCTTAAAAATCCAAATCCCTCCTTATGCATTTAATGTTTAGGTAGGTGATATGCATCAAAGTAACATCTATACAAATGTTTAGACCCAAGGTTTCCCAGCAGAACTTTGCCCAAAACATCACATTGCCTCCACCAGCTTGTCTTCTTCCCATAGTACATCCTGCTGCTATCTCTTCCCCAGGTTAGAGATACACATGCACCTGGCCATCCACATGATGTAAACGAAGATCTGATTAATCAGACCAGGCCACCCTCTTCCATCGCTCTCTGTTCCAGTTCTGATGCTCACATGCCCATTGTAGGTGCTTTTACCTATGGACACGGGTCAGCACGAGCACCCTGACTGGTTTACGGCTATGCAGCCCCATACACAACAAATTGTAATGACAATTTTTTTCTGCTTTCAACACATCAACTTTAGGGACAACATGTTTTAGATGCCGTTGTAAGAAAATAATTCTTGTTATTCACTTTATCTGTCAGTGATCTTATTAATGTGACTGATTAGTGTATAGCACAGCCATTCTCAACCAGGGTTCCATGGAACCCTAGGGTTCCTTCAGAGGTGGCTAGGGGTTCCTTGAGCTGTGGCTGATTTACCTCCTGTTTGATGGTGCCTACATAGATCTGTGCAAATGCCACTTGGAGGAGCCAGTGGTATGACACCAATGATCTTTATAGCTCTCTGTAAGGGGGCCATTCTTACCACCACTGTAAAAAAGGGCATTCTTCTCACTGAACACCAAAGAAAGTAAGGGGCATTGTTCCCACTGATCCTCAATGAATGAGTTTTATCAGGGGTTCCCCAAGACCTGAAAATTATTTTAAGGGTTCCCCTGGGGTAAAAAGGTTAAGAAAGGCTGGTATAGCAGCTAGGTGGGGTGTGAAGGAAAATACTAGAGAATGTTTACTTAAAATGGAGCTAAACTCTGTAATAATTACCTATCCTTCAACAGTCTGATGCCCCTTGTCTGTCTCTCCCCTTCACCTGAAAAAAGAAAACACATAAACGTGAGTTGTTGCAAGGCAAAGTTCTGCAAGTCTCTTTTATTATCATTTAGGCCTTTTGGGTATTGTTTTATAGCTGACCGTTAATAATAAAAACTCATAACATTTCATTAAATCTGAGTGAATTTAGCAGCAACTAAATATTGTAAATCAATGCAAATATGCAGAGAAATAACTTTCTTAGGACAGAGCTATTGGTGGTTAGTCAGGGCAGCTGATTTAAGTCACATTATACATTTCACAACTAAGCTCTGGGGGTATATAAAAATAAACTGACTTACGGGGTCTGAGACCGCCGAGTTCTCCAGCAGTGTTCAAAGTGATCCCCAGCAGAGTCCAGTTAGCAGGATAGTGCAAGTAATGGGTAAGTCTACTTATTGCCTAATGTGTATCTAAAGTTCCTTTTATTTTGGATAGAATGTGGAATGGTTGGAAGTCAAATTTGTATTGCTGTCCAAAAAAAAATAGATTCCCCATTACTATTTGTAGTACACAAATGAAGTCCTTTGGCGCTAAAACTGGCAGTCTATAAATGACCAAGTCCAAGTCATATGTATAAAAAAGTTAATAGTAATAATACTGGGTATCAAGTGCAGCTGCCAACCACTTAGGAAAAAATGGATAACAAAACCAAAAAAGACACAATAGCAGCGCTTGGATGCAACCAATATAAAGAATATTCAAGTTAATATGTTCAAACAAGTTCATTTATTGAATGCACTAAAAGTTGATTATATAAAAAACACACAACTGTCAATATAAGTAGAATGATCAAAAATTGCCATGATGACAATGAAATGTGTGTCATCATGGCAATTTTTGATCATTTTATTTATATTGACAGTTGTGTGTTTTTTATGTAGCACTGACCCCCAAAGGAGCTGCTGCAGCTTTTTATTGGGCTTACCGTTACCTCCCCTGCTCACTGTGTCCGTCTTAGGGGTCCCGTTGTAGAGTGGATTAAAGAATATTAGCTCCGACACTTAGTCCTTTTTCTGGGTGTTTAACAAAAAACACACACTTTTGCAATAGAGGGGTAGAGGATAAGGGGAATACAGGTACCTTTGTAGTTTTGCGAGTTAAAGGTATTTCTTTGATCCAGAGGACAAACGATTCCCACAAGCTGGATCTAGCAATCACCGGATAGGCCGCTCTCACTGACCTAGCAGCCGGTGAGATGCTCGAACAAAGACTTGATAAGTTTAGCGATCTTGTTATGCAATCCTCTGCCACAAGAAGGCACAATAAGCTTCTGGTTGCAAAGATTAAAGAGTTTCCCCACAGTACCGGATTCTTTCGGTGATATTGTGTGGTAGACAACCCAGAATGCATCCTCCAACTGAGTCTCCAGGCTTCTCCATGAGGCACCAGCCTTATTGCTCAGTCCTCCTCAGATAAGTCCTCCCCTGGATCCTCCAGTTGCTTGGCTTCTCCCCGCAGACAAGGCAGCACAGGATCATCTCTGGATCAGTAGGCCCCAGAGCCTCTGGGCCTACCTTTCAGTTGCTGAGCCTCAGGCCAGCCGGCCCTGAGACATTGAATAAGGCAGCACACACCTCAGGCTAGAAGTGCCACAAGGTCGGGAAAAAACGACCCACCACCAAAAAATATGACGTCGGTACCTTAAGTACCCTTACCCAGAATGCACAGCGAGAGTAGACCACTCCCACCAGGCTGTTTCTGAGTAAAAGGGATACCCATTACATTTAGCCTGTTGCATTTCCAACACTTACCGATGGTGACAGCGACACCCACTGTCAAGTGGAAATTAGCACAACCCAGCCAAACTGGTACAGAAGCCAGAACTGTAGTATAATTAGTGTGAACCAAACTGCAGCTTCAGACAACTTAAATTTACAAAAAATACTAGCATCAGTATTAAAAATACCAGAGCTACATTTATATAATCAACTTTTAGAGTCCACTCACACAGGGGCAACTTTGGATCCGACTTGATGTCGCCTCAAGTCACATCACATGATAAAATCAATGTAAGTGAATGAGAGCCATCTTAATGCACACTACTGAAGTCGCTCCGACTTCAGAAAAGGTTCCTGTACTACTTAAATCCGACTTCTAGGCAACTTCTACCCATTGATTTCAATGGAAGTTGCGTCCAAGTTGGATCCCCTGTCTTAACTGAAGCAACTTTCCAGGAAGTAAAAATAGTTTTCTAGGCAAACCCCTCCCTCCCACAGAGCTGATTATTATGTGATTGGCAATTGGCAAAGTCCCCTGTCTTGGAGGCAACTTCAAGTTGCGTGGTTAGCTGCCCCAAGTCGTGCTGTGATTCATACTCAAGTGGTGTTCAAGTTGCCTCCCAAAGTCGCACTGGAAGTCGTGTTGCCCCTGTGTGAATGGACTCTTAGTGCATTCAATAAATTAACTTGTTTGAACATATTAACTTGAATATTCTATCCGATCGCTGCTATTGTGTCTTTTTGGTTTTGTTACCCATTACTATTTGTCCTGCTCACCGTAATTACCAGAACCAAATTTCACTTATCCAATGCAAGCAGAAGCACCTGAAAGCATCTTGCATTCAGCTTTGCACACAGATCCTTCATTCACATTGGGGGTTATTTACTAAAGGCAAATCTTCTTTTCACTGCAAGTGCACTTGGAAGTGCAGTCGCTGTAAATCTAAAGCCGCGTACACACGGGCGGACTGTATGGCCAACTTAGTCCGTCAGACAATCCGACGGACAGTCCGTCCTACTTTTGAATGAACGGACTTGACCACACACGGATGCACAAACAGTCCGTCGAAAGCTTGCGCAATGACGTGTACAGCACGTACGACGGGACTAGAAATAGGAAGTCCAATACACAGCAATGCAACCTTTCGCCGTGTAAATCCTTTCTGAGCATGCGCCATACTTAGTCCGTCGAACTAGCCTACTCACGAGCGGATTGTCCGCTGAAACCAAAGTATGACGGACAGTATTACGGAAATTCCAAAATACTTAGTCCGCCAGACTGCGCGCTGAAAAAGTCAGCTGAAGCCCACACAAGAGCGGACTGTCCGCTGAAATGTGTTTCGACGGACTAAGTTGGCCAGACAGTCCGCCCGTGTGTACGCGGCTTAAGGGGTAGATCTGGAATGAGTGGAAGCTCTGCTGATTTTATCATCCAATCATGTGCAAGCTAAAATGCTGTTTTTATTTTCCTTGCATGTCCCCCTCGGATCTACAGCGACTTTACTTCCAAGTGCACTTTCAGTGCAAAGTGGATTTTCTTTAGTACATAACCCAGATTGTTTCATGTACGTTGCAAACTCCTACAGCCTCCAATACCATTTCTATGCCGATGACACCCGCATCTATCTCGCTACTTCTCATCTCACTCCTTCAGTCTCCTCTTGTATTACTAATTTCAGCATGGATGTTGCACCACTTCCTTAACTTCTTCAGCCCTGGAAGATTAGGCCGATGAATGACAGGGCCATTTTTTGCGATTCGGCACTGCGTTGCTTTAACTGACAAGTCCGTGGTTGTGTGACGTTGCACGCAAACAAAATTGACATCCTTTTGTTCCCACAAATAGAGCTTTCTTTTGGCGGTATTTGATCACCTCTGCAGTTTTTATTTTATTTTTTACAAAAAAAAGAGTGACAATTTTGAAAAAAATGCATTATTTTGTACTTATTGCTATAATAAATACCCCCATTTTCTTTTTTTCTCAGATTAGGCTGATATGTATACTTCTACATATTTTTGGTAAAAAAAAATCATAATAAGTGTATATCGATTGGTTTGCACAAACGTTATAGCATCTACAAAATAGGGGATAGATTTATAGCATTTTTATTATTTTTTTTTTTTTTACTAGTAATGCTGGCGATCTGCGATTTTTATGGCAGACACATTGGACACTTTTGACACTGATTACTGTAAAAATGTCAGGGAAAGTGTTAACACTAGGGGGTGATCAAGGGGTTAACTGTGTTCCCTGTTTGTGTTTCTAACTGTAGGGGGAGGGGACTGACCTAGAGGAAGTGACGGATCATGATTCCTAGCTCATAGGAAGTCACGATCTGTCATGCCTCACAGAACAGAACAGAGAAGTTTGCGTTTACACACACTCGTTCCTGTTCTGCCTCTCATGCCCGAGATCGCTCATGGCTGGTAGTCATCGCGACCATTGGCCAAGAGGATCTGCACCCCCTCTGTGCAGCGGGCACGGGCTCGTGCCTGCCTACTATCCTGATCCCAATCCAGCTACAATGGCTAGCGGGATCGTGCCGACCTGCCGCTGTAAAATGAGGGTGGCTGGTCGGCAAGCGGTTAAACTAATTCTCTCTAAAACCGAGCTGATAATATTCCCCCCCACTCGTGCCCCCCTCCATGACTTTTCCATCAAAATCAATAATGCATCAATCCCTCCCCTCGTGCCAGGGTACTTAGGTATAATCCTAGACTCTGACCTGTCCAGCCCCAAATCCAATCGTTGTAAAAAGCTTATAGACTTCAGCTCCGTAACATCTCGAAAATACACCCTTTTACCTAACCTACTCATTCACTCTCTCGTCTCTTTCCTTGACTATTGCAACTCCATTCTCATAGGCTACCTCTCCATAGGCTATCCCCTCTTCAGTCTATGATGAATGCTGCTGCCAGACTCATCTTTTACCCATCCCTCAGTGTCTGATACACCTCTCCACTAGGGATGGCCGAACTGCTCGCCCGGCGGTCGTTTCGCGGCGAATTTTGCATGTTCGCGATTCGCCCGATCGGTGGACTATTGCCGCTGTTCGCCCGTCGGACATATGTGTTTACAGTGTGAAAGAACTTTGACCCATGATGACATATCCATCATGGGGTACAGGACAGCCAATTGAGACATTTCAGCACATGGACAAGTGGACATTCTCCCTACCTTATAAATAGACCTGATCTGGCAGCCATTTTACATTCTGTCTTATTTCAGTGTAGGGACAGGACGCTGTGTGGAGCAGGGAGAGACTGTAATGACACAAATCGCTAGCTATTAGGTCCACAAAAGTCCTTTTAAGGACTGGTATGGTATAGGTGTAGTACAGTATATAGAGTTGAGTGCAGTGCTGTGCTGGTGATTGCATTAGCCTGTCTTTTGTCAGTGCAGGGAGGGACAGGACGCTGTGTGCAGCAGGGACAGTCAGTTTAATCACTAATTATTACTATTAGGTCCACAAAGGTCCTTTTAAGGACGGGTATAGGTGTACAGTATATAGGGTTGTACACATATAATATACTTTCTTCCAAATATAGAAAGAATATTATACTTGACTGCTGCCCTATTCTGCAGCAGTCCTTTATCAGTGTAGGGACTGAGGTACAGTCTGCAAATCACTAGCTACTTGGTCCACAAAGGTCCTTGTAAGGACTGGTATAGGTGTACAATATATAGGGTTGTGGTGCACTGCTGCAGATTGCTGCCCTATTCTGCAGCAGTCCTTTATCAGTGTAGGGACTGAGGTACAGTCTGAAAATCACTAGCTACTTGGTCCACAAAGGTCCTTGTAAGGTCTGGTATAGGTGTACAATATATAGGGTTGTGGTGCACTGCTGCAGATTACTGCCCTATTCTGCAGCAGTCATTTATCAGTGTAGGGACTGAGGTACAGTCTGCAAATCACTAGCTACTTGGTCCAAAAGGTCCTTGTAAGGACTGGTATAGGTGTACAATATATATGGTTGTGGTGCACTGCTGCAGATTGCTGCCCTATTCTGCAGCAGTCCTTTATCAGTGTAGGGACTGAGGTACAGTCTGAAAATCACTAGCTACTTGGTCCACAAAGGTCCTTGTAAGGACTGTTATAGGTGTACTATTTGGAGGCTTGTGGTGCACTGCTGCAGATTGCTGCCCTATTCTGCAGCAGTCCTTTATCAGTGTAGGGAATGAGGTACAGTCTGCAAATCACTAGCTACTTGGTCCACAAAGGTCCTTGTAAGGACAGGTATAGGTGCACAATATATAGGGTTGTGGTGCACTGCTGCAGATTACTGCCCTATTCTGCAGCAGTCCTTTATCACTGTAGGGACTGAGGTACAGTCTGCAAATCACTAGATACTTGGTCCACAAAGGTCCTTGTAAGGACTGGTATAGGTGTACTATTTGGAGGGTTGTGGTGCACTACTGCAGATTGCTGCTCTATTCTGCAGCAGTCCTTTATCAGTGTAGGGACTGAGGTACAATCTGCAAATCACTAGCTACTTGGTCCACAAAGGTCCTTGTAAGGTCTGGTATAGGTGTACAATATATAGGGTTGTGGTGCACTGCTGCAGATTGCTGCCCTATTCTGCAGCAGTCCTTTATCAGTGTAGGGACTGAGGTACAGTCTGAAAATCACTAGCTACTTGGTCCACAAAGGTCCTTGTAAGGTCTGGTATAGGTGTGCAATATATAGGGTTGTGGTGCACTGCTGCAGATTACTGCCCTATTCTGCAGCAGTCCTTTATTACTGTAGGGACTGAGGTACAGTCTGCAAATCACTAGCTACTTGGTCCACAAAGGTCGTTGTAAGGACTGGTATAGGTGTACTATTTGGAGGGTTGTGGTGCACTGCTGCAGATTGCTGCTCTATTCTGCAGCAGTCCTTTATCAGTGTAGGGACTGAGGTACACTCTGCAAATCACTAGCTACTTGGTCCACAAAGGTCCTTGTAAGGTCTGGTATAGGTGTACAATATACAGGGTTGTGGTGCACTGCTGCAGATTACTGCCCTATTCTGCAGCAGTCCTTTATCACTGTAGGGACTGAGGTACAGTGTGCAAATCACTAGCTACTTGGTCCACAATGGTCCTTGTAAGGACTGGTATAGGTGTACTATTTGGAGGGTTGTGGTGCACTGCTGCAGATTGCTGCCCTATTCTGCAGCAGTCCTTTATCAGTGTAGGGACTGAGGTACACTTTGCAAATCACTAGCTACTTGGTCCACAAAGGTCCTTGTAAGGACTGGTATAGGTGTACTATTTGGAGGGTTGTGGTGCACTGCTGCAGATTGCTGCCCTATTCTGCAGCAGTCCTTTATCAGTGTAGGGACTGAGGTACAGTCTGAAAATCACTAGCTACTTGGTCCACAAAGGTCCTTGTAAGGACTGGTATAGGTGTACAATATATAGGGTTGTGGTTCACTGCTGCAGATTGCTGCCCTATTCTGCAGCAGTCCTTTATCAGTGTAGGGACTGAGGTACAGTCTGAAAATCACTAGCTACTTGGTCCACAAAGGTCCTTGTAAGGTCTGGTATAGGTGTACAATATATAGGGTTGTGGTGCACTGCTGCAGATTACTGCCCTACTCTGCAGCAGTACTTTATCACTGTAGGGACTGAGGTACAGTCTGCAAATCACTAGCTACTTGGTCCGCAAAGGTCCTTGTAAGGACTGGTATAGGTGTACTATTTGGAGGGTTGTGGTGCACTGCTGCAGATTGCTGCTCTATTCTGCAGCAGTCCTTTATCAGTGTAGGGACTGAGGTACACTCTGCAAATCACTAGCTACTTGGTCCACAAAGGTCCTTGTAAGGTCTGGTATAGGTGTACAATATATAGGGTTGTGGTGCACTGCTGCAGATTACTGCCCTATTCTGCAGCAGTCCTTTATCACTGTAGGGACTGAGGTACAGTGTGCAAATCACTAGCTACTTGGTCCACAATGGTCCTTGTAAGGACTGGTATAGGTGTACTATTTGGAGGGTTGTGGTGCACTGCTGCAGATTGCTGCCCTATTCTGCAGCAGTCCTTTATCAGTGTAGGGACTCAGGTACAGTCTGCAAATCACTAGCTACTTGGTCCAAAAGGTCCTTGTAAGGACTGGTATAGGTGTACTATTTGGTGTCCAGTATATAGGTGTGTAATACACATATAAAATACTTGCGCATATAGAAAGTATAGTATTGTGCATTTCCACTGTGCAGCATTGTGACTGCTGAGCGGTTCTGCAGCGATACTACAGAGAGCGACAAACGCAATAAAAAAAAGTATTATAACTGGTGTGATAGACCAGTGGCCCCCAAAAACAACAGATTGAAGCGGGGTCTTATATACCTTCTTCCACATACATACTGCACTTCTCTAGAGACTTTTGTCACAGGGTCATTTAAAAAATGACAGGCAGAGGAAGAGGCAGGCCCTTCCGCAGGGGTGGTAGGGGTAGGGCAGGAGCCACAGACTTGAGCCAAAGTGGCAAATTGCAGAAGGTGCGTGTGATTACGTCAAAGGACGCACCAGACTTGGTTGAGTGGCTTACTCAGCCTTACTTTTCTGCACCCTCCTCACCCTCTCGATCTGCACCCTCTTCTTCACTCTCTGCTATGTGCACCCCCAAAGACACTACCACCAACACCACGACCACCATATACCTTCCGCTTGAGTCACAGGAATTATTTTCTGATCTATATCAAGACATTTCTATATCACGGTACTGGTGTCAGTGCTCTATGTCACGGCGCTGGTGTCAGTGCTCTATATCACGGTGATGGTGTCAGTGCTCTATATCACGGTGCTGGTGTCAGTGCACTCTATCACGTTGCTGGAGTCAGTGCACTCTATCATGGTGCTGGTGTCAGTGCTCTATATCTCGGTGCTGGTGTCAGTGCTCTATATCACGGTGCTGGTGTCAGTGCACTCTATCACGGTGCTGGTGTCAGCGCTCTATATCACAGTGCTGGTGTCAGTGCACTCTATCACGGTGCTGGTGTCAGTGCTCTATATCACGGTGCTGGTGATCATCTCCTGCACCCTCGTCATAGCCTACCCTGACCTTTTCTCTCCTCCATTGCCTTCATGCGCTCCTGAGTCCTGAATTGTCACAATTTCAGAAATAAAAAAAGAATGCTTGTAGTTGTCGATCCCAGATTCACTTCATACATGTGTTATGTCAGTGGCAATGTGGTGGGACTGTGTGTGCACAGCTAGTAATTATTTTGTCGCTGGAAATATGACCTGTAGGTTTTTAAAGTTCGCCTGCCATTGAAGTCAATGGGGCCCGCTGCAAACTTTGCGGTTCGCGAACTATCAGCCGTGTTTGCGGTTCGCATTCACGAAACGTCCCGTCGGAAGCTCATCCATCTCTACTCTCCACCAAACCCTACACTGGCTTCCAATTGCCCAGCAAATTAGATTCAAAATACTAACAACAACATACAAAGGCATTCACAACTGCCCGAGCTACATCACCAATAGGAATGGGCTCAGGTGTGTTCGGGATCCCACCTGATTCCCGCAGGAAGCCTACACTGCACATGGCTAATCACAGGCAGTGAGACATTTCCCGATCTGTGCAGCTGCGGAAACGAGCCCGAGCCCATCTTTAATCACCAACCTTGTCTCCAAATATCGTCCAAACCATCCTCTTCGCTCCTCTCAAGACCTCCTACTCTCAAGTGCCCTTGTCTCCTCCTTCCATGCTCATCTCCAGGATTTCTCCAGAGCCTCTCCCATCCTCTGGAACTCTCTACCTCAATCTGTCCGGCTATCTCCTACTCTGGTTGCGATCCTTGAAAACTCGTATCTTCAGGGAAGCCTATCACGGCTCCAACTAATCTTTTATCATTTCAATCAGCTCCCCCCCTTCAGTTATAACCTTTTGTACCACTTGCCCTACCTTATTAGATTGCAAGCATTTATGAACAGTTAAAGAGGAAGTAAACCCTCTCTAATAAAAAAAAAAAAACACCTTGCAGGACAAAGGCATAATGAGCTAGTATGCATAGGGGATAGACTTATAGCATTTTTATTTATTTATTTATTTTTTTACTAGTACTACCGGCGATCTGTGATTTTTTATTGGGACTGTGACATTATGGTGGACTCATCGGCCACTTTTGGAGGGATTTTGGGACCATTCACATTTATACAGCGCTCAGTGCAATTAAAAATTATTACAGTGTAAATGTGACTGGCAGTGAAGGGGTTAACCACTAGGTGGCGCTGTAGGGGTTAAGTGTGTCCTAGGGAGTGATTCTAACTGTGGGAGGGAGGGGCTTTGTGTGACACGATACTGATCACCGCACCCGATTACAGGGAGCTGTGATCAGTGTCATTAGGCAGAACAGAACTTGTTTACATTAGCATTTCCCCGTTCTTCCTCTCCGTGAGACGATCGTGGGTATCCCGCAGACCCACGACCACGCTCACGGAGCTCCCTGTGGGCACGGGCGTGTACGCCTGTGCTCTGCCTCTTAACCACTTAAGGACCAGCCTCGTTTTGAGATTTTGGCGTTTACATGTTTAAAACAGTTTTTTTTTTGCCAGCAAATTACTTAGAACCCCCAAAAACTATGGGCGTTTTTTTTTTCTAACGCCCTAGAGAATAAAATGGCAGTCGTTGCAATACTTTTTTTCACACCGTATTTGCGCAGTGGTCTTACAAGCGCACTTTTTTTGGAAAAATTCACTTTTTTGAATAAAAAAAGAAGACAGCGGTTTTCAGTAAATTAATACCCAACTTTTCATGCTTCAAAATTGCGCCCGCTCGTACAATGGTAACAAACGTTTACCCTTAAAAATCTCCATAGGCAACGTTTAAAAAATTCTACAGGTTGCATGTTTTGCTTTACAGAGGAGGTCTAGGGCTAGAATTATTGCTCTCACTCTACCAATCATGGTGATACCTCACATGTGTGGTTTGAACACCATTTTCATATGCAGGCGCTACTCACCTATGCGTTCGCTTCTGCGTGCGAGCCTCGACGGGACGGGGCCCGTTTAAAAAAAAAATATTATTATTATTTATTTTACTTTTTATTTTTTATTTTTACACTGTTTAAAAAAAAATAATTGTCACTTTTATTCCTATTACAAGGAATGTATTGTAAACCTCCTTTGTAATAGAAAAAAACCTGGCAGGTCCTCTTAAATATGAGATCTGGGGTCAAAAAGTCCTCAGATCTCATATTTAGACCAAAAAGCAATAAAAAAATTTTTTTAATTTAATTTAATTTAATTTAATTTAAAATGTAAGAGCTGTGGGCAAAAGTGCCGTTTTGACATTGCTTCCGTCCAGCAATTGTATGGAGATGGGTGGGGGCTATCTTCCCCTCACTAGTCTCCATACTGAGCCATCAAGGGGACGTGATCGCCTCCGCCGCTGCCGACGGCTCCGGTAAGTGGCGGAAGGCACCGGATCGTGGCGGGGGGGGGCCTCTCCCGTCACCGATAAAAGTGATCTTGCATTTCAAAATTGTCGCTCTTTTTTTGTTTATAGCGCAAAAAATAAAAACCGCAGAGGTGATCAAATACCACCAAAGGGAAGCTCTATTTGTGGGAAAAAGAGGATGTCAATTTTGTTTGAGTACAACATCGCACGGCCGCGCAATTGTCAGTTAAAGCAATGTAGTGCTTTATCTCAAAAAGTACTCTGGTCGGGAAGGGGGTAAATCCTTCCGGGGCTGAAGTGGTTACAATCCCTTTGACTGGACTCTACAGCAAGGGTCTCAAACTGATGGCCCTCCAGCTGTTGCAAAACTACAAGTCCCATCATGTCTGTGTTTGTGGGAGTCATGCTTGTAACTGTCAGCCTTGCAATGCCTCATGGGACTTGTAGTTTCGCAACAGCCGGAGGGCCACCAGTTTGAGACCCCTGCGTCTACAGCATAGGTGTCCAACCTGCGGCCCTCCAGCTGTTGCGCAACTAAAAGTCCCATGAGGCATTGCAAGGCTAGTCCCTTGAGGCATTGCAAAGCTAACAAGTGCAAGCATGGCTTTCAAAGGCAGAGGCATGATGGGACTTGTAGTATTGCAACAGCTGGAGGGCCGCAGGTTGGACACCCATGTTCTACAGTCTACATCCAGGTCTAATGTCGCTTTGGTATTATATGGTCCCATATTTTTTTCATTTGCTGCTGTGACGACTTGCAGAAGCCTAGTTACTGCTTATTACTGTAGTCCTGGAAGAAACTCCATCCCTGCACCCTTGGGAGTTTTGGTAATGTCAACAAAAATGAAATCAATTCCTCCCAAAAGGATTTTTAATTGTACCTTTTATCTGTTTCTGTAGTTTCCTGTGGAATAATGTGCGATGCATTAGGGGAAATTTGTAGTTCCCCGTTCTTCTGGTCCATTAAAGCCTATTTCCGTAGTTATTACTGTAGTGTACAGCCTGGCACCCCTGCTATTCTTCAAAGCATCCCCAGAACTTCTACAGCTCCTTGTAGATCTATTGATTGAAAATTGATGAAGCCGGCTTTTATTGCCTTCACGAGAACAAACAAAGCAAAATGAATTGATTTGACATTGATTGGTAGTATCCTCAGAAGCACTTAGAGGAGATTGTGAAGGCTGTTATCTATTGGTTAGAAGTACATTAAACTGAGACTTGTGTGTAATTCTACCATATGCAGACATTCTCAAGAAAAAATATAACATCATTTAATTATACTCTTCAACTCTATAAAGGAGAACATAGAAATCGTTTTAGCACTTGCTTGTTTTTTTGAGAGATTGCACACTCAACACCATCACATACAGTACAAGTTCCCCTTTGCAGCTTGTATAAATGAAAAGGGTATAAACCATTTCATTTAGTTTAATTTAACCACTTGGCCCCTGGAAGAGATTACTAGAGATATGTGATTGGCTTCAGTTAATCATATGGTACAGGGTGCTGTGATTGGCCCAGGTATAGGGTTGCCACCTTTTCTTCAAGCCAAACCCGAACATTTTTGCGGTGCACAGCAATTTTTTTGTAGTACACACTATAGCAGTGGTCCCCAACCTTTTTGGCACTGGGGACCGGCTGCGTGGAAGAATATTGTGCCAAGTCCCAGCGAGGGACTGGGGGTGATGTACGCACACGCGTGGGGGGGGGGGGGGGGGTAAGCGATTTATCGGACAATAGCTGGTGTTCGGCTGTTGGTACTTCCATCATCATGGCACCATGGTTGGTATGGTGTCAGAATGACTGAAGCGCATTATTTCTTATATTACATTGTAATATGAATGAAATAGTTCAACTCACCATAATGCAGAATCAGTGGGAGCCCTGAGTGTGTCACTTTCCATGTCGCCTGCTACCGGATGAGAAATGCCACTTGTCAGGCTGCCTGTCACCAGTTGAGGAATGCCACTTGCCACATCACCCGCCAGTGCCACCAGATGAGGATTGTCACTGCATTGGTGACACTGGTTCAGTGGTCTTTCTTAAATGAGGGCAGGAGAGCAGAGATGCGGGGTGGACAGTGAGAGATGATGTCATCTCTCTGCTCCCCGCCGCACCTCTGACATTCTGTATGCTGTGAGGGCGGAAGAGCAGGGATGCTAGGTGGGCGGAGAGAGATGTCATCTCTGCTCACCAGCCCGCTTCTCTTATTCGCCCGCCCGCTTTCCTCTCTGATACACCGGTGCCTTACAGCCTGCCGCAGTCCGGCTACATAGACGCTACGGCCCGGTAGTGGGCCGCGAACCAGGGGTTGATGACCCCTGCACTATAGGATTGTAAAATATCTTGCGTTACCCAAAAGGAGTAGTAAGAAGGTATGCTATGGTGAACAGTGGCTGTAGCCAAATTGCATTAACAGTGGGGGAGAAGACTTAAAGGGGCATGGTAAAAAACAAAAGCATTAGCGTATACATAAAATATGATTTGATTAATAAAAGAACTGTCAGTGAAAATAGCCTACCTTAAAAGTGGACACTGTCGGCTAGTAGAGCAGTGGACGGTGTCAGTAGGGCAGTGGACGGTGTCAGTAGGGCAGTGGACGGTGTCAGTAGGGCAGTGGACGGTGTCAGCAGGGCAGTGGACGGTGTCAGCAGGGCAGTGGACGGTGTCAGCAGGGCAGTGGACGGTGTCAGCAGGGCAGTGGACGGTGTCAGCAGGGCAGATGATGGTGTCAGCAGGGCAGATGATGGTGTCAGCAGGGCAGATGATGGTGTCAGCAGGGCAGATGACGGTGTCAGTAGGGCAGCGGACGGTGTCAGTAGAGAAGAAGTGGACGGTGTCAGTAGAGCAGCAAACGTTAGTAGGGCAGTGGATGGTGTCAGTAGGGCAGTAAATGGAGTCAGTGGAGCAGTGAACAGAGTCAATAGAGCAGTGGATGGTGTCAGTAGGGCAGTATATGGTGTCAGTAGAGAAGTGGATGGTGTCAGTAGGGCAGGGGACAGTGTCAGTAGGGCAGGGGACAGTGTCGGTAGGGCAGGGGACAGTGTCGGTAGGGCAGGGGACGGTGTCGGTAGGGCAGGGGACGGTGTCGGTAGGGCAGGGGACGGTGTCGGTAGGGCAGTGGACGGTGTCGGTAGGGCAGTGGACGGTGTCGGTAGGGCAGTGGACGGTGTCGGTAGGGCAGTGGACGGTGTCGGTAGAGCAGTGGATGGTGTCAGTGGAGCAGTAAACGGTTCAGTAGAGAAGTGGACGGTGTCGGTAGAGAAGTGGACGGTGTCGGTAGAGAAGTGGACGGTGTCGGTAGAGAAGTGGACGGTGTCGGTAGAGAAGTGGACGGTGTCGGTAGAGCAGTGGACGGTGTCGGTAGAGCAGTGGACGGTGTCGGTAGAGCAGTGGACGGTGTCGGTAGGGCAGTGGACGGTGTCGGTAGGGCAGTGGACGGTGTCGGTAGGGCAGTGGACGGTGTCGGTAGAGCAGTGGATGGTGTCAGTGGAGCAGTAAACGGTTCAGTAGAGCAGTGGACGGTGTCAGTAGAGAAGTGGACGGTGTCAGTAGAGAAGTGGACGGTGTCAGTAGAGAAGTGGACGGTGTCAGTAGAGAAGTGGACGGTGTCAGTAGAGAAGTGGACGGTGTCAGTAGAGAAGTGGACGGTGTCAGTAGAGCAGAGGACGGTGTCAGTAGGGCAGTGGACGGTGTCGGTAGGGCAGTGGATGGTGTCGGTAGGGCAGTGGATGGTGTCGGTAGGGCAGTGGATGGTGTCGGTAGGGCAGTGGACAGTGTCACCCGGTGAGAACTGTACATATGGATGGTGTATGGGGAAGGGGGGTGTATAGTGTATGGTGGGGGGAGGGGGGATGTATAGTGTATGGTGGGGGGAGGGGGTGTATATATAGTGTATGGGGGTGTATGGTGGGGGAGGGGGGTGTATAGTGTATGGTGGGGGGAGGGTGGAGTATGGTGGGGGAGGGGGGGTGTTAGGTGTATGGTGGGGGAGGGGGGTGTATGGTGGGTGTATGGTGGGGGAGGGGGGTGTATATATAGTGTATGAGGGTGTATGTATAGTGTATGGTGGGGGGAGGGGTGTATATATAGTGTATGGGGGTGTATGTATAGTGTATGGTGGGGGGAGGGGGTGTATATATAGTGTATGGGGGTGTATGGTGGGGAGGGGGGTGTATAGTGTATGGTGGGGGGTGTATATATAGTGTATGGGGGTGTATGTATAGTGTATGGTGGTGGAGGGGGTGTATATATAGTGTATGGGGGTGTATGGTGGTGGAGGGGGTGTATATATAGTGTATGGAGGGTGTATAGTGTATGGTGGGGGAGGGGGGTGTATAGTGGGGGGAGGGGGTGTATATATAGGGTATGGGGGTGTATGGTGGGGGGATGGGGGGTGTATAGTGTATGGTGGGGGGGAGGAAGGTGTATGGTGGGGGAGGGGGGGTGTACAGTGTATGGTGGGGGAGGGGGGTGTATGGTGGGGGAGGGGGGGTGTATAGTGGGGGGAGGGGGGTGTATGGTGGGGGAGGGGGGTGTATGGTGGGGGAGGGGGGTGTATGGTGGAAGGAGGGGGGTGTATATATAGTGTATGGAGGGTGTATAGTGTATGGTGGGGGGAGGGGGTGTATATATAGTGTATGGTGGGAGGAGGGGGTGTATATATAGTGTATGGGGGTGTATGGTGGGGGAGGGGGTGTATAGTGTATGGTGGGGGGGGGGGGTGTATGGTGGGGGGATGGGGGGTGTATAGTGGGGGGAGGGGGGTGTATATATAGTGTATGGGGGTGTATGGTGGGGGATGGGGGGTGTATAGTGTATGGTGGGGGGGAGGAAGGTGTATGGTGGGGGAGGGGGGTGTATAGTGGGGGGAGGGGGGTGTATATATAGTGTATGGGGGTTTATGGTGGGGGGATGGGGGGTGTATAGTGTATGGTGGGGGGGAGGAAGGTGTATGGTGGGGGAGGGGGGTGTATGGTGGGGGAGGGGGGGGGTATAGTGGGGGGAGGGGGGTGTATAGTGTATGTTGGGGGGAGGAAGGTGTATGGTGGGGGAGGGGGGTGTACAGTGTATGGTGGGGGAGGGGGGTGTATGGTGGAAGGAGGGGGGTGTATGGTGGGGGGATGGGGGTGTATAGTGTATGGTGGGGGGAGGGGGTGTATATATAGTGTATGGTGGGGAGGAGGGGGTGTATATATAGTGTATGGGGGTGTATGGTGGGGGAGGGGGTGTATAGTGTATGTGGGAGGATGGGGTTTTGTGGTGGGGGGAGGGGGTGTATGGTGGGGGAGGGGGGGGGGGTGTATAGTGGGGGGAGGGGGGTGTATATATAGTGTATGGGGGTGTATGGTGGGGGGATGGGGGGTGTATAGTGTATGGTGGGGGGGAGGAAGGTGTATGGTGGGGGAGGGGGGGTGTATAGTGGGGGGAGGGGGGTGTATATAGTGTATGGGGGTTTATGGTGGGGGGATGGGGGGTGTATAGTGTATGGTGGGGGGGAGGAAGGTGTATGGTGGGGGAGGGGGGGGTGTACAGTGTATGGTGGGGGAGGGGGGTGTATGGTGGAGGGAGGGGGGATGGGGTGTATAGTGTATGGTGGGGGGAGGGGGTGTATATAGATGTAGTGTATGGTAGGGAGGAGGGGGTGTATATATAGTGTATGGGGGTGTATGGTGGGGGAGGGGGTGTATGGTGGGAGGATGGGGGGTGTATAGTGTATGGTGGGGGGGGGGGGTGTATGGTGGGGGAGGGGGGGTGTATAGTGGGGGGAGGGGGTGTATATATAGTGTATGGGGGTGTATGGTGGGGGGATGGGGGGTGTATACACACAGTGTATGGTGGGGGGGAGGAAGGTGTATGGTGGGGGAGGGGGGGTGTACAGTGTATGGTGGGGGAGGGGGGTGTATGGTGGGGGAGGGGGGGTGTATAGTGGGGGGAGGGGGGTGTATATATAGTGTATGGGGGGGGAGGTGTATGGTGGGGGATGGGGGTTAGTGTATGTGTATGGTGGGGAGAAGGGGGGGGGGGGGGTGTACAGTGTATGGTGGGGGAGGGGGGTGTATATATAGGTATGGGGGTGTATGGTGGGGGGATGGGGGGTATGTATAGTGTATGGGGGGGAGGAAGGTGAGGATGTGGGGGAGGGGGGTGTACAGTGTATGTGGAAGGAGGGGGGGGGTTAGATTACTTTGTAATTCTGATATGGAAAAAACGTACCTTACAAGCTTGTCTGCAGTCCCAGCGTGATCCTCTTCACACATTTCAGAGCAGCAGGGAATCCGTTCCACGGGGAGGCTCCGCCCACCTCCTTGTCCCTTCTGCAGCCAGCCAGGGGATTGGAGGAGAGCACCATGGAGGCTCCGCCTCTGCATCCCCGACTCCTGTCCCGCACTCAGACAGCTGAGCACTAGCAGAAGTCAAGCAGTGCTGCACCCGAGCGGACCCGAAATCGAGGAGACACGGCCGCCACTGCACTAATGACACTGGCGGGTCTGAAGTGAATAATGTGCCCGGGTCTCAGGTGGTCAGAGACCCGGGCACAAGTTTCAAAAACCGTACTGTCCGGGTGAATCCCGGACAGGTGGCAACCCTACCCAGGTACCATGTGATAGCTGTGCGCAAATCACAGCATCCCTATAGGAATCACAGCTGCTATGAATGAAATTGAAAATAATGTGATCAGTGGGTATTAAAGTGGTTGTAAACCCTTACAAACCACTTTGACCTACAGGTAAGCCTAGATTAAGGCTTACCTGTAGGTTCAAGAAATATCTCCTAAAGCTATACGGTTTAGGAGATATTTACCTGAAGACAGCCACTGCTGTCTACGGTGCATGCGCCATAGACAGCGGCGAGCAGGCGCACTGGGTAAGCCGAAAATCGCAGCGATATGCCGCGAGTTTGATCATCGCTGCTCCGGCGAATCACATCACCGGAGCAGCGAGACTCACGGAGACCCACCAAGAAGATGGACGCTCGGAACTACAGGGGACAGCGGTGACTTCGCTGGCTCCTGTGTCAGGTAAGTGACACATAATGGACTACTATGCGATGCATACAGGGGCGGACTGACCATTGGGCCACTCGGGCATTTCCCGAGGGCCCCATGCCACTAGGGGGCCCCATCACGGTTGCCAGCCTCAGTAAAACCAGGGAAAGTATGTAAAAATCTGTGTTTTATTTTACATCTGTCTCTGAAATGTCCCTTACCAACATCCTTTTGGTCTAAAAATCCCAAGATTATAGCTGCCCCACCTCTCCAGTACCTTCTCAGCCAATAGAAACATGTCTGTGTATACTGTGTGATTATATACTTTGCGTGTGTGTTTGTGTATACTGTGTGGCCCCATAATGTCTGATTGCCTGGGGGCCCAATAATCTCCTATTGCCCGGGGGCCCCATGAGTTGTCAGTCCGCCGATGGATGCATAGTAGTCCATTATGCTTTACCTTTGCAGGGAATCAAAGAGGAAGTAAACCCATTAGGGTTTACTTCCTCTTTAATGCCATGTTTCTACGTGTAGTGTTCAATTTTATATGTACAGGGGCAACCATGTTTACTCACTACAAGCTATACAAAGCCTTGGCTTCCTGCATTGTAGCACGATAATATAGTGGTACCCCCGTAGGGGCTGCAGAATGTAGTAGTTCCACACGTCCCCCTGCACCGCCCAGCATTCACTTCCAGACACTCCAAGACAATGAACAAGTCCATCAGCTTTTTTTTTTGTATTTTATTGAGGGATTAGAACTTGGATGGGGTTAAGGAATTCATGGGATGCCCAGAAAATGATTCTTGCATGGTATGGGACAATTCAGATATTCTCCTTCTGCACAGCACTTGCTGCAGACTATCTCTCCTTTTCCCTCCAGCACATTCTTCAGGCTCAGCTAGCACATGGCTAGGCCTAATTCTAGTTTCAGCCAGGCCTTAGCAAAGTTCCTTATTATAGGCAGGGACCGCAGGCCCCTCTAGTGTAGCAACAAACATAGCAAAAGTCTTTAGAGCTAGCTGACCTTTTTGATGGACTACTGATCCCAGTCAGCCCCTTGCAGACCCTGACAGATCTCCCAACTGCAGCAGCCCGACTTTGCCAGTAACATCACAGTCTCTCCCGCTGGCTCTACATCCATCTCTGACTGCATCCCAGTCCTCTCTAGAATATCTCTCCCAGCTCTCCCGACTTTGCCTGTCACTCCCTGACACCTGATGGATCCCTCCTAGAGACTTGCCTGGCAGTATTCCCCGCTGTCCTCTCCTGCTCCTGTTCAGGACACCCTTTGGGTTGTGTGGGGTTCCATCACAGCTTTGACCCCCGGCCCAAGGTCATCCCCCCCCAGACTGGGGGGCTCCCTCCAAGGCCTAATACTCCATCTCCAGTTCTTCTACCCAAATAACTCCTACCCAGCTAGTCTAAATCTATGTATTTAAGGAGGCCCGCCCCCTGCCAATCCAGGTTGGGGATTGGTCAGGGCTCCTCAGAACACCCCAGACAGCTCCGCCTCTCCTCCGCTCCTTCCTTCTAGAAGCATCTAGAAGCAGAAGGGATGTAACCAAAAAAGATGAAACTAGCTGTTAGTCACCAGTCTACTCAGCTAGACCTGCCTACATTTACCTGCACTGACAAAAATCTCAACTCTAGCACCTACCTAGGTAGAGAGGGCTACACTAACATGATTGCTCCTTCTCACATTGCAACGATATGAGTCAGGTTAATCAATAAAGACAACATACAGTAATACCTCGGTTTGCAAGTAATGGAGTATACGAGCGTTTTGCAAGATGAGCTGCATTTAAAACAAAATCCTGACTTGATTTGTAAGCGCTGTCTCACAAGATGAGCAGGACGTAAGCCGCTGATGTATGTATTAGTATGTGGCCAGAGGTCCGGGGCACTGGAGAACTCCCAGCTGGGCGGGACGGGTATAATGTGCGTCGGAGCACCCGAAAGTGTCAACAGTTCCCAAGTGTCTCCAAGCATCTCCAAGCGTCACCAGCGCCCCCGCACCTCTGGCCACATACAGTACTGCATACACCAGCAGTGGTTGTGGAACGAATCATCTGCATTTCCATTATTTCTTATGGGGAAACTTGCTTTGATATACGAGTGCTTTGGATTAAAAGCATGCTTCTGGAATGAATTATGCTCGCAATCCAAGGTATTACTGTATTCTCTTTATGGCTGCTATATTCCCAACATAAGCACTACTGATTGCACTTAGCCTCTGAGAGCTCCCTCTATGGGTCACTGTAAATAGACTATGGGGTCCATTTTTTAAATAATGAATACACAGCTGTGTTAACAAAAAAAACTGTTATTTGCCTAATGCGTGTGTTTCATATGATCCTCAGCTCCATCTAGTGGCTATAATGCAGTATTCTGCTGGTTTAGGTATTTCAGGAAAAAAACACATTATGGCCACAAGATGCAACTGAGACATTGCTTGAGACATTCCCACACCTTTTTATTTTATTTTTTTATAAATAGACCCCAATTTTTCTACTTTAACCTCTTAGCACCAACAGTACGCAAGTATGCACCCTCTCGACAGGTGGACCTTAACACTGACCGTCCACGTATTTGCGTACTGGAATGTAAATACAACTGTTCCGAGAGCTTGCACCCTGCACGTTCTCAGAACATTTACTGGCGACTAACACAAAGTTCATCCCAGAGCTTTTCAATCATGTGACTGCTGTGACAGCCAATTATGGCAGTCACATGATCATAAACCCGCCCCCTGCCTCCCGGCATCTGAAACCAGATAAAGGGTCAGGAGGTTCCAGCGCCAAGGGGTTAAAATCTTATGATCATTAAATGCGGTTCATCTGTGACGTACTGATTAAATTTACCACAATATAAGGACTGTAAAATAAAAATGTGCTAATATATACTGTTAATCGGTGCCAGTTTTATTATTAGTAACAATTGATAAAAGCCAGCCCTTTGCTAATCATATACCCAGGTCCTAGACACCAATCCCCACTAAAAACTGAAAAGCAGCTGTAATAGCTGCACATACATGGAGATGTTCTTTGGGCCAACATGCAATGGTCATGTAATCACCACTGATTTTCATGCCCTTGCAATCTTCTTATGGTGCGTACACACGACCGGACTTTTCAACAGACTTGTTCCAGCGCACTGGAATCCGTCGGACAATTCGATCGTGTCTGGGCTCCAGCAGGCTTCTTCTTCCTAAATGTCCGGCGGACCTAGAAATAAAACTTTCTTCAAATCTTTCCAACGGACTTGAGTCCGGTCGAAAAATCTGGTCGGCTGTATGCTAGTCCGACGGACTAAAACCGACCTTAGGGCAGCTATTGGCTACTGGCTATGAACTTCCTTATTCTATGCCATCACGGTCAAATCCATCGGACTTTTGGAGTGATCGTGTGTCGCCAAGTCCGTTCGTTTGAAAGTCTGGCGGACCTCAGCTGCAAAGTCCGTCAGATTGTCCGGCGGACCAAGTCCGTCAAAGTCCGGTTGTGTGTACGCGGCCTTATTGTAACATGCAAGAACTGCAATGCGGACAGAAAAGTGAACAGCTATCCAAAAATTCCTAACAATTTTACAACCCTCTGCCTACAATTGTTGATTAGGAAATCTGACCCCTTACATACTGTGTATCAGGCAAGATGAAAATAGGCTTTCGTTTTGGAGAACGCTGAATTACGCTCTTGTACTTTTTTTATATTGATTTTGTTTAGAACAAACAGACAAGCTTGCCTTTCTGCAGGACAATGAAAAGATCAGTAGGATAAGAGCTGTTGAAATATTCCCATCTTGCACACTGTAAAAAGTTGCCTATTCAAGAGGAAGCAGCTGGATGTCTCCCAGTCCCAAATGATGAATTCACATCAAACATACCCTTTATTCTCCCCTCACTGACAGAATATCAGCTGTGCTTTACTGCATTCACCATCTCCAGACTAAATTCTTTATCATATGTCAACCAGGAAATATACATAAATATAAATATACATATATATATATATATATATATATATATATATACACGTTGTAATTGGGACAGGCTCAAATGGTATGGGCAACAGTAAACTGTGTATGAAACAGGCATAAAGGTGTGCGCACAGGGTGTACCAGGTGTGCCTGGGCACACCCTAATCACCCTGTGTGACGCAGGCTCCCCCTGCTGCCCCCACCCGGTACTGATTGATCACTCACTGTGTTTATTCATAACTGATCTGTTTACTATGTTTCAGTTTGTGAATGAATAGGAAGCCGTCCAGCACAGAGCACTTCCCATTCATTCACTGTCCAGTGCAGCTGAGGCTGCAGAGAAAAAGACTGGGGGATCTCTGTCCTCAGTCCCTTTTTCTCTCTCAAAAGTGAGACATAACCCCCTGATATTTCATCGAAGCCCCCCAAGGGGGCTCCTACAGGCATAGATGTGCGCACAGGGTGTGCTTGGGCACACCCTAATCACCCTGTGCTGCGCAGGCTTCCCCTTAATAGTGTAAAAGATTAAATAATAAAAAAACATCTACTGACACTGTCCACTGCCCTACTGACACTGTTCACTACTCTACTGGCACTGTCCTCTGCCCTAATAATGTTGTCCACTGCTCTACTGATACCAACCTCTGCTCTACTGACACCAACCTCTGCCCTACTGACACCGTTCACTACTCTACTGGCACTGTCCTCTGCCCTACTGATGTTGTCCACTGCTCTACTGACACCATCCACTGCCCTACTTACACCATCCTCTACTCTGCTGACACCATCCACTGCTCTACTGACACCAACCTCTGCCCTACTTACACCGTCCACTGCTCTATTAACACTGACCACTGCTCTGGATGACACTGTTCACTGCTCTACTGATACCAAACTCTGCTCTACTGACACCGTCCACTGCCCTACTGACCTCGTCCACTGCTCTACTGATTTGGTCCACTGCTCTACTGACACCATCCACTGCTCTGCTGACACCAACCTCTGCCCTACTTACACCGTCCACTGCTCTATTAACACTAACCACTGCTCTGGATGACACTGTTCACTGCTCTACTGATACCAACCTCTGCTCTACTGACACCGTCCACTGCCCTACTGACGTCGTCCACTGCTCTACTGATTTGATCCAATGCTCTACTGACACCGTCCACTGCTCTACTGACACCAACCTCTGCCCTATTGACACCGTCCTCTGCCCTATTGACACCGTCCAATGCTCTACTGACACCATCCACTGCCCTACTGACACTGCCCTCTGCTCTGCTGACACCATCCACTGCTCTACTGATGTCGTCCACTGCTCTACTGATGTCGTCCACTGCTCTACTGACTCCATGTGTGTTTGAGCCTTGGGATGCACACCCTAATGCAATAGGCTGTGCACACCTATAGAGACAGGAACACTCAGGAACACCCAGGAACAATTCAAGCAGGCTTACCCTGCACTTTCAGTCAGCAAGAACACAAACAAACACAGTTTCAATGCTGGAGGGCCTTGTACAGCAAGTCCATATCATAAAACAAGGAAAACATCTGCTCGTCCGAGCCACTTACTAACACAGTCAGCACTTTTTTATTGTTCTGTCAGCAGTCAGCCTTTTCCCGTACCAGGAGATCATTTACAGCTGGTAAGAGGCAGTGCATGTAGAGGTGGAGGCACTACTCTATTACTTTTTACACTTTTTCTGAGGTGTTGTGTTTGCGAGCCACTGTGGAAGAACACATTGATGTACCATCTTCAACACATGGACTTTTTCTGGTTCTTTATCAGTCAAGGATTAATAGTGACTTTTTCACCAATTGTATAGGAGTATTTATTCATTTTTTCCACAGGTTGCACACATATTAATTTGTGAATGTGTCACAAATTTTAAGTATTCTTGATTATTCATCATCAGTCAGCGCAACTTGCATTTTTGATTTTGTATGGTATTGTGTGTGTCTCACATGAAGTTGCAGCGGAGTTTTTTTCAACTTATCATTCATATGAATTTCAATTATTTTTGTTTCTCAGATAGTGCAGTATTATTCAAAAGTCATAAATATATATATATATATATATATATATATATATATATATATATTTATATATACACACGTTGTAATCGGGACAGGCTCAAATGGTATTGGCAACAGTAAACTGTGTATGAAACAGGCATAAAGGTGTGCGCACAGGGTGTACCAGGTGTGCCTGGGCACACCCTAATCACCCTGTGTGGCGCAGGCTCCCCCTGCTGCCCTCACCCGGTACCAATTGATCACTCACTGTGTTTATTCATAACTGATCTGTTTACTATGCTTCAGTTTGTGAATGAATAGGAAGCCGTCCAGCACAGAGCACTTCCCATTCATTCACTGTCCAGTGCAGCTGAGGCTTCAATTATTTTTGTTTCTCAGATAGCGCAGTATTGTTCAAAAGTCATTGTGTGGACTGATCTGGGTCTCCTTCAAAGACACGTGTGTGGAACAAGTTAACAATAATTCTATTTACCAGTAACGTAAAGATGCTGGAAGGAGGACCAACCAGACCTGGATGGGAGCAGCAGTGGCCCAGTGATGGAGGGTCCCAATGGTGGGGTGGTCCAGTAGTTAGGATGCACCCATCTAGGCAGCTGGGCTACTATTATACAGTCCTTAGCTGTGGTATGGGGCTGGTCCTAAGAATCTGTTTTGCAATCACATAGAAGTAAAGCCTTGCAAGTATAATCGAGTGGCTCCAATCCTGGCTTTTATGTGAAATCTATCAGGACCTGTCAATAAGGAGCTGGGTGGAGGACTAATGCTTTGCGCGGCCTCTTATGGACTGTGTTTGAGTCAATGCCAGGGCAAGGTAGTCATTGGCAGGAGGAGGAAGATTGATATGTTCCTTATGTTGTGGGTTGTTAGCATGACCTCAAGTCAGTAGAGTCCAAACAAACAAAGGGGCTCTGCGTAGTTTTGAAATGTTTTGGTATGTCATCGGCACACCAAGGATTCCTCAAAAGGGTCCAAAGCATTGTTCATATGCTCACACTGTACGTGTGACCATGTGAATAAAACTTTGGACCCTTTTGAGGAAACCTTTGTGTGCCGATGACATTTCTTCACTCAAGTCAGTTGAGGGTACCAACCCACATGCTAACAAGCTTTATACATACAATGGGTGGAATGTTCACTTGACTGTCATGTACTGTAAAATGGAATTACCTAGAAGCTGTTTTTTTCTTTTGGAGAGGTGCATTTGTATTCCTTTTCCAGTTAGCACTGCCTGACGTCTCTCTAATTGTACTTTTATATTGTATAAAACAAGTAATTTAGATTTAGCTGCCCTTTAAACACCTCGCCATACATGTGCTTCCTTGGCAAGCCATCTGTGGATACTTATCTGCCTGAATGATGACGGTTGCTAACTTTTATTTATAGAGGGACTTCACAGCGCCGGCCCTATTTATCCTGTGCTGCGCTGTACCTGTAGCTCTCACCCTTTCTTGTTCCCGATGATTAATTTGTGGGACTTCAGGCAAAACTCTTCTCTTCAGTTGTCTGTACAGCTGCAGATTATTCAACGGGGCTAAAACAGAACTCCGGCTGTGTCTGATTCAGTGCTGTTGCTCCCAGGGAAGGTGCTTATTTCATTTATGTTGCATATCAAAGTACAAAGAATACAAAGGAGATGAAAATGGTTTAATGTTCTTACATCTGCGCCATACAAAGTGCAGAGATTTTACAGGTCCTCGTTTTTATAGAAAGTGTGCATGGTTGTCTATGTGTTGGATGCACTGCTATGGAAAGGGAATGGTCAAGCCTGAAGGCTTAGCCACATAGCGCCATTCTGGACTCACATCCAGTGAGATGCACAGTGTACAAAGTGCGCATGAATAGGACAACAACACAAAACAGGTATGCAACAGAACAAAGAAAGTTCTTTGTAGTTGCCTACTGTGTAAAAAAACAATTATTTTTACATTTTTTAAAGGGAATCTGTACTGCAAGCTCAATCTAAGTCAAGACTTTTATTTATTAATGTAGGATGGAACAGGGGTGTTGAACGTCTGGCAGGTTTTTATTGCTGTCTATGACTCCATCAAGGAGATTTCCTCTCTTTTGTGTTCCAAGGACTGCAAGTCACAAACAGAAATGAAAAACTAGGGATGCACGATACCATTTTTATTACGAGTACCTATACTTTTTTTTTAGTACTTGCCGATACCAATTCCTGATACCTACTGCAACTTTTTTGTATAAACTTAAAAAGTTATTTGAAAATGAAATCGATTTTTTTTTTTGCGCTTTTTTCAATGTAAAATGTGTAAATACATGTATATCTTTAAGGTGTAAAAATATTAACAAACAAAAAAAGTTTTAATTATTAATAGTTTATAAAAATAGAAGTGAACAAAAAAGAAATCAGAAGGAAAATAAGGAGTTAGCTAACCACTTGGGCAGCACAGTGGTGTAGTGGGTAGCACTTTCACCTAGCAGCAATAGGGTCGCTGGTTCAAATCCTGACCACGACACTATCTGCCTGGAGTTTGCATGTTCTCCCTGTGCCTGCATGGGTTTCCTCCAGGTACTCTGATTTCCCCCCACACTCCAAAGACATGCTGGTAGGTTAATTAGACCTTGTCTAAAAAAAAAAAATATGCCTATCTGTATGTCAATGTTGTAAGTGTGTCAGGACCTTACAGGGTAAAGGACCACGCAAAGCTGCAGATGGACTCTGGTGGCAAGAAAGCTCCCTGAGGAGATTCAGTTTGCATAGGTAGCACTATACAAGTCACTCACTTGCCAACCAGCCGCAGAATGGCATGACTGTGCAAAATGCTGTTATGTTACGTCGCTTTGCCCTGTGGCCACTAGGGACAAGCTGATGTGAGTGCTTAGTGGGTGCATTGACTGCCAGGCTCCTGTGATCACTTGTGACACACTGAGAACCAGGATCTCTCTCTGAGGGGAGAGGAGACTGATTGTGTGTTCATACAAAGTATGAACAGCGATCTGTTATCTCCCCTAGATAGTCCCCTCCCCCTTCAGTGGGAACACAGTCAACAGTGACATTTTTACAGTAATCAGTGCATTTTTATAGCACTGATCGCTGTATAAATGCCAATGGTCCCAAAAATATGTCAAAAGTGTCCAATGTGTCTGCCATAATGTCGCAGTCCCGATGAAAATTGCAGATCGCCGCTATTACTACTAAATATATATATATATATATATATATATATATATATATATATATATATAAATGCTATAAAATTATCCCTTAATTTGTAGACGCTAGAACTTTCGCGCAAACCAATCAATATATGCTTATTGCGATTTTTATTACCAAAAATATGTAGAAGAATACATATCGGCCTAAACTGAGAAAAAAAAATAGCTTTAAAAAAAAAAATGGGGATATTTATTATAGCAAAAAGTACAAAATATTGTGTTTTTTTCAAAATTGTCACTCTTTGTTTATAGTGCAAAAAATAAAAACCGCAGTGATGATCAAATACCACCAAAAGAAATCTCTATTTGGATGCAGCGCTGCACAACTGCACTTGTCAGTTAAAGAGACGCAGTGCCGAATCACAAAAAATGGCCCGGTCATTCAGCAGCCAAATCTTCTGGGGCTGAAGCAGTTAAGGCTGATTAGAGTAAATTAAGGGTTAATAAAGTGTTAAATAGAGGAACATTTAATGAAAAACAAAAACTTTTTTTTTTAACTTGACAGGTTGCTTTAAACCAGGGGTAGGCAACCTTTTTGAGGCGGGGATCTACTATGCCATTGTTATAGCTGTATTCACTGTGGATAACTACACATGCTACAATGAGGTGTTCACAGGTGCCCCATGGCTTTTCAATCCTAGCAACACCCCTGGCCAGAAAAACCTCTTCTGTGCTCCTCTCTGATTTAAAATGTTGCTCCATTCACTATATCTGGTCTCCCACAGTACACATAACATGAAAATGCAATTATTTTATTAAATGTAAACTGCTAAATACATTTTCTCATCAGCGGTATGGAGCAGTCTTGCGACTTCTATCAGTGTCTGGTTAAAGCTTGTAGGAGGAGTTTATATTCTACTCTGACTATCCTATGAAACTACAGGACCACTGACCCTCTGTCTGGACAGTTCTGATTGGCCATGTGCTGATCACATGCACCCTACCAAGAAAAAAAACAAAACTCTAGAAATTCACACCAAACTGAGCATGTGCAGAGTGACAGCAAATGCTTTGTCTTATCTCAGAAGATAGGTTGGGGACAGTGGAAGAAGGGGAGGCTAAGGGAAGACAGAATCAAACAGCCTTTTACACAATGTGGAGGATTAGCCACTTCCACAGTGAGTATAACAAGAATGCTTTACCGCATATAAAAAATTATTTTACTGTTGTGTGTTTAGTAGCACTTTAACTTTTTTATTGGGGGTCTGACTTTATGATTTAGGGTCTATTAATTTAAATCTAATCTATAAATTATCTAATTAATTGATTGTGTGATGTGGTTAGGCAGAAGCACCGCACTGTACCGCACTGTTGCTTTTTAAAAAAAAAAATTACTTTATTGAAATGTCACAACGACATTTCATAAAGTTCAAGTGCTTTGCGCTGTGGTGAGCTTACAAAACGTAGTGCATGCAGTGGGGTGAACCAGGCACACAGGAGTCCAAGCATTTAATCAGCCAAGTTTCTCTGCATCTGGTGTAAATGGTCCCTTAGCCCAACCTGACTGCCATCCCTCGGCCCAATGAGACTGCTTTAGTGGCCGGTAAGGGTTCTCTCATTGGACAGGGAGGTGTGTGCAACCCAGCCATGAAGTCAGCAATAGCAAATAGCAATGTGAAAATAAAGCCTAGGTTCACACTGACAGCGGGATTGAAATCGTGCAAGTTCAGCTGAAATCACACGATTTCATTCCCGCATGTCAGTCCCCACTTCAGGGGCGATTTCAGAGACATCTGTGCAGAATCATGTACAGATGTCAATACAAATCGCACCGCAAAGTCACCAAAAGTAGTACAGAAACTACTTTTGGGAATCGATGTGGCACTGCAAACGCGCCATCGCACCGATTCGGACGGTGCCATTGCCAGCAATTGGCATGCAATTTGACATGTCAAATCGCATAGAAAATCGCATCAGTGTAAACTTAGGCTAAAACATAGAGGGCCACAGAAAAGGCTGTTTTTAGTTGTAATACAGCAGGTCCCTCCATCCTCTGCTGGATGTGGTTCTTTTTTTTTTTTTTTTGTTTTATAATGAATCAGACCAAAACGGATAGGTCCTACCATGCATAATGCATTCCAACTTGTAGAATCAGAACCCCGATCACGTCAAAAGCACCTGAATCTGCAATTTCGGTTCCATTTTTCTGCCTGATTATTAGCAACATAACAATGTAATGCCATCTTTGTTAGCATTAATTTGGACTCTTTTACGTCGCTACTTTTCATAACTGTGTCGTTTTTATATGCGATCATTTTTTTTCTTTTTTATGCTTGTAATCCTCACTGTAGCCAATAATATGTTTTACTTTATTATTTCATTAAATATGTCAGCCCACTTTGCTTTAAATATGATGGTATCTGCAAATGAACATTACTTATTTATCAAAATTACTTTGGTAGAAAACGAGAGTTTAAGGAACACTACTCACTCTGGCATGTGGAAGTAAAATGCCTATATGCTTTAATTTTTATTTAAAGTGATACTTTCATTTTCTTAATCTAATTTATATTTCAAGTTGCAGCACTATATATGACCAAAAAAGTTGTCCTGAGAACAGAATTGTTAAAAGATGGCTCCGCCACCAAGTTGTACAAGATTGTTAAGAGATAATTCTACCACCAATTCGTACTGAACTGTCTACAGCAGGGGTCTCCAAACTTTCTAAACAAAGGGCCAGTTTAATGTCCTTCAGACTTTAGGGGGGCCAGACTGTAGCCAAAAGGGAATACTAATTGTCTTGGTGGCGGTGGAAGTAAACAACTCTTCTCTGGTGTCAATAGGATAGTGTAATAGTGCTCTGCCATTGGTGTCAGTGGGAGAAATAGTGCCCATCATCGCTGTCAGTGGGAGGAATAGTGCCAATCATTGGTATCAAGGGGAGGAATAGTCAGGGGAGAGCTGGCAGCAAGTCCAGTCAAGTGGCCCATAGAACCGGTGGTGGCAAAGTGATGGATCGGGAAAACAGTCTAAGGTTTTCCATGATCACAAAGGTGGGGTGGGGCTCAGAGAGGACAATGTGGACCTCCAGAGCCCGTGGAGGACCTGTACCATGGCCTCCAGGAACTAAAGTGCAAACAAGTCCCTGTATGAATCCCTCAGAGCTGAGGACCTGACCCCCCCCCCCCCAACTAGTGAGGCTGCAATCTATGGGCACAGTGAGACTGCATTTGGGCACAGTGAGATTGCATTTGGGCACAGGGGGGATGCATTTGATGGGCACAGTATGGCTGCATTTGATGGGCACAGTGAGGCTGTATTTGAACACAGTGTAGCTGCATTTGATGGGCACAGTGAGGCTGCATTTGAACACAGTGTGGCTGCATTTGATGGGAACTGTGAGGCTGCATTTGATGGGCACAGTGAGGCTGTATTTGGGCACAGGGTGGATGCATTTGGCGGGCACAGTAAGGCTGCAATTTATGGGCACAGTGAGACTGCATTTGGGCACAGTGAAGTTGCATTTGGGCACAGGGTGGATGCATTTGATGGGGACAGTGAGGCTGAATTTGATGGGCACAGTGAGGCTGCATTTGATGGGCACAGTGAGGCTGCATTGGATGGGCACAGTGTGGCTGCATTTTGATGGGCACAGTGAGGTTGCATTTGGTGGGCACAGTGAGGCTGCAATTGATGGGCACAGTGAGACTGCATTTGGGCACAGGGGGGATGCATTTGATGGGCACAGTATGGCTGCATTTGATGGGCACAGTGAGGCTGCATTTGAACACCGTGTGACTGAACTGAATTTGATGGGCACAGTGAGACTGCATTTGATGGGCACAGTGAGACTGCATTTGATGGGCACAGTGAGATTGCATTTTAACACAGTGTGGCTGCATTTGATGGGCACAGTGAGGTTACATTTGGTGGGCACGGTGAGGCTGCATTTGATGGGCACAGTGAGGCTGCATTTGATGGACACAGTGAGGCTGTATTTGGGCACAGGGTGGATGCATTTGGTGGGCACCGTGAGGCTGCAATTTATGGGCACAGTGAGACTGCATTTGGGCACAGTGAATTTGCATTCGGACACAGGGTGGATGCATTTGATGGGCACAGTGTGGCTGCATTTGATGGGCACAGTGAGGCTGCATTTGATGGGCACAGTGAGGCTTCATTGGATGGGCACAGTGAGGTTGCATTTGATGGACACATTGAGGTTGCATTTGGTGGGCACAGTGAGGCTGCAATCTATGGGCACAGTGAGACTGCATTTGGGCACAGTGAGATTGCATTTGGGCACAGGGTGGATGCATTTGATGGGCACAGTCTGGCTGCATTTGATGGGCACAGTGAGGCTGCATTTGAACATAGTGTGGCTGAATTTGATGAGCACAGTGAGGTTGCATTTGGTGGGCACAGTGAGACTGCCTTTGATGGGCACAGTGAGACTGTATTTGATGGGCACAGTGAGATTGCATTTGGGCACAGTGAGGTTGCATTTGGGCACAGTGTGGCTGCATTTGATGGGCACAGTGAGGCTGCATTTGAAAACAGTGAGGCTGCATTTGATGGGCACAGTGAGGCTGTATTTGGGCACAGGGTGGATGCATTTGGTGGGCACCATGTGGCTGCATTTGGGCACAGTGAGGCTGCAATTTATGGGCACAGTGAGACTGCATTTGGGCCTAGTGAAGTTGCATTTGGGCACAGGGTGGCTGCATTTGATGGGCACAGTGAGGTTGCATTGGATCGGCACACTGTGGCTGCATTTGATGGGCACAGTGAGGTTGCATTTGGTGGGCACAGTGAGGCTGCAATTGATGGGCACAGTGAGACTGCATTTGGGAACAGTGAGGTTGCATTTGGGCACAGGGTGGATGCATTTGATGGGCACAGTATGGCTGCATTTGATGGGCACGGTGAGGCTGCATTTGAACACAGTGTGGCTGAATTTGATGGGCACAGTGAGGTTGCATTTGGTTGGCACAGTGAGAATGCATTTGGTGGGCACAGTGAGACTGCATTTGATGGGCACAGTGAGGTTGTATTTGGGCACAGTGAGGTTGCATTTGGGCACAGTAAGGTTGCATTTGGGCACAGTGTGGCTGCATTTGATGGGCACAGCGTGGCTGCATTTGATGGGCACAGTAAGGCTGCATTTGATGGGCACAGTGAGGCTGAATTTGAACACCGTGTGGCTGCATTTGATGGGCACAGAGTGGCTGCATTTGATGGGCACAGTGAGGTTGCATTTGGTGGGCACAGTGAGGTTACATTTGATGGGCACAGTGAGGCTGCATTTGATGGGCACAGTGAGGTTGAATTTGATGGGAACAGTGAGGCTGCATTTGGGCACAGGGTGGATGCATTTGGTGGGCACCGTGTGGCTGCATTTGGGCACAGTGAGGCTGCAATTTATGGGCACAGTGAGACTGCATTTGGGCACAGTGAAGTTGCATTTGGGCACAGGGTGGATGCATTTGATGGTCACAGTGTGGCTGAATTTGATGGGCACAGTGAGGTTGCGTTTGGTGGGCACAGTGAGACTGCATTTGATGGGCATAGTGTGGCTGCATTTGGGCACAGTGAGGTTGCATTTAATGGCACAATGTGGCTGCATTTGCCTGGGGGGGAACATACAGGAAGACAGTGAGATCAGCAACACTGCAGCACACCATTGTGAGCCCCGCATCATGGGACCAGGTACTGCACATGCTGCTTAAATAAACCTCCCTATCTGCAGAGAGAGGGGGGGAGGCTGGTCACAGCTCACTTACTTGGAAGGAAGGACCCAGCACAAGGCTCAGTCGTCACAGCGTCCCATACAAAACACTGTCAGCTCTGTTTAAATGTTCCTGCCAACACATCCTATTCAGACGCAGCACACAGGCTGCTCAGAGTGTCGGCGAGCACAGTGAGAGAGGGGGCTGGAGGAGGCAGAGAGGATCCACCCTCTTCAATTCAGCTGTGCTCGCAATGGACACAGACTGTCAGCTCAGAAGCCGGGAACAGCACTATGACAGGACAGATGTCCGCTCACAGCACAAACGTTCCTGCACGCTTCTGGGCTGTTATCCGGCCTGGTCAGCCTCCCTCCGGACTCGCC
Source organism: Lithobates pipiens (assembly GCF_037356315.1). Taxonomy (NCBI): domain Eukaryota; kingdom Metazoa; phylum Chordata; class Amphibia; order Anura; family Ranidae; genus Lithobates; species Lithobates pipiens. Next base: position 45,186,646 of record NW_027507789.1, on the reverse strand, counting down.
CGAGCAGTAACACTTGGCCAATTGCAGAACTGCACATGTGCAGTTCCCAGCTGGCAGCACATCAGCCTTTTTACAGGGAATCACAGCGGCCCAGGGGGCAAATGCATCCCTGCCCCCCGGCCCAGCCCGCCTCTTGGAATAGTATCCTATGATTGGTATCAAGGGGAGGGATAGTGCCCATCATTGGTATTAGTGGGAGGAATATTATCCTATCATTGGTGTCAATGAGAGTAATATTGTCCCATCATTGGTATAAGTGGGAGGAATAGTGTCCCATCATTGGTATCAGTGGGAGGAATAGTGCTCCATCATTGGTATCAGTGGGAGGAAAAGTATCCTATTGTTGGTATCAATGGGAGGAATAGTGTCTCATCATTGGTGCCAGTGAGAGGAATAGTGTCTCATCATTGGTATCAGTGGGATAAATAGTGTTTCAACATTGGTATCATTGGGAGGAATAGTATCCTATCATCTTTATGAATGGGAGGAATAATGTCCCATCATTGGTGTCAGTGGGAGGAATAATGTCCCATCATTGGTGTCAGTGGGAGGAATAATGTCCCATCATTGGTGTCAGTGGGAGGAATAGTGTCCCATCATTGGTGTCAGTAGGAAGAATATCACCTCATCGTTGGGGTCAGTTTGAGAAATACTGCCCCATCATTGGTATCAATAGGAGTAATAGTGCCCTATTGTTGATACCATTACCAGGAATTATGTTGGGGTCAGTGGGTGGAATAGTGTCTTGTATCAGTGAGACGATAAGTGCTCCAAGGGCTGGATAAAGGTGAGTAAAGGGTCGCATCTTGCCCCAGGGCCGCAGTTTGGAAACCACTGGTCTTCAGCATAAATTGACTCTTACACAATAGCCAACTATTTTCTCTGCATAGTGAATACTTTTAAAGTGAAAGTCAATCTTTTAAAATGGATAGCTCCATGGGGTCTATTTATAAAACAAATTGTTTTGTGAATGGCTCATGTTCGTAATATGTGTGCACTAGTTTCCTTGTTGTCTCTCTCCCGTCATGTAACATTCCCTAACATTTAGTCCAAAGGAAAAAATAGCTATAAGAACATTCGACCATGAGTGTTAACATTCATCAATAGAGAAAATAGTCTAAGGCCTCCTACACACGATTTGATTGTTGTACAACCAAGCGTCTGATTCTTGTCAAAAGCGCCTGTGCAGGATTTAGTCTAGCACACTAACTATACGCAAATTGTTGTTTGACAAACACAAACTTAGTGATATACTATGAGAGTATAAAGAGGAAGTTAATTCCTCAAGCGCACCCTTTGGGCCCCTTCTGCTAATTTCATGTTAGTAGAAGTTTGGTGAGCGTTGATTCGCGATTTTCAGATCGTACAAAACAAATGCCTTTTAAAATACGTTTGGCATAACTACATCTGTATCACCAGCAAAGCAGCTTCATTGTTATCCCATTAAAGAAGAAGAGAATGTGCGCTGCATTTGACGTTTCATCAATTGCCGCGTCACAAATGTTAATTCTATATTACGAACAGTAGTTTACAAGACCAAACTCTTCCTAGTCGTTTCTTGATTCTGAGCAATGCGTGTTTGTGCTTTTGACTTTTGTATGACGATTTCTGTACTGACCAGCCGATAATCAGACGTTGAGTTCACATCTGACAAAAACTTTATATCCTGCACTTCCATCTTTTATTTGATATCAAAGTCAAATCGGCGGTCAAAAGCACCGCACTAACGATCCGGAAATCCACAGACAGCTTGTCTTCCGCATTTTCCCTCCTGATTTTCGTATTGTGTGTACGAGGTCTAACACTGTAGGCTAAGAACATTCAACCAGCAGGGCTAATAATAAGAAAGACTTCTGTATGGTGTGATTCTTACTCTGAATGGTGTAAGGTTATGAGTGGTGTACCCCAAGGTTCAGTGCTGGGACCCTTGCTTTTTAATATCTTTATAAATGATATTGGGTCTGGGATCAAGAGTAACATTTCCGTCTTTGCAGATGACACCAAGCTATGCAGTGCAATAACGTCCTTACAGGATGTCACCAATTTACAAGCCGACCTGGATGCTCTGTCTAATTGGGCGACTATGTGGCAGATGAGGTTTAATGTTGAGAAATGTAAAGTTATGCACTTGGGGGCTAAGAATATGCATGCATCATACACGCTAGGGGGAGTACAATTGGGGGAATCCATAGTGGAGAAGGATCTGGGGGTTTTGGTAGATCATGAGCTCAATAATAGCATGCAATGCCAAGCTGCGGTTTCCAAAGCGAGCAAAGTCCTTTCCTGTATTAAGAGAGGTATGTACTCCAGAGAGAGAGACATAATTTTGCCCCTGTTCAAATCATTAGTAAGACCTCATCTGGAATATGCCGTTCAGTTTTGGGCACCAGTTCTCAAAAAGGATATCGGGGAACTGGAGAAAGTGCAGAGAAGGGCAACCAAACTGATAAGAGGCATGGAGGAACTCAGCTATGAGGAAAGATTAGAGGAACTGAATTTATTCTCTCTTGATAAGAGGAGATTAAAGCGGGAGTCCGCCGCGTTTTTTTTTTTTTTTTTTAAAAGTCAGCAGCTACAAATACTGCAGCTGCTGACTTTTAAAATAGTGACACTTACCTGTCCAGCGCGCCCGCGATGTCGGCACCCGAAACCGATCTCTAGATCGACACACGAGTGCTGCCACCGCCATCTTGGGTATGGGAATCAGGAAATGGAGCCTTTCGGCTTCATTTCCCGGTTCCCTACTGCGCATGCGCGAGCCGCGCTGCGCAATGAGGACGGTCCCCGCTGCCTCTGGGATCTGTGTGTTTCCCAGCAGGCAGCGGGGCACTTGCGGAAGGGGGCGGGCACTTGCGGAAAGGGGCGTAATGTACGCCCCTTTCCGCAGAGAGCTAGCCCGGAAGTGGGTGCAGTTACCTGGATTATCCAGGTAACTGCACCCCCTCCCCCCTGAAAGATGCCAATTGTGGCGCCGGAGGGGGGGAGGAATCCGATGAGCGGAAGGTCCATTTTAGGGTGGACCTCCGCTTTAAGGGGGGATTTGATCAACATGTACAAATATATAAGGGGTCCATATAGGGAACTTGGTGTCGAGTTATTCACTTTACAGTCAACATTGAGGACAAGGGGGCACTCTTTACGTCTAGAGGAGAAGAGATTTCATCTCCAAATACGGAAAGGTTTCTTCACAGTAAGAGCTGTGAAAATGTGGAATAGACTCCCTGCAGAGGTGGTTATGGTCAGCTCAGTAGATTGCTTTAAGAAAGGCCTGGATTATTTCCTAAGTGTACGTAATATAACTGGGTACTAAAATTTATAGGTAAAGTTGATCCGGGGAAAATCCGATTGCCTCTCGGGGGATCAGGAAGGAATTTTTTCCCCTGCTTTAGCAAATTGGATCATGCTCTGCTGGGGTTTTTTGCCTTCCTCTGGATCAACTGTGGGTATAGAATTGGGTATATGGGCTGGTATATTTATTATATATATAATATTTTTTTTTTTTTGGTTGAACTGGATGGACTTGTGTCTTTTTTCAACCTGACTAACTGTGTAACTGTGTAACTGTGTGTGGAGTCTATGAAGAATCTTGTGTGACTTGCTGAATAATCGGTATTGTGCCAAATGAACATCCAGCTGAAGTGTGAAGCCAAACATTTAGCAGTGGTATTATTACCATTGCTAAATGTTAAAGCTTGCTTCTGGTTGTTTGGAAGCTGGCATCTGGGGTTTAAAATCTATACCAGACTCTAAAGCCTCGTACAAACGCTTAGATTTTCGGATGACCGAACGTCAGATTTTTGTCAAAAGCATGTGTCCATATTAGAGATGCTATTGCCAGTCTGAAATTTTTTGTTCCACAAAGACTAACATAGCTACGTACTGCGAGTGTATAAAGAGGAAGTTTGTTTTTGTGCTTTAGCAGGCTTTCTGTGATCAAGCTTTCATCATAATACGTTCTTTCTTGCAAGGACCAGTTATTATTAGGGATGGACAGAACATCACTTTAAGCATTATTAAAATCATTGCTCCCAAAAAAAGTCAGTTTTTAAAACTTTTTTTGCATTGATACATATCTCCTGGGGCAGGACCCAGATCCCCAAACACTTTTTATGACAACGACTTGCGTATAAGCCTTTAAAATTAACACTTTTGATTTTTCATGTTAATGTCCCATAGACTTTAACAGTGTTCTGGCGGCTTTCGAATTTGCCCCGAACAACGCATATTGTTCAGTGTTCTGCAGAACACCCGAACAACCAAAGTTCGGCCCGAACTTATGCTCTGGCCGAACCATTTGCCCATCCCTAGTTATTATGGCAGATAATAGAAATCTTGCTATTGTAGGAATAGGAGTAATTGCTCTGACCTGAATTCTTTGCAAGAAAAAGAAAAAAAAGGACCTCCTGGACCAAAAATTGATTGCTCAACCGTGAGCAATTTTGCCACATTCCTCTGCTGGAATTTCAGGAGAATAATCCTGATGATTTCAGGAATTATCTCTAGATGATCGATCCCTGCTTTCACCGCCTGTTAGCTTTGGTGTCCCTCTATATCTAGAAGCATGACACATGTAAGCAGATTTCCATTATTCCTGAACAGAAGCTAATAACAACTGTGCGTTGTCTGGCCACAGGGCGAAGTCTCCAGAATCTGTAATTTACCAAAGGGATCTCCCCCCAAGCTCTGGGAGTGATCATTCCAGAGACATGTTCAGCTAATATTCAATTGCTGCAGAAGGACTATATCAAGGTAGGTTTTATGTTAATCCAACTTTCATTCCATGTGTTTGTGCTTGCAAATGTTTTTCTGTCAATTTTTTGGATTACATAATTCTGAAAATTGTAATATGTTGGGAGTGTCCTCTTTGGAATCATGCACACTGTTTGGTTTTGCTGCTCCTATTCTTGTCTACAGGCATATTTTCCTACAGTAACCTCCCGAACATGTTATCCTGGGTTTCATACACACCTAGTCTGTTAACTTTTCTGTGTTTTTCCCCTCTGCCTCAGGCAAAAATGCAAAGTCAGCAGTTACAAATATTGCAGCTGATGACTTGAAAGATTATGACACCTCTTACCTGTCCACTAGGCCGGTAATAGAGGAACAATTAGGGGGCAACAAGGAATCTTGCTACCTCAAGCTCTCATGGAAGTGGGGAGAGGTCCCTGTCCAAAACAGGTACCCATTACCCCCTCCCCCCGAATGGTGCCAAATATGGCATGGGGGGTGAGGAAGCAGATTAGTTTATTTTCCACTTTTGTCTGGAAGTCCCCTTTAAAGTAGACCAAAAGGCTATCATTTTTGATGCAGGTTTGGACAGAGCGTAGAGGGATTTGAGCCCCAGTCAGTTTTTATTGCAGTCTGCAACCTCGTTTGGAAGATTCAGCCTCTCTATTTGTCCAGTTTCCCCTTATTGAAAATTAAAGCAAACCTAAAGACCCAAATTTGGGGGTTGTCGTTCAAAAAATAACAGCTGGGAATTTTTGAAATAGGGACTCTATTTCTGGTGATTTTGTGATCCCCAAGAATTTTCTTGAGATAGTTCCAGTTTATCTATGGGACAGTAAGTGAAGGTAAATCTCTGCAATGGGACACAGATGAGGCCCCAAAATTAGGACAGAGTTTAGAATCCTCCCTTGTTCTATCCTAACTGAAACACCAAAGTTTGGCCCCTAGTTCTGCTTTAAGTGTATCTTTATGTTGCCTACGCATTTGTATATCAAATAAGCTTGCAATGTTATCTGCTGAAGTAATAATTTTTCTTTCTTATATTTTCTCCACAGTTCCCATCCAACCAAGAGCAGTGTCAGGAAGTAGCAGGACAGTTTCTGGAATAATGGTATTTTTTCAAACTGTGGGGGTGCTATCAAAGGAAAGCACATCTGCATTGCCCCACCAAACAACTCTGGCTATTATTATTTCAATTATAATGGGTTTGTAATATCGTAAGACTCGCTGTGGTCAATGTGAATTATGAATTCCTTTATCTGGACATCGGCAAGAATGGGCGGCACTCAGATGGAGGAGTCATAATGCAAACTGAGTTCTATCGCTGTCTCCAGAACAACTTGTTAAACTTGTCATCTTGCGCCAAAAATGTAGATGGCTTCAATTTTGTTTTTGTGGCAGATGAGGCCTTTGCTCTAGGGGAACATCCCTTCAAGCCCTTTCCTCAGTGCAACCTCACCCCAGAGCAAAGAATTTTTGATTATCGGCTATCCCATGCCCAAAGGGTGGTGGAGAATGCTTTTGGGATCTTGGCAAACCAGTTCAGGCTCTTTATGACATCTATCAATATAGCATTATATAAAACAACCATACTGTCCTGTGCTGCTGTATCCTGCATAATTATTTAAGGAAACATGCAGACAGGTATTTCAAGTCCCTGCCAAGTGACAGGGACCCTGCAATGCCTGGGCCTAGTGGAGAGGCCGAAGGATATCAGGTTGTTGACTGGATGACAGCCATTGAAATTGCCCGTGCTGGCTTGCCCACAAGAAGTGCCAGAGAATTGCAGAAAAAATACGTGGACTATTTTGTGGGGAGAGGGGCAGTTTCATGGCAGCAATTTCTTACTGATCCAGTGTAAACTGGTATGATTTTTTTGTTCTTTGAGGGGGGCTGTTTTTGTTGTGAAATTAACAATACAGTCTTTTTTTTTACTTTCCTCATGGGTTAAACATGTCCTTTTGTTTGGCTTTTTGGATAAATTGATAATATGCTTTATCTACTGTTGTCTCTCACTCTATGTGTAAGATCAGTTCCAGGTCACAATATCCTCCTGCTTGGGGGTGCTGGGGGGGGGGGGCTGCTACACACACACACACACACACACAATTGTTTTGTTCTTAAAGCATCAAATGCATTAAGCAGCAAAACATCATGCCTTTACAACTCCTTTAAAATTTGGTCGGAGATGCCAACATGTACTAAGAGCACATTGTAAAATTAAACATGACAACTTGCTAAGAATACAGATATAGAGCAAGGAAATATGAAGCCACACAATTGTTGTGTCCAAACATGTTTACTCATCTTTACAAAGATCTTTGATGAGAACATGTAGGTTCTTTCACATTTATCCTTGTTTTTTGGTAAGCAAGCATGTGAAAAAACATTAGTTACACTTAAAAAAGTCAGTCACTTCCAACGCTAAGTGGTTTTAGAAAGTGAAGGCCAACAGGGACATCAGTATCCCAAGACTGGGTGGATGTTTCCTTTTTCAGATGGGGTAATCTGCTATCAACTTCCAAAAACACAAAAATGGAAGGCACGCACAACTTGCACCTTAGCAATACCATTTAATACCAGTTCATATTTTGCCTATGGTGGGTACTCCCAAACAGCAAATCTTCTAAGCCTAAAAATCACATAGTGTCTAAAAATTTACTCTATACCACATCGCAGGGTATAAACTGACGTGTTTCTTGGGAACACCCCTCTCCTCAGGGCTAGGCTACTCTAAGGAAGTGGGTTTGAGCCCGAAACGCAAAAGTTTACACCCCATGACAGGATATAGCACATGTTTAGACACAGTGTGTTTTTAAGGCTTAGAAGAGTTGCTGTTTGGGAGTACCTACTTTTAAAGAATTTGATCATGGATCAAAGGTTAGCCACTAGATGTTTGCACCTTCCCTTTTTGTCTTTTATGTTACCAAAAACAGCATAAAATATATTATGTTCCAACATTAAGCAGACAAAGTTGTTATTGTAACATGTCAGCACTAAGCTAGATGGGAAAACAGAACTACCCACCTTGCTAGTGTAATTAGTTTAGAAAAGTATATTGTACACGACCAAAGCATAAGTAGTCATAACTTCACATGGACTTTTTCTCAAATTCACATTAGTTAGGGCAGTGTTTATCAACTCCAATCCTCAAGGCGCAACAAAAGGGGATGTTTTCTTGATTTAATTATTTAGCACATGTGATTTCATCAATTTCACTGCCTTATGAATTCCCACAGCTGTTTCAAATGTATGAAATCCTGAAAACATGACCTGTTGTTACTGGAGGACTGCAATTGATAAACACTGAGTTATTTGTATAAAAACTGGTACCTAAAAATGTCTTAAAAAGGTGGAAGGGAGAAAAAGAACACAAACAAACATAACATGAATAGACAAATATAAACAAAAAGAGAATACTGGTCAAGAGGAAACTAGAATTTAGCCAGCATGCCCACAAAGTCTTGCATTCTATGCTGTATAGCAGTAGCAGCCTCCTTGATTTGCTCCAGTTCCTTGCAACACTGCAACATATCAGCACTCATTCTGCCAATTGTACAATGGGGAAAAACATGACCTGGGAAAAATACAAAAAAAAATTAAAGAAACGATGGTTAAGTGACTGAGGCCCGCCTACATACTGGTTTTTGGGCAAGTTAATAGTAAACATAATGTCTTCTTGGGTGTAACCTGCTTGACCTTCTGACACCTACACTACTATGAATGTACACACAAATACTCTGTCATCTTGGCCCCCATGTGTTGGTAAACAAAACTATTCTACATGTCGAAACAGACAGTTCCTTCCACCTTTTCCTTCTCTATGCTAATGATAAGGCACTACCTACTTAGCAAATGTAGTAAATGGGTGTTTCAATTGTAGCTAAAAAAATCAACATGTCAATACAGAATAAGCAATAAATGACTAATAATTGGGCAAAAAACAGGCTCACAAAAACTTTGATCTCTTTCTGGCTCGCTTTGGTCCTCACTGTGAGTCATGTCAGGAGATATTTGGCCAAATACGACAACATCTGAGCTGGGTCAAGGTGACAATGGCTCCAAATTGAGAACTTCCTCTAAAAAAGTACAATACACAGTTTAGTAATCACCCAAAAGTCTCATCTGTTTTGGCCATACATTTTGAAGAATTAGTCAACCAACCTTGAACTGGGTGTGGTGGTAATATTGTTTTGCCACCAGTTGGCTCCACCATGCTGGACTCTAGACTCCCTGTGACCTTTTTTTGGAGACATCCCAAAAAAAAGGGAAGGTGATGCCATTTGCCGCACAAAGACTTGACATGTGTTAACATTGTTCAAATCCTAACAATATATGTTATTGATCCTCTGCTCATGAGTCATAACACACCCAATAGCCAAGGAGGAGCTGAGGTGAAGCTTTTGAAGTTTGCTTGGAGCAGTGGGATAGTGGAACATATCATGCAGATGCTGGAGACTGTAGTGGGACTGTACCTGGATGTCCTGCGCTAGTGATGGGTCTGGGGCACTGTACAGTACACATGTTGTGTCACTTTCTGTCACAGTTCCCTACACTTTGTAAACCAGCAGCTCTACTCTCTCCATGGCTGCACTGGCAAGGCTGTATTGATGGGCACTGCTGAGCCAGGCAGCAACCAGCAAGTGAGATTCAACCCTTAACTTCAGCCTGAAGCCCCTGGGCTTTTTCCCACCTGGCAACATCCATCTGTGGAATGATTTAGGGGTTAAAGTTTACACTTACCTGTTTGTTGAGAACGTGGCCTGGCATCTGGGAACCCTTTATGGGTTTTCTCTAGTGTTCGTGGCCGAGGGATGGTAGATTCCCTTGTTCCCTTGCAGTGGCTTTGCTGGAGTTGCATTTTTTTTCTTTCCTGTTTCAAGTGAATAAATACAAGAATGTAAAAATAGGAAGGAATATAGTAAAAAAATACCAAATTATATTCTTCATATATGCTTTAGATTAGCTTCGTCTTTTCTAAAGAAAAAGTCCTACCAAAAAATGATTATGAGCTTAGATACAATTCTCTCTGGCTACTTTTACAAAGAACATACACATACACATAATTTACACATACACATATTGTTTAGACACAACTATTGCTTACTTTTGTGAAGGATATGATGGATGTGATCTAGCTGGTCTGGTTCCCAATGCTTGAGATCTGACCATCTTTTTTGATTTGGTCCTTCGATCGCTCCACACAATATTTTTAATTTAGAAATGAGATCATCTTCTCCAGAATTATGTCCTTTCTGGTGTTGGGCCTTTCATAATTATGCAGCTTGTAATCGTAGTCCTTTTTGTCAAGTATGGCCACCATCTCCACCATCTTGCCCTTACTCATAGGTGTGGCTTCAGCTCTTCTCCTAGCTCCACCACTGCGGGGCTGGATGGAACTGGCGGAATCCGTCATATTTATCATGAACGTTCCACCGAGTAGCATGTCTATGTGTTGCATGCAGGATAATATTCTAGCCATTCATGCCCCTGCATCACAACGCACCTGGGGGCGGAGTTTGATGCATGCACAGTGTACAAAGCCCGAACGATTATAACATAAGATGCCATCCGAAAGATCTGTGAGTGGAGGGAAATCGAGCGGCAACACGCGAAACCGGGCATAAAACAGAGGTACTACGTTATTTGGTGACATAGATGTTTAGTGAACTAACCTACTTAGCCTGGGACCTACATAGAGGTTTAGGGGACTATACTGCTTACATTGTGGCCTACATAGAGGTTTAGTGGACTAACCTGCTTAGACTGGGGCCTACATAGAGGTTTAGGGGACTATACTGCATACATTGTGGCCTACATAGAGGTTTAGTGGACTAACCTGCTTATACTGTGGCCTACATAGAGGTTTAGTGGACTACCTGCTTAGCCTGGGGCCTACATGGAGGTCTAGGGGACTATACTGCTTACATTGTGGTCTACATAGTGGTTTATGGGATTATACTGTATACTGTGGCCTGGCCTATATTGGGGACAGCCCATTGGGAAGCCAGATGAACTTGCATTATGCTTTGTTTTGTGTTGTGTCTTGCAGGCGTCATGACTGACAAGTTTAGCTCCCTGGATTTTCTGCCACATTTTCAATGCAGGCAGTTGCCATGCTTGTGGAGAATAAAAAGTAAAGCTTACTCCAATAAGCAAAAAAGACAGGATGCATTGGATAAACTTGTGAAGTTATGTAAGCCCTTTTGCCCCAATGTGGACACAAGGTATGTGCATGGTAAAATTGTTAATCTACGTAGTACCTTCAAGAGGGAGCTGAATAAAATTAGGGATTCAGAGAAGTCAGGAGCAGCAGCAGATGATATGTATGTTCCAAGGCTCTGGTACTTTGACAGCCTGCGCTTTCTGACAGAGCGGTGTGACCCCAGACCATCTCTGTCAACCTTGCCTCTGTTGAGGGCCCATGTCCTGAATACCAAGAGGAAGATGTGGAGTAGCCAACCTTGACACAGGTATAGCATTTAAGAACATATTGTCTTCCAAAAATACGATGATAATTAAACATTATTGAGCCAATATTTCAAACTTCACAAAGTAGTGAACACAGTCCAAACACAGTCGTAAAATAACTGATTTTAAGGGCAAATGAAAATGTTGTGGCCAGAATGATAGTCTTTTCTATTATACACATTCAATTTGTAACACCTAGGAAAAAAAGTCTTGTTTTATTGATGACCAAGTAACAAAAAAATAATGCCACATTTTCATACATAGGAAAATGTCAATGTGGAAGAGTAATCTGGAAGCACTGTGTTGGTGATCCCTACACTACCTCCTGTGGCCAAAAGAAGCAGTAAAAGCAAGAACCTGGAGGATGCTGCTACTTCCTTTTTAACACATGCCTCTACAACCCTCCAATGTAATCCTGATGAAGGTGATTCTTTTGGATCCCTGACCGTAAACAAATAGCGACAGATGGCGGAGGACCAACGGCACATGTGTGAGACCATCATATTCCAGGTGCCCAACACATGTGTGAGACCATCATACTCCAGGTGCCCAACAAGGGGATCAAAGGGCAAATGACCGAGAACACCCACCTGTCAGACTACCAGCGTCCACCTCTACCTCCACAGCCACCACAGGTTTCACAGCGACCACAGCAACATGCCACTCAGTGGCAAAATCAGCCATGGGATCCCCACCCACCATGGTCTCAAGACTATCATTATTCACAATTATCGTTTCTATTAATTTAGGATTTGTTCTTTTTTTACGTTTTCTATTACTTATAATATTGATCATTTTGAGCATGGAATGCAGTTTTTGTTACTGTAAAATATGATTTAATTTCTGACCGAGGATCTGGAAGTTTCTTTGTTATTTAAATTTTTAGTCCAAACAACAAAATAGTTTTATTATTTTCTATGAATAAATCATGGATAATAGTGTGGGGGCAACTTCAAAGAACAATCATAAAACATGCATAATAGTGAATTCATTTACATTACAATAGTACACATGCCCTTTTAAATAAGTTTTGGTAAAGATATCAGCATCACCAGCAGCAGCTTCATTCTTATCACATCCAATAAAAGAGTATAATGTGCTGGATTTCCTAATTTAATTTCCCACAAGACGAATGTTCTTTCTTGATTCGGATTGCTAGTATAGACGCCCAAATTCTTCCAGGTAGTTTTTTGGCTCCGATCATGCGCGTTTGTATCTTCGACTTTGGTGTGACGATTTCTGTACTGACTAACCGAAAAGCGGACATTCTGTTGACGTCCGACAAAAATGTTATAGTCTGCACATCCAGATTTTCTCTGACGAAAAAGTGGAATCGGCTGTCGAAAGCACTGTACTAACTGTAAGATTTGTGGATGAATTTTCGATGACAGAATACAATGTCAGAAGTGACATAACGTGTAGTTTTGTATGTATTCTTTTGTTTCTGACCATGCGTAGTTTTGCTCTTACAATTTTCTTTTGTACGAAAATCATAGTAATGAAACGAAAATCAGACATTGAGTTCACATCTGACAAAAAATGTATAGTCTGCACATCCAGTTTTTGTCTGACGAAAAAGTGAAATCGGTTGTCGAAAGCTAACTAAGGCTCGGTTCACACTGGGGCAACACGACTTACAGTGTGACTTTGCAAGGCGACTTAAACGCAACTTCACTTTGAGCGACGTGCAACACCACTTCAAGTCGCCCCCAGGCCCCCCACCCCAAAGAACCTTGTCCCCATGTTGATGAGGACAAGGGCCCCTTCCCGACAACCCTGGCCATTGGTTGTCGGGTTCTGCGGGTGGGGAGCTTTTCAGAATCCTAGAGCCCCCTTTAATAATAGTGCCCCCAGATCCCGGCCACCCACCCTATGTGAATGAGTATGGGGTACATCATACCCATTCACCTGGGGGGAAAAGCGTTAATAAAAAACACACTAGACAGGTTTTTAAAGTAATTTATTAGGCAGCTCCGGGGGGTCTCTTCCGACTTGGGGGGTCTCTTCCGACTCCTCCAGCCTCTTCTTCCGCTCTCTGGCCTCTTCTCCCGGTCTCTGGTTCTTCTCCCGCTCTCCGGTTCTTCTGCCGGGCTCCTTCACTATCTTCTTCCAGCTCTTTTACTAGCGTTGGCTCGGTCTTCTGCGTCGTCTTCTTCCCTCTTCTCTTCCTCTGATGTTGACACGATGCTCTCTCCTGCTGCAATACCGTGTAGTGGTGCGCAACGACTTATATAGGCATGGTCGCTGGGTGATGTCACCCGCTGACCATGCCCCATGCCTATATAAGTCGTTGCGCACCGCTCACACGGCATTACAGCAGGAGAGAGTGTCGTGTCAACATCGGAGGCACTGCTCACACAGCATTATAGTGGGAGAGAGTGTCGTGTCAACATCGGAGGTAGAGAAGAGGGAAGAAGATGATGCAAAAGACCGGGCCAACGCTAGTAAAAGAGCTGGAAGAAGATAGCAATTGAGCACAGCAGGAGAACCGGAGAGCGGGAGAAGAACCAGAGACCGGGAGAAGAGGCCGGAGAGCTGGAGAAGAGGCTGGAGGAGTCGGAAGAGACCCCCAAAGTCGGAAGAGACCCCCGGAGCTGCCTAATAAATTACTTTAAAAAACTGTCTAGTGTGTTTTTTTATTGACACTCTTTTTCCCCCAGGTGAATGGGTAGGGGTACGATGTAACCCATACTCATTCACATAGGGTGGGGGGCTCCCGGATTCTGATAAGCCCCCCACCCGAAGACCCCGACAACCAACGGCCAGGGTTTACCGGGAAGGGGCCCTTGTCCTCATCAAAATGGGGACATGGTTCTTTAGCGTGGGGGGCACCGTTTCCCCAAAGCACCCACCCCCCATGTTTAGGGCATGTGGCCTGGTACGGTTCAGAAGGGGGGGCACTCTCTCGTCCCCGCCCCCTTTCCTGACCGGCCAGGCCGTAAGGGTCTGGTGTGGATTTTGGGGGGACCCTTACGCCGTTTTTTTTTTTAAAAGGCTTAGGGGGTTCCTCTTAAAATCCATACCAGACCTAAGGACCTGGAATGCTCCTGGAGGGGAACCCATGCCGGTTTTTTATTTAAAATTTGGCATGAAGTTCCCCCTCATGATTCATACCATGACGACGGGGCTCGCAAGGTGTCAATCTCGCAGATAAAAGCATCGAGATTGACACAGTATCGCGGTCTGGGAGGGAGGCAAACCCTTCCCTCCCAGTCATCTGGCCTGGGGGCGACGTGAAGTTGTGTTGTAAGTTGCTCAAAGTCGCGTTCAAGTTGCGTTCAAGCCGTCTCCAAGTCGCCTTACAAAGTCACGCTGTAAATCATGTTGTCCCAGTGTGAACCGACTCTAACGGTAAGATTTGCAGATGATTGATCATCATAACACAATGTAAATCAAAGTGTGTGTACAGGCCTTAAGAGTGTTCGGTTATCTTTGCTTGGGGGCCCTCTTTAAATTCATAGAAGGCCTAAGGGGCCTGGTATGAATTGGGGGGAATAGAGATGGGACGGCCTTAAAAAAAAAAAGGAAATAATTGGGACAAAAACCTTTTTTTTTTTTTCAAAAGTTTTTTTTCCCCTCTGGATTTTTTTTTAAAAAAGCTTAGAAGTTTGGAATATGTTTTCTTAGGCTTCATTCACATATTTTCAAATTAGATGCATTATGAACCCCAACCAACTAGCATGACATGTGAACAGAACCGGCTTTCTATGGAGCTGATTCACATATCTGCGATACAATGGCAGTGCGAATTAACTCTGAATTTAAAGAGTCCTGTTCAGATGTGAATTACAGGCTCATGGCCTCCCCTAGGAACGCATCTGAATTGCACATGTCATCAGTTTTGAGCACGAATTGAGAAAAACAGCATGGGGTTCCGCCCCTAATCCATGCTAGGACCTTCAGATCTGGTGTGGATTTTAAGGGGAACCCCATGCCAAAATAAAATAAAATGGCGTGGGATCCCCCCCAAATCCTGTCAGGGCTGGGCTCAGCCCTTCCTTCTCTGAGCTGGCTGCTCAGCTGTCGGCTAATTGCCAACTCCAATCTCTCCACAGTTACTCAGCTGTTGATGATATCCTGCTCGTCAGTCCTGCCTACTTAAACCATCCAGTCCAGAGGTTCTCTGCCTTCACCTTGGTCAATATCACAGAAACAATCTCCTGCGATCCTGTTCAAAGACTTGCTTTGCTGACATCTCTTCTGGCTCCAGATCCTGCTTGCTGTTCCACGACATTGATCCATGACTTCTGGCTTGGCTGACAATCTATTCCAGTTACTGAACTTTGGCTATGTTTTTACTACGTTTGTTCTTTTCACTTTTATTATTAAACAAGTGTGATTTAACTGTAGTTCTGTCTTGGCCTGATTTCATGGTTTCTGACGAAACCATTCCAGACCTTTAGGAAATGTTCCCAGTTTCACCTCCCTCTGCAATTCTTGGCCATAGAGATTGCACCTTCACAAAGTCATTTAACAAGAGGCTGTAGTTCAACATAAAAAGTTTTTATTTGGCGGATGAACTGATGGAAATTTGACTTTACTTAACTTTACTTTTGCTGTTAATTTTTTTTTTTTATCATCAACAGACAGAACGCTCAAGGTCTGGTTATTATGTCCACAAAGGAAAAGTACACTAGACTGGATACCTACCAATTATTCTGTGTACAGATGGGCTTAGCGTCCGGCTCAGCAAGAGTAATCCTGACTTGGCAAACAATATTCAACACAGGCTGCACAGTCCTGGGGTGTATTAGATGTCACAAATCAACAGTGGGTCTATATACAATAAATAATGGAAAACTACCTATGGTGTAATAGAATTCTCCAAAGGTATTATAGTACAGTCTTCATCTTCAAACTTTCTTTGAAAATTTTACTTTTAGCAAACATGCGTTTTTTAAATTAATTGTTTTATTTCATACTATGGTAATTAAAGAAAAAGAAAAAAAAAACAAAAAAACAATTACAATTACATACCTTATTTTACACCCAGTGACATCATCATTGGGTATTTGTGTTTCTCTATGCAATGCAGACAGATCATGGCTGGTGGGAGGTTCCGTTAGCACATCACAGTATGTATAGGCATACGTTTTGGATAGAATAGGGAAGGTTAGGGCCTCTGTCTAGCTTTTATTGCTGTGTGCCATAGCTCTCATAGTGACTTTATGATCAGTGTTGAACTAACAAGTCGCATGGATGTGCATTTCTAATGTAGCTTTAACATTTTAAAGGCACAGTTCATTGTGCATATAGCACTACCCCTGTAGGTGCTGCTAGATAGGATGGATCTTCTGCGCTTTGCATCAACCTTCTAAATAAACTCAGCCTTTCCGTCACACCAGGTTGAATGTACAAACATACGATATCACATGACTTTACTGAAAGTAACACTTAGTACCCAATATTAGCCACCTTGCGATAACAATACACCATGACAGGTCCTCTTTATGGAGATATCTAAAAGACCATATGGTTCCCGAGCTTTACCGATCGGTAATGTAAGCCTTGGAACCACCGGGAAGCTGAGGGGGGCACCTCTTTCCCCGCTTCTAAAAGTGATCTAGGACTAACATTTCCACCATAGTCCGGCAAATCCGCCACTGGGATCACTTTTATCAGAAAGCCAGCTACCTGGTGGAAAAAGAAATACTGGGGTTAAGGCATCTAGCTGCAGTCATAAGCTAGGTATTTAATATTATAATCATGATGTCAATTCCCAATTAGGCAGTCGGCAAGTGGTTAGTGCTACATCAGAGAAAACAGGCACCAACTCGGGTAGTAAAGGCAAATGTAATATATTGGTTGGTGACTCGGCAAACAAAAAATGGATTAGCAGTGGTAATAACACAATTTAGTGTGCAAAGTCATTTCAACATCTAGGCATAAGATGACATTTGGCATCCAGATAAAAGAGTAGCAAGGCCAACTCAACTGCAGCAGTGTAACCTTTAATCTACCGAGTGCTGAAACTATACTGCTAAAGCGCATTTATGGTGGAAATGTTAGTCATGTCCCGACCGGGTATGCACTGCCCATAAGAAAAGCAGGATGCTAGCAGAAGGGGTAGGGGAACAGAGGGGGCTTGCAGAATAATTACTCACGAGAGTGGCCGCTCTTTTAGATGTTCTTCTGCCGGCTATCTTTGGGGCCCTTTAACCACTACAATACTGGGCACTTTCACCCCCTTCCTTCCCAGCCCAATTTTCAGCTTTCATCGCTCTAGCGCTTTCAATGACAATTGCGCGGTCATGCTACACTGTACCCAAATGAAATTGTTATCATTTTGTTCGCACAAATAGAGCTTTATTTTGGTGTTATTTATTCACGACTCCGTTTTTTATTTTTTGCGATATAAGCGCAAAAAAAGCGGAAATTTGGAAAAAAAACAATATTTTCTTTTTTCTATTTGAAAAGAAATCCAATAAAATCAAATTTTGTCATAAATTTAAGCCAAAATGTATTCTGCTACATGTTTTTGGTAAAAAAAATTCCGTTAAGTGTATAATAATTGGTTTGTGTGATCAGGGACATATGTACGCAAATGATCATGTACATATGTGTGCAGATAATCATTGGGACATGTGATTTTAGTGGGACATATGTGGGGGACATGTTTTTATTATTAGGGACATGTGTTTTTATTATTTGGGGACATGTATGTTTTGGGGACATGTGTGTTTTGGGGACATATGTGGGGACTGTGTTTGTACTGTGTGGTGTGTTGTGTGTTTACACTAGACTGATGATCAGTGAGTAAAAAGCTGTAAAAAACAGCCCATACTCACTGATCATCAGCCAGCTGCAGCGTTCAGCTCTCCTCTCCTCAGCGATGACTTCCGTGTGAGGAGAGGAGAGCCGATTGCCTAGCAACCGGCTGTTTGTTTACATCACATGACGGCCGTGATTGGACACGGCCGTCATGTGATCAGGAGGGCCAATCACAGAGCCCTCCTGCCGATCTGAGATGTGCCGTGTCCGGGTGACACGAGCACATCGGGATCGCGCCGCTGCGCGGGCACGCACGCGCGCGATCCCGCTACTTCTGAAGGACGTTCCTGAACGTCCTATCAGGAGTAGACGGCTCCCACCAGGCCGTATATATGCATTGGCCGGGTGGGAAGTGGTTAAGAGCATTGGTTCACTTATTGACAGGCCTAGTTATCCTGCATGCAGTATAGGTGCAGTATAGTCTCGGCACAGGTGCAAGGTAGATGTGGTTCAGCTGCAGTAAAGGTTTGGTATAATCAGGTATTGGGTAGGTATGCAGCCTAGGTTTGGAATAATTGCGGTATAGAATGCAGTATGGGTGCACGATTGATTTGGTACACTTGCTTTCAGTGGCCCAGTCTTTGCTAGCAGTATCAGCAATGTACGAAGAGCGCTCTCACCACTCCCGGGAGGCTGTGATGACCTCTCGCTGTAGAAGGGGGGCCCCCTTGGTCTCTCCCCCAAAAGCAGCAGTGAGAAGCAGAGGCTGAATGGATACTCCAGTCTCCCTTGCAGCAGCAGTGCAGATGTTGTGATGTGGGTGGAGCTGAGCTCCCAGTTTCAGGCTGAGATCTAAGCAGGTATGGTCTCCCTCTGGCAGGAGAATATCCAGACAGAGGTGCTCTCTCACTCTCTAACCCCCTTGATGACAAAAGGAAGAGCTTTCTCAGGATGTTTAATAAAAATCATCTCTCCCCTACTCTCCCCTACATCTCTCCCCTACTCTTGCACAGTGTCTATTGGGATCTGTAGTGCTGACCCATTATATGGCTGGCCATTTTAAACTACAACTCCCAGGAGTCTCAGCGCTCTGCATATAGGTTTATGGGCTTACTTGGCTTTAGCTTTCCCTCTGCTGGCTGGAGGAGAATGGTGCAACATAACATTAGTATCTCAGTAGAGGGAGGGAAGAATAAAAGGCAATGTCTCCTTCTCCATCCATATTGCTGTAGCCCAGCACCTGGCTACACATGTTTGGCTACACATGATTGCACATGTCATTTGTTTAGCAAAAATATCCCTGCTGTAGCAGGAGGGTTAAAGATGCTGAATATCCTTCAATAAAAAAGTATATTGGAGCCAAACAGAGTAGAAGGTTTGTTAACAGAGCTATTTTATTATTCAATTTCATGTTTCCTTTGATGAATCATCTTAATAGCTGGAATGCATAATTAACTTTTCATTGCATAAGAGAGAATGACATGGCAGTGCATCTCCTCGAGTAATGAATAGACTACAAGCTTGCTGCTAGGGAAGGTGATTATAAAGAAACAATATAATTTAAAGAAGAACATTCCTTTAGGTTGTATTCACACACAATGGGCAGCTGCGAGAGAGGTAAACCGCAGTGGTTTCCTCTTTGGCAGCTGTTCAATCCGAGTGCGATAGGGGGGGCGGTGTGGTGCGCGATTTAGCGCATCTCACAGCTCCTTTTTTTTTCCTTCACTGAACTTTATTTGAAGTGTACAAAAGTACACTTCATTCTTGTCACTGTACAGCAACGTGATGCACTGCGCTGCTGTAAAGTGACATGCGATTTGGTATGGTGCACTGCGATTAAATGCAGCATGTCTGGCTACATTGCAGTGCAAATGGGACACACGGAAAACAATTGTTATCTGTGTGCTTGTGGTGACCGGTGTTTTACAATGCAGTAAATTGCCCATCGCCGCACGTAGTGTGAATACGGCTTTAGGAGTAGAACAAGTATAATATTTAAAGCTGAACTACCATGCAGCTATAAGAGACACATGTTAATGCAGCTCTGTATTCATGAACCACTTGCCCTCCGGAAGATTTACCACCCTTCATAACCAGGTCATTTTTTTGCGATACGGCACTGCATTTTTAACTGACAATTGTGCGATCGTGCGACGTTGTATCCAAATAAAATTGATGTCCTTATTTTCCCACAAATAGAGCTTTCTTTTGGTGGTATTTGATCACCTCTGTGGGTTTTATTTTTTTTACGCTATAAACAAAAAAAACGTCAATTTTGAAAAAAAATTAAAAAATTTTACTTTTTGCTTTTTAAAACATATCCAATAAAAAAATTTAAAAAATCCAATTTCTTCATAAGTTTAGGCCAATATGTATTCTGCTACATATTTTTGGTAATTTGTTTTTTTTTAACAACTTCAATATTGATTGGTTTGTGCAAAAGTTATAGCGTATACAAACTATGGAATATTTTTTATAACATATTTTTTTTTTTAACTAGCAATGGAAGTGAACAGCGAGTTATAGCCGGACTGCAATATTGCGGTGGACAGTCAGACACTAACTGACACTTTTCGGGGGGCAGGGACACTAATGCAGTGATCATTGCTAAAAAAAATATGCACTGTCACTGTTCTAATGACACTGGCTGGGAAGAGGTTAACATCAGGGTCAATCAAAGGGTTAACTGTGTGCCTAGCTAGTGATTTTGCGTACTATGAGAGGTGCTTTTACTAGGGGAAGCCATGGATCCACGTCCCTGCTTTGCAGAAACACAGGATCCATGCCTTACTTACTGACGATCAGCCTTGTTTACATAGACAGAGGCCATTCTCCCTCTGTACAGAAAGATCAGTGGGTCCCAGCGGACATCGAGCCAACAATACCCGCTGATCAGCTCCCACTGTGTACAATCACAGCGGGAGTGGGCCGCCGGAGCCGCGCATTAGTGCCCCAGACCCGGAAGTGTCGGATTACATACCAGGTACATGATTCAGCGCAGCAGTGCCACTTTGCCATCGTATATGTAAGGTATATGGTCGGCAAGTCGGCAAGTGGTTAATATATCATTAAACATATTTTTTACATGCAAGCAGTGTAGGTACAGTACTTGGTATGAGTTTCTTGCAGTCTCTGCACAGCATAGCTCAGACTGGGGGAGAAAGATGTAACACGAAGAGCCAATTACATGTGAGCATTGCTAGGAACAGCCTGACAGAAGAGTGACAGAAAGATGAGCTCACCATTCTGCTGCTTGTTCTTTCAAGCTGCGAATTTTCATATGCAAATTGGATGTGGATTTCCCTGCATGCAATTCGCATGATAATCGCCTGATACATCCTTTAGAATGTAAGCTCTAGGAGCAGGGGCCTCCTTTTGTATTGTACTGTAATTGTGTTGTCCCCCCCTATACATTGCAAAGCGCTGCATAAATTGTTGGCGCTATATAAATTGTGTATTATAATAATAATAATAATAATAATAATGATAAGCAAGCGTGACCGGCTCTCAATGGAGCCGGTTCACACATATCCAGGGGCGGCCATGGCCCGGATTGAAAAATGGTCCGCTGCGTGTTTGGGTCTAATTCAGGTGCAAATTCAGGCAAAAAATCTGACCTGAATCGCACCTAAATTGGACCTGAACCGTTGAACAACACAACCGGACCCAGGGCATGAACCCGGGACCAGACATGTGTGAACCCAGCCTCGCTGGCCAATCAGAGGCTAGAGAAATATAGACTATGTTGGCAGCAGCACAATTCCAGTTGTACAAAGTGTAATGTGTGTAAATCTGACATACCAACCGTTAGCAGCCACTGGTGGAAGCGATCAGGTCGCTGTGTGCCATGTTTCCTGGGCTCCATAGAGGTGAGCGGGTATGGCTGTAAGGGCATGGGCCATCATCCCTAATAGAAATACGCAAGAAAAATGCCCCAATATAATGGGATTATAGCGGCCCAAAGAAAAAAAAGTAAAGTCTGTAGTAAAGTAATGTATAAACAGAAATATATACAAAAAATATAACAACGTTATTATAACATTTTAAACGCTTGCCGATCAGCCGCCGCCATTAGGAGTTTGCATGTTCTCCCTGTGCCTGTGTGGGTTTCCTCCGGGGTACTCTGGTTTCCTCCCACACAACATGTTGGTAGGTTAATTGGCTTTGGTCTAAAATTGTACCTAGTATATGAATGTGTGTTAGGGACCTGAGATTGTAAGCTCTTTGAGGGTAGGGACTGATGTGAATTTGCAACATATATGTAAAGCGCTGTGTAAATTGACGGCTCTATATAAGTACCTTAATAATAATAATAATAATAATAATAATAATTATACTGCGCCAGGTCAACACAATCCCGTGAATCGCCATAGCTGTACGTCGGCTCGTGGGATCAGAATAGCAGGCACGTGCATGTGCCAGCTGCAAAGCGCGGGTGCCGATGCTCATGGCCGACGGTTGCGAGCGATCACAGGCACGAGAGACAGAACAGGGACGTGTGTGTATAAAACACACAAATCCCTGTTCTATGAGGAATGACAGATTGGGAGTTCCTAATAGCTAGGAACCACGATCTGTCATCCCCTCTAGTCCCCTCCCCCTACAGTTAGAACACAGTCAGGGAACACAGTTAACTTCTTGATCGCTCCCTAGTGTTAACCCCTTCCCTGCCAGTGACATTTTTACAGTAATCAGTGCATTTTTATAGCACTGATCGCTGTATAAATGCCAATGGTCTCAAAAATGTGTCAAAAGTGTCCAATGTGTCCGCCATAATGTCGCAGTCCTGATAAAAATTGTAGATCGCTGCCATTATAAGTAAAAAAATATATAAATAATAAAAATGCTACAAATCGATCTCCTATTTTGTAGACGTTATAACTTTTGCGCAAACCAATCAATATACACTTATTGGGATTTTTTTTACCAAAAATATGTAGAAGAATACATATCGGCGTAAACTGAGAAAAAATTTGCTTTAAAAAAAAAAGCCTGGAAGGGCTGAAGTAACCAATAGAATCCGGTCTTGTGGATATCACCAAAATGGCTGAGAAATCCAGGTATCCTACATGTGTTTTCAAGCTTAGTTTCCCTACTTGTTCTACAACAATGTCTGTGGCAGAGACTTGTTCCTGAGTAAGCACCATGTTGGCTGCTAGGCCTTGAGAGTGATCATCCGGTTGCGAATGGCTATTCTCTGGATGCAGTCAAAGTAAGAAAGTTCTTCATCGTTTTTTTCACTTTGACACACAGCCCTTTTACACACGGTCGGACATTCCGACGGAAAATATCCGATAGGACCGTAGGATAGGATAATCCGACCGCGTATGGGCTCCATCGGACTGTTTCCGTCGGAATATCCGACGGACCAAGTTTTCCAGCTTAGCTGTAAAACTTTCCGACAACATGATACCGATCGGACCTTGTCCGATCATGTGTAGAGAATTCCGATCGGACAAAGTGCCACGCATGCTCAGATCAAATTCCTACACCAAAGCTATTGGCTACTAGCCTGAACATAGTCCTGTCGTAACGAAATAACGGCATCACGTTCTGAACGATCGGACATTCCGACAACTTTGTCCGACCGTGTGTATGCAACAGTTTCGGACAAAATCCGTCGGACGAATGTCCGACCGTGTGTACAAGGGCTAAGAGTACCTGAACTTCCTTTCCAACCCTCTGATCCCAATTTGAAAGACTGTTCAATTGTCTGAGTTTTGCAAATAAAATCCATTCAAGTGGATCGGTTGTCAGTCTCAAGTTACTGGGCTATTTATCACAGGACATCTCCTAGACGTGCGACAAGGAGAAGCAGAAGGTAACGGTAAGCCCAAATATAACCAGCAGCTCCTTCGGGGTTAGTGCTACATATATAATAATATACATCCTCAAAAATAGCATCTCTTTGCAATATTAAATTGCGATATATATATATATATATATATATATATATATATATATATATATTATATATATATATATATATATATATATATATATATATATATATATATATATATATATATATATATATATATATATATATATATATATATATATATATATATATATATATATATATATATATATATATATATATATATTATATATATATATATATATATATATATATATATATATATATATATATATATATATATATATATATATATATATATATATATATATATATATATATATACACACACAGTACACTTACATGACCTAAGATGATACAGAGCGTAAGTACACCAGTCAACATAGATTTAAAAGCCAAATGTGTCATCCATCACCCCACCAAGACAACTCGTATGCTGCCAGCCAGAGATATCCAAATGGAGAGAGGCCAAACACAAGAATCAATATAGCATAGCAACGAGCCTGTATGGCAAGGAAATAAACTAAAAAAAGAAAATAGTGTAAAACAAAAAGAAAAACAGACAAAGATAATGACTTATGTCTCAATTACAGAGACACAGTACTCAAATACAGAGCAAAATGTAATACCCCCCCCCCCCCCCCCAAAAAACAAACAAAAAAAACCCACGTTTTCCTGGGCTCTGCACTTCCAACCTGCACACCCAATGCTTCAATGCTTTATTGTGTTTTAGGGTAGCTTAGTCATTTGGGCTTGCTGTGCACTTTAATGCATTAAAAAACAGACCTGACCAGTGGTGGTCCATCTATAGAGGGTGCACGGGCGGCGCCTGCCCTATCCATGCGTCCAGCCCCCTGATCTACATATCAGTGGCACCGAACCAGGGATTCCAATGCGGCTGGGGTGTTTTTTTTTAAGCACTTGATCAGAGCCAGAGGCTCCAATAGGCTTCAAAAGAGGACTGGGGCATTACTCTCTGACCCCACCCAGTTGTGTGACGATAAGCAAATGAATTTTCGCTATATTCAAACTAAAGTTCCTCCTCGCCAATCAGGAGGCAGGTTTGTGAGACATGTTTCCTGATTGGCCAAAGCATCAGGCGATCCTCAGAGCCTAGTTCTGAGGAAGGTGGTGCACCCCCGAAACGCATTAGCTGTACCCCGTGTGCTGTGTATGTCCATGCTTTGTTTTTATGGCCTTTTGTCAGCTGCATTTTGTGAGTACCCACTTTTTATGTAAAACATTTTTATTATTAAATTATCTTTTGTAATACACTAGGTGTGCGCGCCTTCCATTTCTGTTTCTCTTGTAGATCCTATTGGATGCCTAGCACTTCGATGGAAGAGGAGACACACGTGAAAAAAACCTGGAGGAGTGGAAACCAGAGCCACCATGGCCGTTGCCTGCACTCCAGGAGAGGACACCAGAGCTCTGCCACACAAGCGAGTAAGTGCCAAACCACCCACGAGGGGGGGGGGGGGGTTCTGTTTCATTTCTGTTGCGCTGCTGGGGTTTGGTGTTTGTTTGCCGCCTCCCCAAGAGAAGAACCCACCAGCCACCACTGGACCTAACCTTTTTTACTTATTGCAGCATACCACAATGAATGGCATGTGTGTTGTGGTCCACCTCAATGCAGGTGTGTTGTCCGCTCCTCTACCATTTGTGTTACCGCAATGTGGAGCTGTGAAGGAGCTCCCTAATCTCCTTCTGTTAATGTTTTCGGTACCGATCTGCATTCTTCTCCTTTTTTATTTTTTTTGCCTTTCTTGCCTGTTCCTGACAAATGATTATCTTTCCATCGCCAGTTTCTTACATGACATGCTCCTGACCCTTTTGTTTTATTACTGTGCCTGGTTCCCATTTAGCTTCCTCTAGCATCTTTGAGTTCACAGGCCGGACACATTCACTGTCTGCGTCATTTAGACATTCTCTCCACCCGATTGACACCAGCCTATCACCTTTTAATAAATGGCTTGTTCACAGCGGCTCACGTTAAAGGTCGCTCAAGGTCATTATTTGCTGCCATCCACAAGTAAACGTAGAGGTTTGTCAAGACGTATTCTACGGCAAGCGAAGACTAGTCAGTGAGGGTTATTTATGAAAGGCAAATCCACTTTGCACTGCAAGTGCACTTAGATGTGCAGTTGCTGAAAATCTAAGGGGTAGATCTGAAATGAATGGAAGCTCTGCTGATTTTATCATCCAATCATGTGGAAGCTAAAATGCTGTGTTTTATTTTCCTTGCATGTCCCCCTCAGATCTACAGCAACTTTACTTCCAAGTGCATTTGCAGTGCAAAGTGGATTTTCCATTAGTAAATAACCTCCAATGTGTATCCTTCTAGAGAAGTCATTGTGGGCCTTTCAAGTGTTATTCCAATTATCTATGATTGTTCAAGCTCCACCACACGAGCGAGTATATGCCAAATCACCTGCGAGGGGGGGTTCTGTTTCATTTCTGTTGCGTGCGGGGGAGGGTTAGTGTTTGTTTGCTGCCTCCCCAAGAGAAGAACCCACCAGCCACCACTGGACCTAGGCCTTTTTACTTATTGCAGCATACCACAATGAATGGCATGTGTGTTGTGGTCTACCTCAATGCAGGTGTGTTGTCCGCTCCTCTACCATTTGTGTTACCACAATGCGAAGCTGTGAAAAGGGCCCCTTAATCTCCTTCTGTTAATGTTTTTGGTACCGATCTGCATTCTTCTCCTTTTTTTTTTGCCTTTCTTGCCTGTTCCTAACAAATGATTATCTTTCCATTGCCAGTTTCTTACATGACATGCTCCTGACCTTTTTGTTTTGTTACTGTGCCTGGTTCCCATTTAACTTCCTCTAGCATCTTTGAGTTCACAGGCCGGACACATTCGCCGTCTGCGCCATTTAGACACTCTCTCCACCCGATCGACACCAGCCTATCACCTTTTAATGAATGTCTCGTTCACAGCGGCTCACGTTAAAGGTCGCTCAAGGTCATCATTTGCTGCCATCCGCAAGTAAACGTTGCGATGTTGTCAAGACGTATTCTACGGCAAGCGAAGACTAGTCAATGTGTATCCTTCTAGAGAGATCATCGCGGGCCTTTCAAGTGTTATTCCAATTATCTGGGATTGTTCAGTCTTGAGGTGCAGCGCTGTGTTTACTGGTGCTCTAGCTGCGAGCGTTCGCTGAGCTGGAATTAGATTTTATGCTCAATTTTGCAGCTTTAACTCATATTTTATTGAAAGAGCCACAGCACAAATTTTGTTTGAAAGGGAATTGGTTTAGAAATTATTTTTACCAAGAGGATTTTTGGGAGACTGTCTGAGTTTAACAGGTATACACAGAACTGTAAAAAAGAAATAAAATGTGCTGCGTATAGCAATACAAGGAAACACGGGCAGAAGTAATAGAGAAAGTCATTCTGAGAGTTGTAGAGGATCTCTGCGGACGTAGCAGCCGTGCCCCTGTAGCAGATGCGTGGAGCTGGGACCCTTTAACGTGGCCCCCGGGGCAAAGATCATTAAAAATAGGCCGCCAATGTAACATAAACATACAAGTCACCCTTTTCTGACAAGTTGTCAAAAACTCTTGAGAGGGTATCTCAAATTGTAGTTTCCCCCTATAATTATGGATGTAACGATAGAATTTTTTTAATGGTGAGTACAAATGCCGATGCGCTTTTTTTTTTTTTTATTAGTACTCGCCGATACCAATTACCGTTACCTGCTGGCAACTGTTTTGTTTGCTTCAGTAATGGTACAAAGCATTAAAACATTATTTACTATAAATGAAATAAATGTTTTTTTTTTAAAATGTTTTCAATGTGAAAAGTCTAAATATATGTTAACTGCTTCAGCCCCGGAAGATTTTACCCCCTTCCTGACCAGAGCACTTATTTGCGATTCGTCACTGCGTCGCTTTAACTGACAATTGCGCGGTCGTGCGACATCGCACGCAAACAAAATTTACGTCCTTTTTTCCCCACAAATAGAGCTTTCTTTTGGTGGTAATTGATCACCTCTGCGTTTTTTATTTGTTTGCGCCATAAACAATTGCGACAATTTTGAAAAAACTAAATTTTTTAATTTTTGCTATAACTTTCTTTAACCACTTAAAGACCAGGCCTATTTTTTTTACACTTGGTGTTAACAAGTTAAAACATTTTTTATTGCTAGAAAATTACTTAGAACCCCCAAACATTATATATTTTTTTCAGACACTCTAGAGAATAAAATGGAATAAAAAAATGGTTGTTACAATACTTTATATCACACCGTATTTGCGCAGTGGTCTTACAAACGCATTTTTGGGGGAAAAAGTACACTTTTTTAAATTAAAAAAATAAGAAAATAGTACAGCTAGCCCAATTTTTTAGATTGTGAAAGATAATGTTACACCGAGTAATTTGATACCCAACAAGTCACACTTCAAAATTGCGCCTGCTCGTGGAATGGCGTCAAACTTTGACTCTTAAAAATCTCCTTATTCTACGGGTTTCCAGTTTTGCGTTACAGAGGAGGTCTTTTGCTAGAATTATTGCTCTCGCTCCAAAGATTGTGCCGATAGCTCACATGTGTGGCTTAGCCACCATTTACATATGCGGACGCGACTTAAGCATGTGTTCGCTTCTACGAGCGAGCACGGAGGGACGGGGCCCTTTAAAAACTTTTTTTTTCTTATTTATTTTACTTTTTATTTTTTATTTTTACACTGTCCCTTTAAAAAAAAAATTTGAATCACTTTCATTCCTATTACAAGGAATGTAAACATCTCTTGTAATAGAAAAAAAGCATGATAGGACTGCCCGCTCTTAAACCACCTGCCACAGCTGCACGCCGATATACGTTGGTACAATGGCAGCGGTGGGCAAATGGACGTACCTGTATGTCCCCTTAAATTGGCGGGACTAACGGGCACAAGCATAGTGACTGTGCCCGTGGGACCCGCGGACTCGATCTCTGCCGGTCTCCCGGGGGTTGTGTCATGGAGCCGCAGAACGGGTAGAGGCCTATGTAAACAATCGGGAGCAGTGATCGCTGTCATGTGAGTGGAAGCCCATCCCCCACAGTTAAAATAACTCCCTAGGACATACTTAACCCCTTGATCGAACCCTAGTGTTTAACCCCTTCCCTGCCAGTGTCATTTACACAGTAATCTATTTTTTGTTTATAACACAAAAAATAAAAAACGCAGAGGCGATAAAATACCACCAAAAGAAAGCTCTATTTGTGGTAAAAAAATAATGTCAATTTTGTTTGGGTGCAATGTCGCACCTCTGCAAGCATGTGGTGCCTTTCCCTACCAAGCCTCACTTTTAGTCCATCATTATGTCTGAGAGCCTCAGTCACCAATAGTAAAGAAATTACTCCCCGCCGCCTGTCACTAAGCTCCTCCTTGGCTCTGATGTGTGATAAGACCAGGAGGAGGAACCTGGGAGGAGGAACATCTCCCGCATCACATCGAGTAATGCTCTATCTTGTGTTGGGAGGTCTGTGTTCTGAGGAGAAAATTGGAGGAAAGAGAAATAAAAGGATTTATGGTGCCATTTGTATAGCTAGGAAGATTGGGGGGGGGGCAGTTGTTGGCATGGAAAGAGGATTTACACTGGGAGGGGTAATGGAGGGAGTTGCTAGAATAGAGATGCCATTCCTGTCAAGGATGGGGATTTGGGGATGGGATGCAATTTGGGGAGAAATAGGGAGTCATATTTGGTTTAAAGTGGCCAGTGAGAATAAGCAGTCCTGAACAATGCCTTCTGAACAGAACATAGCAACAAAGAAAAAAGGGAATATATGCGACTTTGAATGAGACGCAACGGGGAATATTGCGCCTCCATGCCTGGTTGCCTTATGCAAAAAAGAGGGGGGAGAGTACATAGCAAGCTCCTTAAGGTAGAACTCCACCCAAAAAGGGGAAGCCCTGCTTGTTTGCACCCTCTCCCCCCACTGCCACATTTGTCACTTTTTTGGGGGAAAGGGGGAACAGGTACAGGACAGGTACCCTCTCCCACATCCAAGGTAAGATCTCTGAGTACAGTATGTCTGGCGACCTCTACTTCCCCTTCTGCCTTCTGGGATACAAACCATTCAGAAAGCGCAGCGTGACTCGCGCAGCAGGAAACCGGCTGTGATGCCTGAAGGCTTCACTTCTGGTTTTCCTCAGTGAAAATGATGGTGCCTGCACCAGAAGTCAATTGAAGAATTGGCTCCGGGTGCCAACATCATTGGATCCCTGGACAGGTAAGTGTCTTTATATTAAAAGTCAGTAGCTACAGTATTTGGCCCCCAGGCCTGATACTGGAGGTTATGGGTAGTTAAGAGAATTTCCTCCTCCAGTCCCAACAGGCATACTGCCCTCACTCACATCAGGCTTACCTGGCTCAATAGTCTTCTACCTGGGAGGTTCCACCATCAAGGAACAAAGGTGGCCCCCGACTGTGGGAGATCACTGATGCACCTGACTGAGCGGTCTCATTAGCTGAAGGAGCAGCCACTTCAGCACGCAGGGCGATGGTGGCAGTGACCACAGGAACTGGTTCTGGAGCAGGGGTGGCAACACACTTGACCCAATCCACTTGTAGCACCCATGGGGATAAGGCTGGCAAGACTAGCTCTAGTAATGGCTCCCCACAGTGCCCACAGGTGATCCTGGGCCGAACATTAGTAGCCAGTCCTGAGCACTTTGAACACAACAGCCCAATTGCTTCATAGCCTCCCTCTGTATAAAGCATCAAGCTACCTTTTGGTACATACCGCACTCCGTTGTTGGTAAAGACCTCTTTCAGCCAGCCCGGGCCAGGACCAATGCCTGGTGCAAGGACTCTTCAATCAGCCTTGGAGACTCCGAGATTCGCCATGCTTCTCCCTTGGTAGCAGTATTGCAGCACGTGGACCCGTGATGGCGGCACGCACAGCTGCGTCTCCTCCTCTCCAGAGCGGCAACTTCTCAACCTGCCAAGGGATTGGTCCAGCTGCTCCTCAGGAACTTCAGCACCCACCTCTTTTTTCCAGCAGCGCCCCTTCAGCACTGGCGAAAATGGGCAAAGGACCAGCCTGACACTCTAAAGAGACAATTTGATTTCTCCCCACATGGTTCAAAAGAACAGTAGCACAGTCTTTGAGGCATAAAGATATTACTTGCCACTTTCCTACGAAGCCAAACAAAATTTCTGTTGGCAGGGGTAACCACAGCAAAAATACTACCGAGCCCCACGTTGGGCACCAAGGGCCTAGTGATGACCCCCAGAGGCAGAAAGGGCCGACATTCCTCCTCAGGGTGCAGGTTCATAGGCATGGTGGGTGTTGTGCAAGGTTTGTCCGATCGTTTGTAGAGAATTCCGATCGGACAAAGTGCCACGCATGCTCAGATCAAATTCCTAGACCAAAGCTATTGGCTACTAGCCTGAACGTAATCCCATCGTAATGAAATAACGTCATCACGTTACGAACAATCGGATTTTCCGACAACTTTGTCCGACCGTGTGTATGCAACACCAGTTTCAAACAACAGATTTTGTTGTCGGAATGTCCGACCGTGTGTACAAGGGCTTACAGTGTAAAGGGGTGTGTGTGTTTTTGACACACTCATTCTCTGAGAAAAAAGGGGAATCAAGACTAGGTACAGGAACAAGGAGCAGAAGTAAGCAGCAGGGTAAAGGCTGAAAGGCTAGCTCAGCAGCAGGATAAGCAGGCATAAAGATCTGGCAGCAAGCATGGCAATCAAAACACTGACACAAGGTGTGTTAATAGAAAAAGGCTTAAGTAACTGCTGGTGGACACTGGAACTGCAGCTTTCCAGTCAGGGAAGCACAGTACCACCAGCAGGTGAACCAGGTCCTGACAACCTGCACTTTGTATGTAGCACACTCCTGAGCGCTGCACTCTGTATGTATTGCACTAATAAACTCTGCACTCTGTAGGTAGTGCACTCCTGAACCCTGCACGCTGTATTTAGCGTGCTATTGAACCCTGCACTTCATGTGTAGCGCACTTCTGAACCTTGCACTCTGTATGTAGTGCAATCCTGAATTCAGCACTCTCTATGTAGTGCACTCCTGAACCCTGCACTCTGTATTTAGCGCATTCCTGAACCCTGCACTCTGTATGTAGTGCATTCCTGAACCCTGCACTCTGTACAAAGCGCATTCCTAAACTCTGTAAGAAGAGCATGCCTGTACTCTGCATTTTGCATTTGGCACACTCCTGGTATTTAATGCCCCTTTAAAAGCCTTCCACTCTTAGTGCACTTTGGCCACACCCACCCTTTGCTGCAGCACACTATCCTGCCCCCCCCTCCCCCCCATCTGGTGTAAAGGTATGTATTTAAGTTCCTGCACCGATTCTCTGAAAAAAAAAAGTTGATATATTAGCAAGAACACATTGGTAAAAGGCAAGATGGACAGCCTTAGGAAAGTACAAACATGACCATTAAAGGCATATCATTTTATTTTATGTATAGTAACCAAAATTTCTCTTTGATTGATCCAGGAGAAGGGGGTTCATAGGTATGACCCATCTAAAACGACCTTATATAATTCTGTATAGCAATCCAAGCCATGCTCTGATAGAGAAGTGATGTCTAGTGTTTGCATTGACAATAGCAACATGGAGGCATAAGTTGCACAGCCAGCAGTAGACAGTACTAGCGATCTGTGTTTGTATAGCTTGTCGTGTCTGCAGGGGTCAGCGTCATAATTTTGGGTTTGAAGGGCACTGGGGATGAGCCATCTGTTCATGCCGCCCACCGCTCTACCACACTGCATGGCATATGCCAGGCGTCTGGCAGGGAGCCCAGGTACTGGGGGCAGCGGAAAAGATAGTGGGCACTGTTTAACTCATTTGAAGCTGCAATAATGTAGGCTTACAGAAAACAAACTAAATATAGTATTAGATCAATGTTTGAGTTAAAAATAATTATCTATCTATCTATCTATTTATCTATCAACTTAAATACCATTTATTGACTTAACTCTCCATTGATGTGATTTTGTTGCTTCCAAATCCAACCCTAAACTTTATACTTTACTTTATAGCAATATGATGGAACATTTATGATACAGAAGAGTCTACCTGACTAGATACAATTTGAATGTTTAGATAAGGTATATGATGCTTCTACTACATAGTTTTGATAATTCTAAAGGAGATTGAATAAATATTTTACATCAGACTGTAAAGCTGCGTACACACGACCGGACTTTTCGACGGACTTGGTGCGGCGGACTGGAATCCATCGGACGATTCGACCGTGTGTGGGCTCCAGAAGACTTTTTCTTCCCAAAAGTCTGGCGTATCTAGAAATAAAACTTGCTTCAAATCTTTCCGATGGACTGGAGTCTGGTCGAAAAATACAGTCGTCTATGTGCTAGTCCGACTGACGAAAACCGATGCTAGGGCAGCTATTGGCTACTGGCTATGAACTTTCTTATTCTACGTCATCACGTTCAAATCTGTCAGACTTTTGCAGTGATCGTGTGTGGCCAAGTCCGTTCGTTTGAAAGTCCGGCGGACCTCAGCTGCAAAGTCCTTTGGATTGTCCGCCGGACTAAGTCCGTAGAAAAGTCCAATTGTGTGTACACGGCATTAGGTGTACAGCCAGGATGGCTACATAATTTTCAGGCAACTTTGACTACTTTCAAACAATGGGTCAAAGCAATATAATGCCAATAATTTAGTTCAGTCCTTGGTGTTGAACAAAACTCTTGGTGATAGGAGATATTTTATTAGTTTAGTGGACCGGACTATGACATCATCACCCTCGGTGGGACTTACTGTAGGACTGTGAAGGATTTTAAGACTGGCACAGGAGTTCTATATATTATGTAGAGAAGCCGGTGTCCTCATTATCTGAAAGGAATGTGATTCCTATGTTTTTATAATAAAGATTGTGCAGTCTAGATTATGAGCCCCCTTTTAACGTTTTTTTAATGATTATTAACCCTGGTTGGTGAGGAGTTGGAGAAGTTGGGAATGTAAGTCGCTGAGGAAGTTGCCTGAAGCTTTAATAAATTTTAAAAGGTATCTGACCTCTTTTGCTCTAGGAGGTTCACCTGAAAACCTGGGCACATCTGTAAACCAAGGTGGTGGAGGGAACACACTGGGGGAGTGGAAGGGTTGTATTGGAAGTGGAATTTGCGAAGATCTGCACATTTTTGATGTGGGCCCATAGGTGTGCGCAACCTATCCATTGAATTAGGGTGTGCACCTCAAGCTCAAACACACGTAAGTGTGTGTGTGTGTGTGTGTGTGTGTGTGTGTATGTGTGTGTATATATATATATATATATATATATATATATATATATATATATATATATATATATACCGTATATACTCGAGTATAGGCCGACCCGAATATAAGCCGAGACCCCCAATTTACCCCCAAAAAAACTGGCAAACTTATTGACTCGTGTATAAGCCGAGGGTGAGACATGCCTGTCCATCCCTGTGTGTGTGTCCGTCCATCCCTGTGTGTCCGTCCATCCCTGTGTGTCCGTCCATCCCTGTGTGTCCGTCCATCCATCCCTGTGTGTGTGTGTGTCCATCCATCCATCCATCCCTGTGTGTGTGTGTCTCCATCCATCCATCCATCCATCCCTGTGTGTGTGTGTCTCCATCCATCCATCCATCCATCCCTGTGTGTGTGTGTCTCCATCCATCCATCCATCCCTGTGTGTGTGTGTGTCTCCATCCGTGTGTGTGTGTGTGTGTGTGTGTGTGTGTGTGTGTGTGTGTGTGTGTGTGTGTGTGTGTGTGTGTGTGTGTGTGTGTGTGTGTGTGTGTGTGTGTCCAGCCTACCTGTGTCCCGAGCCTTTGTCCCGAGCCTCCGTCCCGTGCCTTGCCTCCTTGCCTCCGTCCCGTGCCGTGCCTTGCCTCCGTCCCGTCCCGTCCCGTCCCGTGCCGTGCCTTGCCTTGCCTCCGTCCCGTGCCCTCTTCGTCGGCGCCTCGGCGGCCATTGTAAAATTCAAAAGCTGCGCCGCCGCCTTCGCCTGTGATAGGCGGAACACTGAATTTCCCAGCAGCCTGTGTTCCGCCTATCACGGACATCGTATCATCCTCGTCCGTAGTACGAGGATGATACGATGTCCGTGATAGGCGGAACACAGGCTGCTGGGAAATTCAGTGTTCCGCCTATCACAGGCGAAGGCGGAGCCGGAGGCGCGGCTTTTGAATTATAGAATGGCCGCTGTCTGTCTGCTCGACGCGCTGATCGAGCGGGCAGACAGCGATGACTCGAGTATAAGCCGAGGGGGGCACTTTCAGCCTCAAAAAAGAGGCTGAAAATCTCGGCTTATACTCGAGTATATACGGTATATATAATTTATACACACTATATTGTCAAAAGTATTGGGACTTTACACGCACATGAACTTTAATGGCATCCCAGTCTTAGTACGCAGGGTTCAATATTGAGTCGGCCCACCCTTTGCAGCTGTAACAGCCTCAACTCTTCTGTGAAGGCTGTGTACAAGGTTTAGGAGTGTGTCTATGGGTATGTTTGACCATTCTTCCAGGAGCGCATTTGTGAGGTCAGGTACTGATGTTGGACAAGAAGGTGTGGCTAACAGTCTACAGTCTAATTCATCCCAAAGGTGTTCTATTGTGTTGAGGTCAGGACTCTGTGCAGACCAGTTAAGTTCCTCCACCCCAAACTCGCTCATCTATGTTTTATGGACCTTACTTTGTGCACTGGTGTGCAGTCATGTTGGAAAGGGAATGGGCCATCCCCAAACTGTTTCCATAAAATTGGGAACATGAAATTGGCCAAAATGTCATGGTATGCTGGTGCCTTAAGAGTTCCCTTCATTGTAACCAAGGGGCTAAGCCCAACCCCTGAACAACAACCCCACACCATAATCCCCCCTCCACCAAATGATTTGGCTGACTCCCCACCCCTTCAACCTTTGCAGCAATACTGGCAGCATTTCCAAAAAACAACCTCTGGATATGACGCTGAGAACATGACCTCAACTTCTTTGGTCGACCATGGCGAGGCTTGTTCTGAGTGGGACTTGTCCTGTTAAACCGCTGTGCGGTCTTGGCCACCGTGCTGCAGCTCAGTTTCAGGGTCCTGGTAATCTTTTTATAGCCTAGGCCATCTTTATGTAGAGCAACCATTCTTTTTTTTTTTTTTTTTCAAATCCTTGCCATGAGGTGCCATGTTGAATTTCCATTGAACAGTATGAGAGAGTGAGAGCGATAACACCAAATTTAACACACTGCTACTAGAGCAGAAGATGGTGTCAGTAGAGTAGAGGACAGTGTCAGTAGGGTGGTGGACGATGTCAGTGATTTTTTTTATTACTCTTTTATTTATTTTTTATTATTATTTGCAATATTATTTTCTATTCTTTGTACAGTTTTTTTTTTTAGGAGCCCTTTTGAGGGCCCTGATGTCTCACTTTTGAGAAAGGGACTGAGGACAGAGATTCCCTAGTCCCATACTAATACATCCCTCTGTATGTCCACAATAGCAGCTGATGGGAGAGGAGAGGAGAGGAGAGGAGGGAAGCAGTGCTGCAGCACACAAAGGGAAGTTTCTGGATGGAGAGCAGAGAAGGAGGCACTGGGAGGGGAGAAGGAGACATGCAGCAGGGGGAATCTGCACTGCTCGGTGTGATTAAGGTGTGCCCAAGCATACCTTGCACACCCCATGTGCACACCTTTATTACGACAAATAAATGTTTTTATGGGATTTTATGTCATGTATAGATATCACAAATTATTTATTCATTTGTGTATATGTAATTTGAGCAATATTCCACATTTGTGAAGTCATTTTCATATATTTATCACCATTCATTCATAGGGACGAGAGTATTTTATTATTTATGCATATGACATTTCATTTATATATTCAATCACAGATGGAAAATGTATTTTTTTTGTTTTTATGTAAATAGCTTGATATTCAGATTTTTTTTTAAGTGCTGCATAGTGATTCGAGAGTTTTGATTTTTGTGTTGGTGATTAACCACTTCAGCTACGGAATGTTCACTCTCCTTACTGACCAGGCTATTTTTTGCAATACTGCAGTGTGTCGCTTTAACTGACAATTGTGCAGTCGTGCAACACTGTACCCAAATAAAATTGACATCCTTTTTTTCCCACAAATAGAGCTTTCTTTTGGTGGTATTTGATCACCTCTGCAGTCTTTATTTTTTGCACTATAAACAAAAAAAGATTGACAATTTTGAAAAATACAAAAAAATATTTTTTACTTTCTCCTTTA
The DNA here is from genome assembly GCF_037356315.1 of Lithobates pipiens. Taxonomy (NCBI): domain Eukaryota; kingdom Metazoa; phylum Chordata; class Amphibia; order Anura; family Ranidae; genus Lithobates; species Lithobates pipiens. The sequence goes on along the minus strand of NW_027507789.1, from coordinate 45,149,648 downwards.
AAACATATCCAATAAAATAGAGCTCCTTCACACGGACGTGTACGGAGCCTGCTCTGCTCACCGGGGGATCGTTCCGTCGATCCCCGTTGAGCAGGAAGATTACAGGTCTGTCTCTGCACACTGTGTAGGGACGGACCTGTGAGAGCTCCGCTCTTCCCTTTGGGGGATCAGATGATGACGGACCGTAGAGTCCATCGTCACCCGATCCGATCTGCAGACGGATGGAAAAATTGTTTTTTCTTCCATCACACTTTTTCGGATCGGAACGGTTCGGATGTCAGCCAGCATGTCACTGCTGACATCCGTCCGTCCATAGACCTCTATGGAGTGTCCGTTAAGGTCCACCTAAAAAACTGACAGGCCGACCTGAACGGATCGTCTGTGTGAAAAGGGCCCTGAGCCGTTCAGCCCAGTGGATCTCTGCTTTCACCTTGGTCAACATCACAGAGACATTCTCCTGGGTTCCTGTTTAACCACTTAAGGACCGCCGCATGGCAATGTACGTCGGTGCAATGGCACCAACAGGCACAAGCACATACATGTACGTGCTTGCCTTCCAGCGGGTGGGGGTCCGATCGGACCCCCTCCCGCTGGATGCGGCGGTCCGTTTCGCTTCAGGAGTCATCTGGGATGAGGGGATGGCGGTTGGTTTCTGGCCATCCCCTCTCGATCGCTCCTGGCGAATGAGAAGCTTCCCCCGCTGTGTATAGTAAACACAGGCAGGGAGGAAGTGATGTCATTCTCCTCGGGCGGTCTTTTTGACCGGACTACGAGGAGAACAGTGAAAGTAAGTGTGCACCAACACTACACTGACATGTAGACACACATAGGCACACAAAACCCCCCCATCACCCCCCCGATCGCCCCCCGCCCCCCCTCACCCTCCCAGTCACAGTGTCACTGATTGCAGTGATCATTTATTTACTGATCACTGCATTCAGTGTCAGTTGTGACAGTAAAAACTGTCAGGGCAGTTAGTGTTAGGTCCAGGGTGGCCCCCTACCACCCCCAATAAAGGTTTAACCCCCTGATTGCCCCTAGAGTTAACCCTTTCACCCCCTTTTGCCAGTGTCACTAAGCGATCATTTTTCTGATCGCTGCATTAGTGTCACTGGTGCCGCTAAATAGCTAGTTATTTTTTTAGGTTCACCGCCAGGTTTTTATAGCGCTAGGTACCCCGATATACTACCCAATAACGGTTTTAACCCCCTGATTGCCCCTAGTTAACCCTTTCACCCCCTTTTGCCAGTATCACTAAGCAATCGTTTTTCTGATCGCTGCACTAGTGTCACTGGTGCCGTTAGGTAGCTAGTTATTTTTTTAGGTTTACCGCCAGGTTTTTATAGCGCTAGGTACCCCGATATACTACCCAATAATGGTTTTAACCCCCTGATTGCCCCTAGTTAACCCTTTCACCCCCTTTTGCCAGTGTCACTAAGCGTTCATTTTTCTGATCGCTGCATTAGTGTCACTAGTGCTGCTAGGTAGCTAGTTATTTTTTTAGGTTCACCGCCAGGTTTTTATAGCGCTAGGTACCCCCATATACTACCCAATAATGGTTTTAACCCCCTGATTGCCCCTAGTTAACCCTTTCACCAGCGATCACCGTATAAGTGTCACTGGTGACGCTGGTTAGCCAGTTAGTTATTTAGGTTCTCCGTCAGGTTTTTATATAGTGCCAGGGACCCCCATATACTACCTAATAAAGATTTTAACCCCCTGATTGCCCCTAGTTAACCCTTTCACCAGTGATCACCGTATAAGTGTTACGGGTGACGCTGGTTAGCCAGTTAGTTATTTAGGTTCTCCGTCAGGTTTTTATATAGTGCCAGGGACCCCCATATACTACCTAATAAAGATTTTAACCCCCTGATTGCCCCTAGTTAACCCTTTCACCAGTGATCACCGTATAAGTGTTACGGGTGACTCTGGTTATTTAGTTTGCTTTTTATAGCATCAGGGCACCCACCATTTATTACCCAATAAAGGTTTAACCCCCTGATCACCCGGCGGGTGATATCAATTAGGTTTTAGGGTCAGGGTCTGCGTCGCCCCAGGCAGAGCTAGGTTAGTGCCAGTACCGCTAACACCCACGCGCAAAGCATAAACCTCCCGTAATGGTATAGAATCTGAACAGATCAATATCTGACTGATCAGATCTATACTAGCGTCCCCAGCAGTTTAGGGTTCCAAAAAAAACACATTGTTAGCAGGATCAGCCCAGATACCTGCTGGCACCTGCGTTTTGCCCCTCCGCCCAGCCCACACAAGTGCAGTATCGATCGATCACTGTCACTTACAAAACACTAAACACATAACTGCAGCAATCACAGGTCAGGCCTGATCCCTGCGATCGCTAACAGTTTTTTTTTGTAGCGTTTTATATTTAAATCCGGAAGGCAGTGCTTGGTTTTCGGGGTCCCGTACATGGCTAGGCTCCCAAAAAGTCTCCCACATGTGGTATCCCCGTACTCGAGAGAAGCAGCAGAATTTATTTTGGGGTGTAATTTCACTTATGCCCATAGCATGTGTGAGCAATATATCATTTAGTGACAACTTTGTGCAAAAAAAAAAAAAAATTGTAATATTCCTGCAACTTGTGGCAAAATATAAAATATTTCATGGACTCAACATGCCTCAAGAAATGAGATAGGCAGTCATAAATTAAAAGCTATGTAAATTCCAGAAAATGTACTCTAGTTTGTAGACGCTATAACTTTTGCGCAAACCAATAAATATACGCTTATTGACATTTTTTTTACTAAAGACATGTGGCTGAATAAATTTTGCCCTAAATGTATGACTAAAATTGAGTTTATTTGATTTTTCTTATAACAAAAACTAGAAAATATAATTTTTTCTCGAAATTTTCGTTTTTTTTCCATTTATATCGCAAAAAATAAAAATCGCAGAGGCAATCAAATACTATCAAAAGAAAGCTCTATTTGTGGGAAGAAAAAGACGCAAATTTAGTTTGGGTACAACATTGCATGACCGCGCAATTACCAGTTAAAGCAGTGCAGTGCGAAATTGTAAAAAGACCTCTGGTCCTTAGGCTGACAATTGGTCCGGGGCTGAAGTGGTTAAAGACTTGTTTTGCTGACAACCCTTCTGGCTCCAGATTCTGCTTGCTGTTCCACTACATTGATCCCTGACTTCTGGCTTGACTGACTATCCGTTCCGGTTTGGCTATGTTTTGACTACATTTGTTCTTTTAACTTTTATTATTAAACAAGTGTGATTTAACTGTACTTCTGTCTCTGCCTGATTTCATGGTTTCTGACACATATATTGATTGGTGTGCGCAAAAGTTATAGTGTCTACAAGCTATGGAACAGATTTCTGGATTTTTTATTTACTAGTAATGGCGGCGATCAGCGATTTTTAGCGGGACTTCGACATTGCGGCAGACAAATTGGACACTTTTTGGGGACCAGTGACACTAACACAGTGATCAGTGCTAAAAAAAAATGCACTGTGCTCTACTAATGACGCTGGCAGGCAAGGGGTTGACATCAAGGGCACTTAAAGGGTTAAATGTGTTCCCTGGGAGTGCTTTCACTGTGTGGGGGTGGTTTAATTGTAGGAAGACAGAGATCCATCTTCCTGCTTAGCAGAAACACAAGATCTCTGTCTTCCCTAATAGCAGAATGGTGATCTGCCTTGTTTAAATAGGCAGACCGCTGTTCTGCTTCTCTTGGAATGATCACCGGGAACAAGCGGGAGCAGGTTACAGCGGCACGCGTGCCCCAGAGCCAAAGAAATAAATCAAGTACAGGTACGTGATTTTGTGCTTAAGGGCTGCCCTGCCACGGTATATGTAAGCGGTTAAACAAGGTTGTTGTCAGCTTTTCCGTACAATGTGGTTGGTGAGTATATTATTGTGGGGATAGTTTGTATTTTATTTGTTCAGATGTTTTTGGGATAGCTGGTGGACTGTTAAAATTGGCTGAAAATTGGCGTATGTGGGGCTAACATAAATCCACCCCATCTCATTTGTGGTTCAGAGGAGCCCAAGCTTAATTCATTGAGTGGCGGAAGCCCCATCCCTAAAATGTCTGGTAAGCCGTTATCCTGCTAACACCTTCTTACAGCTGTTGACTGTAGTACACAAATGCCTATAATAGCAGCTAGAGGCTGGTCTGCGGGAAGCTTGAGATTTGAGATGTCACAGCGGGAAGCAGTCAGTGGAATGACATATTAGGGAGTGCCAGTGACTTCTTATCTGCTGACACTTTGTATGTCTCTGAGATATTGACTGTGTAGGACGGAGTCCGCCAGCAGTCAGATCCCATTTAATTCCAGTTGCCTGCATTAGGTCGACCAAACAGTCTGGCATTATTCATTAAATCAGCAGAATCTGCGCTCCTCCAGTATAAACACATGATTTATGCTTTACAAGAGAGGCAATTAGAGGAGCCTAGATATTAACTCCTGAACTCACACACGGGGCCTGCAAAAAATTAAAGCAGCCACTTTGTAATAAGATGCAGGAAACACGCCGGAGCAATTGCTTATTTATACTCAGGAGTTTAAAGCCGCCTTTAATATTGTAGTAATCACAAAGCTGTGAAGGAGGAGGGGAAGGAAGATAGATGATGCCTTTAGTTAACCCAGGGATTAATGCAAACTTGTGCTTTTCTCATTCTGGCCATAGCAACAGGTTTGTAGGTAGAAAATAGCCGGCAACTCCAATCTATATAAATTGATTTATTGGCACATGTAGGAAATACAAAAAAAAGACGCGTTTTGGCTAAACAGCCTTGATCACTGCACATAGCAACAGATTTGCTTAAATCCCCCCCCCCCCACCTATTTTTCCATTGCTCTCCTACTGTCAGGGCTGGACTCGGCCCTTCCTTCTCTGAGCTGGCTGCTCAGCTGTCGGCTAATTGCCAGCTCCTATCTCTCCAAAGGTATTCTGCTGTTGATGATATCTTGCTCGTCAGTCCTACCTACTTGAGCCCTCCAGCCCAGAGGATCTCTGCCTTCACCTTGGTCAACATCACAGAGACACTCTCCTGCTTTCCCGTTAAAGACTTGGCTGTCATCCCTTCTGGCTCCAGATCCTGCTTGCTATTGTACTATGCTCATCTCCTGCTCCATGACGTTTGTCTTGTCTGACTATCCATTCCGTAACTCAACTGTGGCTATGTTTTGAATCTATGTTTTGTTCTATTTACTTTTATTATTAAACAAGTGCGATTTAAGTGTACTTCTGCCTTGGTCTGATTTCATGGTTTCTGACACCCACTGCTTCATTCAGCACCAGGAGGCAGAGAAAATATTTTATAGTTTTGGGTATTAAGGAGCGCATGTTTTATTTTATGTGACAGCATTGGGTCAATCAGCTGTTACATAAGGAGTCTATAGCGCCATGTGATCTACAATGCTAGTGACTTATAGCTTAGATCAGGGGGTCTCCAAACTTTCTAAACAAAGGACCAGTTTACTGTTATTCAGACTTTAGAGGGGCCAGATTGTGGCCAGTGCGAATAGAACATTTGTCTGGCTTCAGTGGGAGTAAACCGTGCCCCATCTTTGGTATTAGGGGGAGGAATAGTTGCCCATTATTGGTGTCAGTGGCAAGACTTATGCCCCATTGTTGGTGTCAGAGAGCAGAACAGTGTATCATATCAGTGGGATGAATAGTGTCCCAAGGACCGGGTAAGAGCAACCAAGTGGCTGCATCAGACCCCTGGGCCGCAGTTTGGAGATCCCTGGCTTAGATCAGTGTTTCTCAACTTTTTTTCAGTCAAGACACCCTTTCAAATTCGGGTAACATATATATAGTATAAAAGTGCGGCTCTAAAAAGTGTACAAAGTTGAAAAACTTGATATATCTTATCTAATGTGTAATAAACTGTAACGTGCAATGTGCAAAAATAAACAGTAGACAATAGTTAAAAAGTCTGTATCACACATGAAAGAAAGTCAAAAAGAGGGAGTAAAAAGAGTCCCAGTGTAATCACAGTGATCAAAGGTAGCAGCTTCACCATCCATGCTTCAATAACCAATATGTGAAAATCCATCACTGAAGGGGATAATGTGCTTACCGGAAAACATGGACTCACATACCGTAGCACTGAGTCAACAGCACCTATGTAGAACCAGAGTATGAAGTTCAGAAGGCACCTCTAAAGGTCTCATACATCATCTGGGGTATCTAGGGTGACTTTGGAGAGGAAACACATCAGTTTTCCATGCTATTCAGGCAATTGCATTCCATAAGTATATTACCCGCTGGATCTTGTAATAAGGGGTTTTAATTCAAAAGGGGGGAATTATTTGGGACTTTAAATGAGGTATATGGTCAAAACGAGCATACACCTCCATCCCTATTCATTGTTAAGAGAAGGGGGGGGGGGATTCGGGACTTTGAGTGATATGTGTGTTTGCACAAAAATAGATATAAATAGATAAATTGCACAATAAAGAGGAAGTTTATTACCATAAATGCACATGGCACATGGTACATAGCAGATATGACAAGCTGATGGGCATATAATAGACATTAAATAAAAATTCAATTATTGCACATGATACATAAAATAAAATAAAACAGAGTATAATGTAGACGCGTGATTGAATGAAAAAATCTGCATTTAAAGGCTTGACGCGTTTCATGGATGAAGTGCAGAGTGGGTATCTATAAAAAAATATTCCAAATTACTTAAATTAAAATTAAATAAAGTAGGGATGTAAGGTGAGGAGAAAACCAAACACCCCAGAGCTACTTAAATATCAGCTGTAAAATTGGTCATAAAATGCTAAAACCTGATGGTTGAGGAAAGCTGGTAAATATCCCCGCAGCTCATCATATCTGCTATGTACCATGTCCCATGTGCATTTATGTGAATAAACTTCCTCTTTATTGTGCACTTTATCTATTTATATCTATTTTTGTCTAAACACACATCTCACTCAAAGTCCCAAAATTCCCCCCTTCTCTTAGTAACAAGGGGTTATTAGTTTGGATATGATGTAAGTGTTTTACCTTTTAACCGCTTCCCGAGCCCTTCTCACACAGATATACTGCGGCGGAGGGGCACGTACAGGCAGATTAACGTACTTGTATGTTGCCCTTTAAGAGGCGGCTCGCAGTTGCGCGTCCATGTCTGCGGGGATACCTGCGATCATTTCATGGTGAGGAAAAACGGGGAGATGCTAATGTAAACAAGCAGAAATAGTGTATAAATAATTCAGCCCTGCCCTTATAGTTAGCAGCTGACACAGCAAATGGGATAAATAGCAAAACAGAAAAAGCAAATAGTGTAGCGCTAAACAAGCATCTCCCTGTTTTGCCTTGTGACACTGGCACTGATCAGCTCTCCCTGTAATTGGGAGCGCTGATCAGTGACGTGTTAAACACAGCCCCTCCCTCTCACAGTTAGAATCACTCCCTAGGACACACTTAACCCCTACAGCGCCCCCTTCACTGCCAGTGACATTTTTACAGTAATCAATGCCATTTTTTTAGCATTGATCGCTGTATTAATGCCCAAAAATGTGTCAAAATTGTCTGATGTGTCTGCCATAATATCACAGTCATGATAAAAATCGCTGATCGCCGCCATTACTAGTAAAAAAAAAATAATTCAATAAAAATGCCATAAAACCGTTCTCTATTTTGTAGACGCCATAACTTTTGCGCAAACCAATCAATAAATGCTTATTGTGATTTTTTTTTAACCAAAAATATGTAGAAGAATACGTATCGTCCTAAACTGAGGAAAAAAATGTTTTTTGAAATATTTTTGGGGGATATTTATTATAGCAAAAAGTCAAAAATAAATCGTTTTTTTTCCCAAAAATTGTTGCTTTTTTGTTTATAGCGCAAAAAATACAAACCGCAGAGGTGATCAATAGGGATGAGCTTCGTGTTCGAGTCGAACATACGTTCGACTCGAACATCGGCTGTTCGTCCGTTCGGCTGGCTCATGATTGGCCAAGCATGCACTGTGAACCCCTCATGCTTGGCCAATCGTAGCGCCAGCAGCGAGGAGAGCCATGATTGGCCACAGGCAGGATGCCTGTGGCCAATCATAGCTCAGGCTGTGTAGTGCACGCCCCACACTATATAAGGCCGCCAGCGCGGCAGCCTTGTGTAGTGTGTTGGCGTCTGAAGCAGTGGGTGTTCTGTGTACCTTCAACACAGTACACACCGATCGTTTTCGGACGATTTTCGATCTTGCTGTTGTGTAGTGGTTGTTGTCTGCGTGCCCTGACAGCAGTATACACCGCTATATTCACCTCACCTATATAGCTAGTGATCTATCTTTTATAATAGAGCTTGCAGTCAGTAGTGTTAGGAGCTTGTGCGTGCTGTCTGCGTGCTCTGTACCCAGTACATACTGCTATATCCACCTACATAGCTGTTCTCTATTTGAGCCCGATTGTCATCTGCAGGAGTTATTGGAAGTTGTGTGTGCCTCCAGCACAGCACAGTATACATCTGTATATACCCCCATTTATCTCTAGTGTTCTATAATAAAGGCATCTGCAGGAGTTAGTGGGTGTTCTGTGTACCTTCAACACAGTACACACCGATCGTTTTCGGACGATTTTCGATCTTGCCGTTGTGTAGTGGTTGTTGTCTGCGTGCCCTGACCGCAGTATACACCGCTATATTCACCTCACCTATATAGCTAGTGAGAGCCACCTATCAGTGGTACCTATCAGTGCCCCTTAGTGCCACCCATCTGTGCCACCCATCCGTGCCATCTTATCTGTGCCCGTCTTTGCCCATCAGTGCCGCCTTATCTGTGCCCATCGGTGCCGCCTTATCTGTGCCTATTAGTGCCGCCTTAACTATGCCTATCAGTGCCTATCAGTGCCCACCAGTGCAGCCTATCTGTGCCCACCAATGCAGCCTATCAGTGCCCACCAGTGCAGCCTATCAGTGCCGCCTCATCAGCGCACTTCAATGAAGGAGAAAAATGACCTGTTTGCAAAATTTTATAACTATTAAACATGATTTTTTTTTTTTTTTTGCATCTTTTTTTGTTTGTTTAGCAAAAAATAAAACTCCCAGCTGTGATTAAATACCACCAAAAGAAAGCTCTATTTGTGGGAAAAAAATGATAAAAATTTCATTTGGGTACAGTGTTGTATGCCCGCGCAATTGTCATTCAAAGTGCATCAGCGCTGAAAGCTGAAAATTGGTCTGGGACTGAGGGGGGTTTAAGTGCCCAGTAAGCAAGTGGTTAAAAATGTACCAGTTGAAAATTACAAACAGATTCAACTTAACACAACAAACCTACACAGTCCCTGTCTTGTTTGCACCGCCTGTATACTGCTGTTCTGAGTATATAGGGCCTGGGGGCCACACGCATTTCCTTTTTTTAATATGGGTACGGGGTTCCCCTTAATATGCGTACAAGACCCAAAGGGGCTGGTAATGGGCAGGGAGGGCTACCCATGCCATTTTTCTCAATGATTTTCAACCATATTGCAGGAACCAGATATAACATTAAAACCGCAAGCAGCTTTAAATGACGTTATTTCCGTTAAATGTCATTTTGTGCAGGGACTGGTCTAAACACGGGAAAGACGTGGCACTTCACAGGCATACTACAGACACCCCCCAGGCACCATATTTAAAGGAATATTTCACTTTTTTTTCCCACTTTAATCGTCATTAAAATCATTGCTCCCGCCAAAACGGCCGTTTTTAAAACTTTTTTTTGCATTGACCCATGTCCCCTGGGGCAGGAGCCAGGTCCCCAAACCCTTTTTAGGACAGTATCTTGCATATTAGCCGTTAAAATTAGCACTTTTAATTTCGAACGTTCGAGTCCCATAGACTTCAATGGGGTTCTAACGTTCGTACGAATTTGGGGTCCGTTCGAAAGTTCTGGTGCGAACCGAACCGGGGGGTGTTCGGCTCATCCCTAGTGATCAAATACCACCAAAAGAAAGGTCTATTTGTGGGGAAAAAAAGACATCAATTTTGTTTGTGAGAAACGCAGCGCGACCGCGCAATTGTCAGTTAAAGCGAAACAGCGTTGAATTGCAAAAAGTGCTCTGGTCAGGAAGGGGGTAAATCCTTCCAGGGCTGAAGTGGTTAAATACATTCTACGGCTACAGTTTTACAGGATGTGGAGGCTTTTCTTGTTTCTATGGTCCAATGTTTTGCACGACATTTATTGGGGTCACAATGGGGAGGAACAACGACACAATTTACAAAATCAGCAGTTTATGTGAGTGTAGGCATCTACGAAGGTCTAACTCTGCATTAAACAAAATCGATTCTTCACTTTGCATGAGCAAAGCAGATTTTAGAATGTATCATAAAAGCAGTATGTACCATTTTTGGCAGCACACTGCAACGTACATTAGTCTGTTGGGAAAGCAGCCCATTCATTTTGAGGGCTCATTCACACTATTATGTATTGTCAGCACACTGCACATCAACACATATCAGCTACGGGCAAGGTGTATTGGGGTGCCATTCAGAGAGAATGGTACCCCATCTTACAAATGCATGTATCATGCCGTACCACCCATCATAGTGTGAATTGGCCCCTGAATGGACGGCCATTGCACAGGAACTGAACAACAAAGATGACAAGCTCTTCCATTGAAGTCTATTGGATCTGAAACCATTTGAAAGTTGTAGCTAAAAAAAAACACTACTCTTTTGACCTACAAGCTTCAGGCCCTATTCACACTATGATGTGCGATGCTAAGCGACATGCATATGTGTGTTTTTGCATTTTTTTGTGCGTTATCCCACTCTTTTTAAAAGGGCTGCCCTATAGGCAACAAATGCAGCAAAGTAGCTCATTCATATTTTTGAGTTTCGAGCTGGAATTGACACATTTGTCACATGAAAAAAAATCGTGTTTGGGGTGCTATTAACAATAAATGCCACCAGTGTGACACATGTTTTTTTTGGTCATTTCATAAATGCATTCAAAATGACACAATTTTGTGTGTGTTTACAAAATGCTGGAGTAGCAACCTTAACCGCGTAAGGATCGCCCCACGTAGATATCATGCGGCAGGGTGGCCCTTAGCCACTGCAGGACCGGAAGGATTTGCCCCCTTCCTGACCATGGCATTGTTTGCAATACGGTACTGCGTTGCTTTAACTGACAATTGCGTGACCATGAGACGCTGTACCCAAACTAAATTGACACTCTTTTGGTGGTATTTGATCACCTCTGCGGTTTTTATTTTTTGCTCTGTCAACAAAAAAAGATCGACAATTTTGGAAAAAAAACAATATTTTTTACTTTTTACTATAACAAATATCCCAAAAAAAAAAAAAAAAAAAAAGAGTTCTTCATCAGTTTAGGCCAATTCTTCTACATATTTTTGGTAAAAAAATAAATAAAATCGCAATAAGCGTATATTGATTGATTTGTGCAAAAGTTATAACGTCTACAAAATAGGGGATCAATTTATGTCATTTTTATAATTTTTTTTTACCATTAATGGCGGTGATCAGCAATTTTTAGCGGGAATGCGACATTGCGGCAGACAGATCGGACACTTTTGAGACTTTTTTGGTACCAGTGACATTTATACAGCGATCAGAGCTAAAACTAGCCACTGATCACTGTGTAAATATCACTGGCAGGGAAGGGGTTAAAACTAAGGGGCAATCAAGCGGTTAAGTGTTCCCTAAGGAGATGTTTCTAACTGTGGGGGGAGTGTACTACTGGAGGAGGAGAGAGATCACTGTTCCTGATCACTAGGAACAGCAGATCTCTCTGTACTCCCTGACCGAACGGGGATCTGTCTGCTTACATTGACAGATCCCCATTCTGTTGCTGTATGGAGCGATCGCGGATGGCCGGGCAGACATTGCAGCCGCTGGCCATGTGCATTGGCTCCGGTGTTGTGCTGCGAGAGTGCGCGACTCCTATTCCTAACGGCCGACGTACAATGATGGTAGTTTGCGCAGGGGAGCCATCCTGCCACAGTACAACTGCAGCGGCTGGTCCGGAAGTAGTTAAGCACAACATGATGTACTGTACCCGTATGTGATTTCTTCTTTTGGGCCTGGGGTGCACACACTCGCTGCCGGCCACCCGCTCCCACTGTGATTGGATACAATGGGAGCCAGACAAAAGGGCAGTCTTCCTATGTAAACAAGACAGGTTGCCATTCTGTGACAGGAGCAGACAGAGATCTTGTTTCTGCTAAGCAGAAACACAGATCTCTGTCTCCTTATGCCGCGTACACACGGTCGAACTGTTTGACGTACTTAGTCCGTTGAAACACATTTCAGCGGACAATCCGCTCGTGTGTGGGCTTCAGCGGACTTTTTCAGCGTGCAGTCCGGAGTACTAAGATTTTCGGTTTTTCCAAAAATCTGTCCGTCGTACTTTGGTTTCAGCGGACAATACGGTCATCAGTATGCTAGTCCGACGGACTAAGAATGACGCATGCCCAGAAAGGATTTACAGGGCTTTGCTGTGTCTTGGACTTCCTATTTCTAGTCCCGTCGTACGTGCTGTACGTCATCGCGCAAGCTTTCGTCGGACTGTTTGGGTATCCGTGTGTGGTCAAGTCCGTTCAGTGGAAAGTACGATGGATTGTCCGTTGGATTGTATGACGGACTAAGTACGTCAAACAGTTCGACCGTGTGTACGCGGCATTACAGTACAAGCTCCTCCCACACAGTTAGAAAGCCCCCACTAGGGACACATTCAATTGTCCTCGATGTTAACCCTTTCCCAGCCAGTGCCATCAGTACAGTGACTGTGTATATTTTTAGCATTGATCACTGTGCCCCCCAAAAAAGTGTCAAAAGCGTCACTTAGTGTCCGATTTGTCCACCACAATCCCACTATAAGTTGCTGATTGTCGCCATTAATAGTAAAAAAAAAAAATAATCCCGCTATAAAATATGCTATAACTTTTGCCCAAATCAATGAATATATGCTTATTGACATTTTTTTTTTAACTGATGAAGAAATTCGATTTTTTTTTACATTTTTTTTATTGGATATATTTTATAGCAAAAAATTTTGTTTTTTTTCACAATTGTTCATAGCGCAAAAAATATAAAACTGCAGAGGTGATCAAATACAACCAAAATAAAACTATTTGTGGGGGAAAAAAAGGACATTAAATTTATTTGGGTGCAGCGTCGCATGACCGCGCAAATGTCAGTTAAATTAACGCAGTGCTGTATTGCAAAAAATGGCCTGGTCATGAAGGGGTAAATCCTTCTGGGGCTGATGTGGTTAAGTTATAAGTTATCTTACACTAATTTATAAACATTAGGTTGACCAGATTTTCAAAACGAAATCCAGGGAAAACCCTACTAACCAAGCCCACTTTTATTGGGGAAGGATCAGGGGCTGAGCAGGGAGTGGGGGCAATAAAGACATGCAAAATGTGCCACACCAAATAGTGGGTGTTGCCAAATTGTGCCAACAGTGGGAGGGGCTTAAAGGGGTATGGTTTATTTACACCTGAGCCAACTTTGCTCTGGGTCAAGAGTGCAGGCTTAGGTGTGCATTGCAGGTCATCATCACAAGCAAGGACAGGGCTGTAACTAATCCATATCTTTACCTCCTGTAAGGAAGTCTGCAAAGGCCAAGAGGGGAGGGACTGGAAAGACCATATTGGCATTGTTATATTGGCATGTGACATCATCAATAACTTGGGACATAGCTGGAAGCAGACAAACACCTACCTCTCCCTCCTCCTGATTCAGGCCAATCACAGAAATGTTGCTAAGATGGATCACCCTAAAGCAGCCAGTTGTTGACAATTTTTTTCCTGCGGCAGCCCCCTAAAATAAAGGACTCCAGAAACCAGGCACGTTTTGCTCAACCTATTGAATGGGCACAATTAAAAACCAGGGCATTTTAGTTGTTGAGAATTTTTGAACTTTGAGCTACAAAACTCTCAGGTATAAAGATAAACAGAAGAGGATGCCAACATCTAGTGCAATTTATTTAAATCAGGGTTAAAAAGTGAAAATGCACTCACTGCATCAGAGGGGGTAATCATCGTATCACCAATTCAAGAATGGAGCCATCTGTGGAGCGGTCAAGATTGGCAGGGATGCGGCTGAAGATTGAAGAGCTGAGCCAGCAAGCTGCTGGTGTGAGGCAGGCATCGTAAGCCATGAAATCAGGCAGAGACAGAAGTACAGTTAAATCACACTTGTTTAATAATAATAAAAGTAAAAAGAACAAACATAGTCAAAACATAGCCAAAGTTCAGTAACCGGAATGGATAGTCAGCCAAGCCAGAAGTCAGGGATCAGTGGAACAGCAAGCAGGATCTGGAGCCAGAAGGGTTGTCAGCAAAGCAAGTCTTGAACAGGATCGCAGGAGATTTCTGTAATGTTGACCAAGGCAAAGGCAGAGATCCACTGGGCTGAACAGCTTAAGTAGGCAGGAGTGACAAGTAGGATATCATCAATAGATGAGTAACTGTGGATAGATAGAAGCTAGCAATTAGCTGACAGCTGAGCGGCCAGCACTGAGAAGGAAAGGCTGAGCCCAGCCCTAATATTGTGACAGTGTTAGGCTGTGATGTCACTATGTCAAGCGAGGGGGGCATGGCTACATGTTTCAGGGATAGAGCTTCCTCTTTGTCAAGCCGAAAGGAGGGCAATGAGAAAAACTGCAGTGTATTTAAAGAAAAGGAGGCAGAAACTAATTGGGACACTTTGTAATGGCCAAGACTGAATGTGGTGACATAGTAGGAGCTTAAAGTGGAAGTAAACCCTTCTATCGTTTTCAGTCAAGGAAGCTGCCATCTTGGCCTCTAATGATTCTTCAACTGCCATAATGCTGCACATGTGATCAGTTATGAAATCAGCCATTGGATGGTTTGAAAGTTTGGTTGAGAGAACAACCAATGTGAAAGTTAGCATTTCCGGCATGCCGGGAATGTAAGTGTTTTTTGGAACTGGGTTTACTCCCGCTTTAAAGTTGCGCTGGTTTACTGCAATGAAGAGCTATGCAAAATAAATGGCACTGCAATGCACTAACGCACGTGAAGTATCTCAATGCAAAACTGTGTTTAAGTCCTTACATCTTGGAGCTGAAGGGTCCTTTAAAGGCTTGAACATAACCAGATGGCTTGATTTACAAAAGCAATACTGTATCGTATTTACTATACAGCCAAGTTATGCACAGATATGCATGAATAGGGTAAAAAATATGATTTTGTCACTTTGACTGCTTGACCAATACTCCCCCTTTACCTTACCCAAGTCACACACAAGACACCAAAACTGAAGTTTAATGGCCAAAGCAGCCCTTTATTAAACCCACTTGTATAAATTACATATACAAAACATACAAACAGCAGTCAGTAGTGTGACAATTGGGAACCCCAAGGTCTTTGTAGGCACCACTACTTCCAGTACCTGCTTAACCAAACTTAGGCCTCCAGAACACAGACTCAGAAACGCCACTACTAGCAGACACAATCCAAACAACCTACTCTCTGTGCCCAAGACGGGTTCTACCAATGTAAATTTATCAAATAATGCACATACAAGGACCCCACCAGCTGTCATGACAGGCCACCAATGCAATTAGTCCACATAATGCCTCAAGAACTTAACCACAAAAGGGGAGGGAGGGTGGGAAGTTGTCCGTAAATTCAGGGGTTGTGTTCACAATGATAGAGCACATCCATGAACTCAAGTGACCCCACAATACAAGGTCACCTTCGTGAATCACCCATGCTTTTGCTTATTTCTCTTTAGTAAAGCATGACTAGTGTAACCCAGATAAACTTCCTTCTAACTGTTACAGATCCATCATACCCCTTTTACCTTCTTAGAATAAGAGACCACACCGTTCTTATGGAGTATAAATGGCCATAATAGCCTTTTATTAACCAAATAACATAAAACTCCAAAATAACTTTATAAAACAAAGTAAAAACAACCATGAGAAACAACATGTTTCAACCCCCGTTTATTGGTCAGTGACGTAGCTATCTCTTCTTTCACTGGATATATATATATATCCCTATAAATCACACCAGTACACTGCGGGACCTTTATCAACCATCATAGGCCTCCAGCTGTGCCGCTCGGAGACACCCCCTTTTCCCGCAGTGTAACCACCGGTATTCACCAACCATTTGATGAATACCCCCGGAAGGGCCATACTACCGATGAGCCCCCCACCCCATTTTGTCACCTCCGTTACCGCTCCCGTCACTGACCAACAAACAAAAACACTGCCACAGCCTAATAGGATGACACCTCAACCTAGAGGGCCCCTCCACACCCGCAGGGCCACAAATCAAGTCCCACATCAGTAAGGTGCACTCCATCCCTCCTTAGGTAAAGGCCGACATTCTTCTCTAGTTCCCAGTGACGTACCACCAAACCCCCCTCACGGACCATAAACCTCCCGACCACCTTGTTAACCCGAATCCTGGCTTTGTTGAGCCTGTCTACTGACCTGGCCATGCGCCATGCGGTCCTAGCCACCATATCTGACCATACCAGTAATGTGTTTGGAAATGCCAAACGCAGATACACCAGATCCGACTTTACGTCCGCGATCAGATCCCTGACTGTCCTCACCCCCAAATCATTACCCCCTGCGTGTATCACCAACACATCTGGCGGCCCGCCGAACCTCACATACCTTTTAACCTCCGGGACAACCCCTCCCCACATCATCCCAGGCCTACCCAGCCACCTTATCTGAGCCTCCATCCGGGATATCCCCAACTGTCTCCCCTCAGGTCTGGCGTCCCCTCTCCTGGCTCCCCAGGGGACATAAGAATGTCCCACGATCCAGACAAGGCGTGGGTAACCTCTATCTGAAACGAAAAGACCAAACAAAATAACGGACAACCCAAAATTAACACAACAAGGCAATTCCCCCACCACAGCAAATGTCCCGTTTTATTTATTTATTTATTTTTTTATATTTAAACAGAAAAATCATTCCCAAACCAAACCTGGCCTAACGTAACTGCGGAATCATTTTGATTCCCATCTCCCCAACTTACGCACTTACGCCTCGTCCAACCCGCACCTGGCAGCCTCCGTGGCTGCCCCAATCCGGAAGGAGTGCGAGGCGTATGCCGAACCGTCCATCCCCAGGTTACCAAGACATTTTCGCAAGACCGCTACGAATTGAAATCTAGACAAATAAGACCTATCCTCGTGTACCAACAAAGGCCCTCCACCAACCACCCTCCTTTTGAGAAAACACCCCACCACCTCCACCGGGCACGCTGCACACCCTGGCAACGCAAACAAACACACCTGTACTCCCTTCCCTTGTTGATCCGTTTTCGATATCCGCAGCGTAACCGACAACCTATCTTCCCTGAGATGTACATCCTCCATCAAAACACCCACCGCCACAGCCCTAGATGGGCTAACCAGTTCCCCTACCCGAAACGCCCCAAAAAACGCTAACGAAAATAGCGACACCTCATAAGAGGATGAACACACCGACCCCAGTTGTTGCATCAAGGCCAGCAAATTAGCAAAAGTAATAGGCCTGCGCGTATCCTGCCGCCGATGCACCTTCCGGTAACCCTTGAGCGCTTGCCGTACCCAAAAACACTTTGTCCAATCCTCCTGTCCGCTCAATTTAAACAAAAACGCCAAACCTGCCATCTTCTTCTCGATAGACGACACCGAGCGCCTCTCTTCCATGTTTCTGGACACAAAATACAAAACCAACAACTGCGCAGCTGACCCATCCTGCTCCACTCCCGCCTCCTGCACCAAAGCCCTTCCTTCCACACCTTCGTATAAGCCCCCCACGTCACGCCACTCACCGACCTCCTCATCCATCCTGCGGCAATTCCAATACCAGTTCCCACATCCAGCCCGGGCAAAACCTGCCTTCTTCGTCCGCCAACGGAGCCAAAGCCCTGAACTTGTCCCACTGAAAGCGAGACAAAGCGTCAGCCAGTGTGTTATCCACACAGCGTAAAGAATGTGCACAGCATAAAGAAACACATTCAATCGCATGCAACGCAACACCAACTGCCGCATCAGCCGAACGACAGGTTGTGAAGACGCCGACATACTATTGATGACCTGCACCACCCCCATATTGTCACAGTTCAGTCTCAGCTTAAGGTTCCGACACACGTCTCCCCCCACAGTTCCAGAGCCAGCACTACCAGAAACAGTTCCAACAGTACCAGATTCCGCACGAGGCCTGCTGCGACCTAGGAGCGTGGCCAGGGTTCAGCACTCCACCGTCCCTGGAAAAAGGCCCCGTACCCCGTGGACCCCGATGCGTCGGTGAGCAATTCCACGTCTAAATTGCTCACCGGGCCCAACATCCACATTGCCCTGCCATTGTACTCTGCTAGGAACTGATACCACACCTTCAGATCCTCCCTGTGTTCCTTGGTGAGGCGAATGAAGTGAGTTGGGGAAGCGACCCCCGCCGTCGCCGCAGTCATCTGTCTACAGAAAACCCTCCCCATGGGAATAATCCGGCAAGCAAAACTAAGCTTGCCCAACAACGATTGCAACGAACGTAACCAAACCTTTTTCATACCGTGAATCTCCCTGATGTCCCTCCGTAAGTCCATCAACTTAGCCTCTGGCAACCGGCATTCCATATTCATGGAATCGATCACGATGCCAAGGAAGCTCAGTTCAGTCCTAGGACCCTCTGTTTTATCAGCAGCCAATGGCACGCCGAACCTCTCCGCCATGTGCTGCAACGTAGAAAGCAAAATCGCACACACATTTGAAGAGGGAGGGCCCACGCACAAGAAATCGTCCAGGTAATGGATGAGTGACTCCACACCCGACACGTCCTGTACCACCCACTCCAGGAACGAGCTAAACGCTTCAAACATCGCACATGAAATGGAGCAACCCATGGGCAGGCACTTGTCGACATAAAACCGGTCCTGCCAGCAACATCCCAACAATCTAAAACTCTCGGGGTGCACGGGCAGCAACCGAAATGCCGCCTCCACGTCCGACTTTGCCATCAACGTCCCCTTCCCGTAACGCCGTACCCAACGCACCGCAGCATCAAACGACGTGTAGGACACCGCGCACGCCTCCGGGTCAATGAAATCATTCACCGACCCCCCTTTTGGGAAGGACAGATGGTGTATCAGCCGAAACTTGTTGGGCTCTTTTTTCGGGACCCCCCCCCCAATGGCGACACTACCAAATCCCTAATGGGCTTGCTCGTAAACGGCCCCGCCACGCGCCCCAACGCCACCTCCTTAGCCAATTTTTCCGTCACCACCTCGGGATGTTGTAACGCCGACCGCAAGTTCCCGGACTGTAAGGGCACCACCTTCAACCCACAGGGAATCCTAAAAACGTGACAGAAGCCCGCCCCCAGCAACCCCGCCACTGCCCGGTCCGGGTATCTATTTAGGAAAGGCTGCATCCTTTCCCACATCACCGGCATCGTCCCTATTGTGAGCAGGATCCCCAGCACGTCTCCCCTTCTTGAAACACCTGGCGAGGGTGTGGGCTCCCCCACACCCCGAGCACTCGTGCTCAAACTTACATGTTCCCCCAAATTTGCACGAGCCTTCATTAAATTGCCAGCACACTCCCCTTTTCTTTCCGGCCGGCGATCCTGAGGAGTGGCTACCCATGGCCCCCCCTGGAAATAACTGTGTTGGCGCCCTCGCTGAAGCCATGAGCCTCATCCAGAGGCTAATGTCTTTATGGTCCCACCGCAGCATGGGTCGGACCGCCCTACATTGGCGGAACTGCTCGTTGTACCTCAACCAAGCAGTACCCCCATAAACCCTATAAGCCTCCCCGATAGCGTCCATATAACAAAACAACGCCGAGCAATGCTCGGGGTTCTTTTCTCCTATGACACTGGCCATGATCGCGAACGCTTGCAACCAGTTGGCAAACGTTCGCGGAATTAACCTATATCGCCTCTTCTCCTCATCCTCTTTCTTGGAATCGTCCGGCTTCACCCGATCCAAGTTGAACTTCTCAAGTGGCAATAGTGAAAAAATCTCCACATATTCCCCCTTGACAATTTTGTCCCTGACCTCCTGCTTCAAATGTGCTCCCAGTGGCCCCTCGAAGCACACATACACCTCACACTTGGCCGCGTCCACGGTCCGCATTATGTCCGACCTAGCGGTCGCCTCCGCGGCCCCCTTAGTACCAGCCCCCACTTCAGCAACCGCCGACGCCCCCAAGGGAGCAACTGTCGCCCCCAGTGGGGACGAAACCCCCGCTTCCCCAGAGGGAGCCCCCGTAACACCCAAAGCAGGCCCACCCCCAGGCACCACCCCCACGGACTGCCCCGTACCCCCATCAAAGCGGCCCACCAGCGTTCTCAACCCTTCCAGCAAATCCTGCAACTGACCCCCAGATCCCGTGTCCCCAGTCCCAGTCCCAACCCGCGGTGGGCTCGTGGCGGCCACCTGCGAAGCAGAGGGGACTTCCTGGCCCCCACCCCCCTACACTACTCCTAACAAACATTGTAATGCATCAGTAAAAGCAGCGTTGTCACAAGACTTACCGGGCTGACTGGGAGCTGTCCCCACAGCCGTTGCGCCGACCACCTGCGCAGGAACCGACCGTCCGGACACTTCGCCTTCCTCCGATAGCTCTCCTTCGGAACGTCCCTCCTCCTCCGGACCGCTTGCCGACTGCACCCCCCCAGGTGATGGAGACCTGGACGCCGTGCGACCCCTCTTGCTTCCGTGGCGCACCGACAGTGCACCATGCCTCCCTGGGGTCCCTTTGCTCCTGGGTTGTCGCACAGAAGGGCCGTCCTCGGCACCACTCTGCACACGTGACCCCCGTCGGCTACTGCCCGGAGGCGTCCGCCTCCCCGCCGCGACTCCCTTGACTCTGCCCGCAGGACTAGCTGCGGCCGGAGGCGCCGACGTCCTTCTGTCCACCCCCCCCGCCCGTGCAGGGCTGCAGGGGAGCCCGAGCCATGCGGTAGTCCCTCCAAAGCGCCCCCCGGGCCCTCCGCCGCATGCGCCCATCGTTTCCCCAATCCCCCACCCCCCCGCCTGGGCAGACCCCCCGGCCACAACCCCCCCCATGCGTGCCGCCGCAAACCTCTGCCCCCCCTGGACCCTGCCAGCGCCGGAGCCTTTGTCCTTGTGTTTTCCACCAATCCTCCCCCTCAGCCCGTGCAGAGCTGCTGGGGGACCGTCCTGGCCCTGCTGTCCGCCATGTGGCTGGGAAGCGGCGCCATCTTGGCCCGTGGCCCCTCCCCCCGAACCAGGAGGCCGGCGAGCAGGCCTCTGCTGTCCATCTTTGGGCGATTATAAGCCCCTCTTCGCCGGTGGAGTGGAATCCTCCCTGCCCGGGCTCGCGGGCCCCCCCCCGGGGAATACCGGAGCGGCGGCCGCGACACCCGGCCGCACGCGGCCTCCCGCCAGCTATGCCCGACCTCGCCACCCCCAGCCAGCGCCGCAGCGAACTGTGCCTGGAGCCATGCCGGTCCCCTCGTCTCCGCCGCTGCCCGCAACTGCTCCAGAAGTCCCGCTACGTCCGCCATCTTGGAGTCTACAGCGAGGAGCGGCGTGTAAAAACCGCCTCCTCGCACACTGTCCTGCCGACTGGCTTTCCTCCCCTCTATTATACGGCCACTCCCCCCCCGAGCTCCTCCCGGAACTCCTCCCCTGGGCGTAACTGGGCACCTCGTCATGCCCAGCCCTGCACTAAGTTTCCCCTGCGTGTCGCCACGCTCCGGGCTTCCCTGGTCCGTGAGTACAAGACCTAAAATTAAAGTCAATAATGGTAGCTCCAATATTACTATCCTCATAAGTTCCCGTTAAAGTAGACCTGGTATCAGATACATATTTTAAGTTAAAGTTAAGGATATCTTTACATTGAGCTTGGGTCAATCTGTCCCAGATAGCAAGAAATTGTGCTGCAAGTTTGAAAATGACTGGCTAAGCTATTGCTAGACTTGTCAGGCTTCACAAGTTTGTTGCACAATTGCAGCAAGTCCGCGTTGCATGACTCAAGATCAACATTCTTTACAAACATTCTGTAAGTCTGCTGCAAGCTCTGGTTCAGTTATGTTGCACAATAGTCATCCCACCACAGGGGGTCACTGTGGCTGAATTTTCATGCTGTAGTCTTGCAGAGCTCTTGCTGTAGACTCACCACTGCAACTTTGCTTTTGCTAGGGACTTGCCACGCAAATTTTCTACAAAGTGGAAAAATGTCAACTAGAACTTGTGCTTCAAGTGCTCTACAATTGTACAACTTGCAAGTGAAAATATACAGTATGTTCCTGTAGAGCAGGGGTATCAAACCCAATTTCATTGTGGGCTGCATCAGCATTCTGGTTGCCCTCAAAGGGCCGGTTGTATCTGTAAGACTAGATGTCCAGAGCACCCCACTCCCCCTTACATCAAATGTCAAGAGCCCTCCCACCATCAGAAGACCAAATCCCCCTCATCCCTTACATCACAGTGCCCCCCTTACCTTGTGCTGCTGGGAAGAAGCGGGGGCATAACTGGAAAGCAAAAAGTGCAGAGTCTGGAGGAGGACCAGAGTAGGGCTGGAGTCAGCTGCCGTAGTTAAATGTTGAGACCAGGGGAGGCATAAAGGAGGGGGTGCTGCAGCTGCACAGAGAAGCGCAGGATCTGGAGGAGTTCTGTCCTTTTCTCTGCTGCCAACTGCTGAAACAAGGTGGGGGGTAGAGACGAGGAGGATGCTGCAGCTGCAGGAGAGGTGCGAGGGCTGCATGAAGAGGCCTGGTGGGCAGATTCGGCCGGTAGGCTTTGTGTGTGACACATAGGGGTTGATTAACTAAATGCAAATAGACTGTGCACTTTGCAAAAGTGCAATTGCATTCTGCAAATGCAGTTGCTCCAGATCTTAGTAAATGATGTGCAGCTTCACTTTTCAAAGAATACCCAATCATGATCAACGAACATGAAAAAAAAAAAGCATTTTTCCTTACACATGATTGGATGATGTAAGTCAACAGAGTTTCTGCTCATTTATTAAGCTCTGAAGCAACTGCAACTTGCAGAGATCAACTGCACTTTGCAAAGTGCACAATCTATTTGCCTTTAGTAAATCAACCCCATGATTTCCACTAGCTTCCCGTGTCCCATGCCGATTGGCTACCCTGCTGCATTGTGCTGTTTGGCACTGGCGCCATTCAGAGAACACTTTTGGAAAAAGTCCTGCGGACGCCCATGACGCTTCTGTGTGTTTTGAAATACCAGGAATGTACGGTATTCATGCAGGTTTTACTGGCAGGTTCACTTAAAGCCAATCAGAAAGCTGTAGATTACCCGTGTAATGTTAGATTTTTACTAATCCATCACTGGATCTCAAATTAATTTTATCCCTCTTTTTTTTCTTTTTTTTTTATGAACTTGTCATTTTTAGGATAAATTTCCCAGATCTCAAATCAGTTTCATACCTCATATTTCTTTTTTTGAACGTTTTGGAAAAAAAGTTTGATCAAAGCCGTGAAAATACCTGTATTTAAATCCTAAAAGTTCCTCTTTTGGAAAGGGATGAGTTAAAGCGGTCATCATTTCAGACAGCACCCTGGCTATTGATGATAATGTGATACTAATTACCGGTCAGATGAGGTCAACCTCAACACAATCAGACTTTAAAGTGACTGATTAGGGCTCATTCTGCCAACGCCAGGATTTTGTGTCTGTAGGGAGTGGAAAGCCTTGAACCAGCAGATCCCTGATTTACTTAATCATCTCATCGTTGAGGGATGGTCAATTAGGTAAGCAGGATTTGGCTTTATCACTGCCTAAACCAAGGGCACTTTCTGGGGTGCTATTCGGAGGGGGGGGGGGGGGATACCCACTGATAATCTGTCCTTTATCCACACAAAATAAAGCATAGGTTATACCTGGTTATAGAAAGCAAGAAAATGTTGTCCCTACATTTAATAGTGTGCCCGTATGCCGGCCTTTTTTTTTCTAAAAGTTGGTCTAGCCAGAATGTAAGGAGGAACTATACTTTATTTAACCCCCCCCCAAAAAATAAAAAAAATAAAAATAAAATAAAAAAATCTCTAAATTTGTCTGTCTTAAAACAACAAAAACAAAAAAATATATAGTTATTATTAGACCATAGCATCCAACGTTGGCTTACTTGAAGCATAAGCTCTCCCTTAACCCCTCTTCATTGCCATCTTTAATTGACATCCAGCGCAAGTCCAGACACACTGTGAGTCTCTAATATAGCAACACAAAGTGGCACCGCCATAGAAGATCGCAACCTCTCTTTATATGTCACAGGTAAAAAGTAAAAAATGAGATCCCAGCTCTTATACGTTTAATTCCTTACGTTGTGGGGTTGATTTAATAAAACTGGAGAGTGTGAAATCTGGTGCAGCTGCGCATGATAGCCAATCAGCTTCTACCTTCAGCTTGTTCAGTTAAAGTGGTTGTAAACCCTCCGCCACCACTTTGTCCCATGTAAATCAGCATAAAAACCCTAATGAACACTGCTTGTAGATATCTCCTTACTTGTTTACGCTTAGTATTGTTGTAAATCCTTTTTGTTCTTTAGAATGAAGTCACTAAGTGTGCCCAGATCTCCCCTGATTCCCCTTATCTATCTGATATCAGGACTTCCTACGGCATACAACACTGAACTCCCAGGAGGCTGCTAGTCACTCAGAGCTTCCTTCTACACACCATGTGACCATGCGACCTCACATACAGTGTAAAGCAGGGCACCGGACAGCATTACTGCAGTCTTATCAGCTGAAGCTCAAAGGACTCATACAGGCAAACACTAGGTAATCAGCACAAGTAAATACTATGAAATAAAACAAGACAGCTATGTACAGGGAACCAGGGTTGCCATAAAAACATTGGATTGAGAAGGAGGCTTGGTTAACAGTACAGGAAGTGCTCAATGTAAGGGCGGAAATGCACTCCACTGTGGACTCAGAAAACAATACTTAAGATGGTGCTGCCAAACCCCTGGAAACAAGATTTTTTAAGTTTTTTTAAACAGTGAGTTATATGCGATTTGGGCTGGATTACAGTGGTTATAGTTTGATAATTACTTATTATAATGGACTAAATGAAAAGAAGCATCAGAGTGGGAGAGTTTACTTCCTCTTTAAGTTTTGACAAACAAAACTTGGAAGCAGATTGGTTTCTCTGCAGAGCTGCACCAGATTTTGCACTCTTCAATTTTAGTAAAACAACCCCCTTGAGCCAAATCGGTGTCAGAAACCATGAACCAGACCGAGACAGAAGTTCAATTAAATCACACTTGTTAATAAAAAATAGAAAGGTAAATAGAGTAAGCATAGTCAAAGCATAGCCAGAGTCCAGTAGCCAGATCGAGTAGTCAGCCAGGCCAGAGTTCAGTAATCAAATCAGCCAGAAGTCAGGGATCCAAGAAGAGGAACAGCAAGCAGGATAAGGAGCCAGAAGGGATGTCAGCAAGCCAGTCTTCAAACAGGAATGAAGGAGATGTTTTTTTGTGATGTGACCAAGGCGAAGGCAGAGATGAAGTGAGCTGGACAGCTTTAAGTAGGCAGGTCAAACAAGCAGGATCAGGAACAGCTGGGTAACTGTGGAGAGAGGTGAGAGCTGGCAATTAGCCGACAGCTGAGAAGCCAGCCCAGAGAAGGAAAGGCTAAGCAAGCCCTGACAATCAGATAGGCAGAACAAGCCAGGAAATCAGGGAGCCAAAGATCTGCATAGTCAGAGCAGCAGACAGGATCAGGAAGCAAAAGGGATGTCAGCCAGGTGAGTCTTCAACATGATCACAGCAGAGAGTCTCTAGATATGTTGACCAAGGCGAAGGCACAGGAGATCTAATCTATACAGCCTAAATAGCCAGCAGGGCTTGTTAATGAGCAGTATATGATCACCAGGTGAGTCACTGTGGAATGATGAGTGCTGGCAATTAACTGACAGCTGAGCAACCTGAGCTCTGAGAAGGGAGGGCTGAGCCCAACCCTGACAATCTGATAGACATATTGCGGCGTGCATGGCACACACAACATGTCTCAAACAGCTCCTAGGATGGCTACGTCACAAATGCCAGGAGACTGTTTGTGAGACATTGCGCACGCTAGTATTGCTGTTAATATCTTCCTTTCCCAGTAACAACCAGTCCCCACCATTTCTTGGAAGGGTGTCACAAGGACAGGAAGTGAGGAAAAAGCACTCCAATACAGCAAAAGACAGAACCAGAATATTCACAAATAAGTAAAATCTCCCCCACTCTATCCAAACCACAATATATTACATTTTTTTGTCTGTAGCTAAGGTGGTTCTAAAGCCTCAAGGTTTTTTAACCTTAAAGTGATTGTAAAGTATCGTTTTTTTTCCTATAAAAATAACAAACATGTTACACTTACCTGCTCTGTTGCAGTGGATTTGCACAGAGCAGCCTGGATCTTCCTCTTCTCGGGTCCCTCTTCTGTGCTCCTGGCCCCTCCCTCCTGTTGAGTGTCCGCAGCAAGCAGCTTGCTAAGGGGCCACCTGAGCCAAGTCACAGCTCCCTGTGTCCATTCAGATCTGGCCCCAACCCTTCTCTCCCCTGATTTGCTAGTTGACTTTAAATGACAGCAGCAGGAGCCAATATCACCACTGCTGTGTCTCAGCCAATCAGGAGGAAGAATCTAGGACAACTGAGACACTCATAGGCATCGCTGGACAGAGAGGGACCTCAGGTAAGTTTTTGGGGGGCTTCTGCCTTTACAATCCCTTCAATGCATTGTATGCATTAAAGTAAAAAACCTTCTGTGTCACAGATGCGCCCCCTTACCCCCATTTTGCTTCTCTGAACCACATCATGATCCAGTGCTGTGCATGGGTGCTGTCCTGGCTTTATCCCTCCTTCCTGGGCAGATTGATAGCAGTAGGAGCCATTAGTTCTCGCTCCTGTCTATCAACTCCAGTGACAAGGGAGCAGGACCAAGTGCCACTGTCTGTGTCAATGGGCGCATCAGCGGGGCTTGGCAGAGAGCCCACATGAGTGCTCCCATGGGAATCGGTTTCCTATTGGAGGCACCAGCAAGAGAGGAAGAGACAGGAACGCTGGCGGGGGGGCCTGAGAAGAGGAGGTAAGTATAGACATATTTGTTATTTAAAAAAAAATCCTTTACAAACTATTTACGTCTTAGGCTGGGTTCACACCAGCGGCCCATGCATTGTGGAGCACATGGGCACCCCCTCTATTCCTGCCGCCCCCCCTATCCCTGCCGCTGTCTCCCTATCCATGCATCCGGCCCCATTCAGAATACCGGGCGCATGCAGGATGCCAGACGCATAGCCTCATATGATGGGGGTGGGTGCGTGTGTTGTTGTTGTTTTTTTTAAGCACCTGATTAGAGCCAGAGATTTCACCCTGATCCCACCCTGTTGTGTGACCATAGCAAATTAGTTAGTCCCCGCCAATCAGAAGGCAGGTCAGTGAGACCTGTTTCCTGATTGGCCAAAGCGCCAGGCGATCCTATTGGATGCCCAGCTGTTTGGCGGAAAAGGAGACACATAGGGGAGGAAGCATGAGGATCGGACTCCTCCGCCGCCCCTGCTGCTTCCTGCCCACACTGAGACACAGGGGGAGAGGACCCAACAGCACGGTAAGAGCTGGACCTCCAGCGGGGTGGGTGCTCTGTCAGTGCTGCAAGATCCGCGGGGAGAGGGGTACTGTCTGAGTGCCAGTGAGACCCGTGGGGGGGGGGGTGTACTGTCATTCTGCCAGCGAGACCTGCGTGGGGGGGGGGGGGGGGCAGTGCTGTCAGCCCTATCTACCATATCTGTGATGATGATCTGTATAACCTTTCTGTGATGCTGATCTATTTACCCTATCTGTAATTCTGATCTATATACACTGATCTGTAATTCTGATCTATATACCGTATATGTAATGCTGATCTATATACCCTAGCTCTAATGCTGAATTATATACCCTGATCTGTGAGGCTGAGCTATATAATCTTTCCTGTAATGCTGAGCTGTATACTCTGTCCTGTGATTCTGGGAAAAAGATTTCCTTTGGTGGTATTTGATCACTTCTGCGTTTAAATAAAAAAAATAAAAAAAGACCAACAATTTAAAAGAAAAAAAGTATATTTTTTACTTTCTGCTCTAAAACACATCCAATAAGAAAATGTAAAAAAATCTAATTCTTCATCAATTTAGGCCAATATGTATTCTGCTACATATTTTTGGTAAAAAAATCCTACTAATAAGCGTATATTAATTAGTTTGTGCAAAAGTTACAGTGTCTACAAAATATGGCATTATTTATTTATTTTTTAACTAGTAATGGCAGCGATCAGTGACTTATAGCGGGGACTGTGATTTTGCGATGGACACATCGGACACCTAAGGGCCGGTTCACACTGCAGGCGATGCGAGGCGACACCGACTTGCCTCGCCGCGACCTGCCGCGACCTCAGCGGCAACTTGCAGATGACTTCTGTATAGAAGTCAATGCAAGTCGCCCCGAGGTCGCCCGAAAGTAGTACAGGAACCTTTTTTCTGAGTCGGAGCGACTCGAGTCGCTCCTCCCAGAACGGTTCCATTGTACAGAACGGGGGCGACTTGTCAGATCGAGGCGAGGCAAGTCGTGTCGCCTCGCATCGCCCGCAGTGTGAACCGGCTCTAACTGACACTTTTGACACTTTTTTTGGGGAACGAGTGACACTAATACAGTGATCAGTGCTAAAAATATGCACTGTCACTGTACTAATGACACTGGCAGGGAAGGGGTTAACATCAGGGGCGATCAAGGGATTAAATGTGTGCCTAGGGAGTGCTTACTAACGGTGGGGGAGGCGCTTTAATTACTTGAAGACATGGATCGGTGTTCCTGCTTTACAGAAACACAGGATCCATGTTTTCTGTACTGACGGAATGACAATCTGCCTTGTTTACCGTAGTACGATCGGCGGGTCCCGCTATGTAAAATCACAGCGGGAGCAAGCCGCTGGTGGCGCGCGCGCTTGTGTCCAAAACCCGGAAGTGCAGAATCACGTATATATATATATATATATATATATATATATATATATATATATATATATATATATATATATATACGTGATTCTGCACAGAGCGGCCGCCCTGTAGCAGTAAATCTGCTATGGGGCGGTCATAAAGCAGTTAATAAAGCAGGATAATTTTATAATACTTTTCTATGTGGAGCCTTCATCTTGCATATGCTGTGACCTTAACCGTGAGTGAGGATTGGTTGGATCGAATACCAAGAAGTCCCCAGTCGGTTACCGATGTGCATCTTTATTGGTTGATTGAATAAGGAGGTCACCGGTGTTCTGGTAAGCCTCTGGTGTAATTCCCACGGGGTCACATCACATCTCTGGACTTCCTTCCTTTCCAGCACAAGATATATGATTAGGAATTCTTCACAGCTTTCCCTTAATCAATTTTTGGTTGTGTAATTCCTTGTACACATACTCGAACATTCCTATGACAAAATCCATCAGATTTTTTCAGACGGATTTTGGCCTAAACTTGTCTTGCATAGACGGTCGCACAAAGTTGTCGGAAAATCCGATCGTTCGGAACGAGGTGGCGTACAACACGTACGATGGGACTAGAAAGAGGGCAGTAGCCAATAGCTTTCGTCTCATAATTGATTCTGAGCATGCGTGGCACTTTGTCTGTCAGAATTGTCTACACACGATCGGAATTTAAATGATCGTATTTTGTTGTGTAATTTTAGATCCGGCTCTCAAACTTTGTGTGTCGGAAATTCCGACAGAAAAAGTCCGATGGGGCCCACACATGATCGGATTTTCCGACAACATGATCCGATCGCACATTTTCTGATGGAAAGTCCGACCGTGTGCACAGGGCATAACACATTTTATAGTGTGTAATTATTGGACTTTCTCATGGACTCTACTTTCACATATTTTTCATTTATTTATATTATCGAAAACACCAGTGAATTAATTTGTTTATAAATGTTATACGCGCTGCACTTTTTTATTAGATGTTTATGTGCCTAGTATCAAGGGTTCAGCTGCTTTCTTTATTTTATTTTGTCACGAACACAAATTTCAATTTTTTTTGTGTGTTTACTTTAACTGATTATACAGTGTGAGCTGGAGTTTGGCTTCAATGTGTTACGACGCGTACACAGACGATCGAACTTTCCGGCAGACTAGGTCTGGCGGACCGGAACCCGTCGGATAATTTGATCGTGTGTGGGCTCCAGCGGACTTTTTTTCCCCAAAAATCCAACGGACCTAGAAATAACACATGTTTCAAATCCGTCTGACGGACTCGGCTTTCTAGCGTGCAAACCGTTCGTCTGTATGCTGTTCCGACGGACCAAATACGACGCAAGGGCAGCTATTGGCTACTGGCTATTGAACTTCCTTGTTTAGTCCCGTTTACGTCATCATCAAAACGAACTGACTTTCGAACGGACTTAGTCCGGCCGTGTGTGTCCAAGTCCGTCGGACCTCTGCCGAAAGTCCATCGGGAAGACCGTCAGACCTAGTCCGTCGAAAAGTCCGGTCGTGTGTACGCGGCATTGGCGTTTCTAAATCATTGCTGGCAATGCTGCTGTCTGTTATGCCCCCTGTTCTCCTTCATCCAGAGTGGGGGCACTCTAATGCAGGAGGCGTATTACTGGCCAGTCCGCCAGTGAAAACACAAGGGATAAAAGCCAAAAAAATAAAATGGATTCAGCCACCACATCTAATGATTGGTAAGTTGCAATATATTCCATTTTAGGTTTTGGGTTTAAAACCATTTTAATGAATCATAAATTTAGTTGGCTAGAGATGGGGGGGGGGGGGGGCACTCCAAGTTCTGTTCGTGAACCTCAAAAAGTTGCTGATGGCAAATGTAGACACTATTGAAATGGTGAAAAAATACAACATATGGTGTTCCAACATCATAGTCCACTTATGCTGAAATTCGCTTTCTTATGTGAAGACACAAAAACTTGCACATTTTAGACATGTCCATGTGAAAAAAAAATTCCCAATGATTTATGAATTTCCAGGAATCGCATGGCCTAGTTTGTCTAGCGGCCATTTTAGGATACACATGTCTGCCTAATTGCAGAATGAACTGTGAGGGAGCACCACAAGGCAAAGCCCAGAGAAAGCGCAGAGAGATAATTATATTTGTCTAGGACTGGAGACCTACAGGCCTCATTTATCATCCACACCTCTCAGGTGCAGTCTTGCATTTCCCAATACCGCAGAGAGAAAGCAGCCATATGTACGCCTAAAAGCCAAGACAAACAGAGGATTCGGTGTGCTCTTGTGATTTCGTTCTTTCATAGACATCACTGGAGAAATAACATCACTGGAGAAACTTTTACATCCTATGGATCAATTTTCCATGCTGAGATCCCAGTACTGTCAGGCCATGTTCATACAGCCTTCAGCTTGTTAATGCTTGTCTGAAGAACAAGATCTTCCAAAGCATTAGGCCAGCTTTGAGCTCCAGTTTAGCACAGACAAAAAAATGAATATAATGCCCGGTACACACGATCGGACTTTCCGACAACACAACTGTGTTTTTTTTGTTCGAAGGATGTTGGCTCCAACTTGTCTTGCATACACACGGTCACACAAATGTTGGCCAACAATTACGAACGTAGTGACGTACAAGACGTACGTGCAGGGGGGCCCCATGCCACTAAGGGGCCCCATCAGGGTTGCCAGCCTCAATAAAACCAGGGACAGTATGTAAAAATCTGTTTTTTTTTTTTTTATCTCAAGATTATAGCTGCCCCGCCTCTTCGGTACCTTTTCAGTGTGTGTATGTTTATTCTGTGTGTGTATACTGTGTGTATATTGTGTGTTTGTGTGTGTATACTGTATTTGTGTGTATACTGTGTGCCCCCATAATCTATTGCCTGGGGTCCCCATAATCTCCTATTGCCCAGGGGCCCCATAATCTTCTCGTATTGCCCGGGGGCCCCATGAGTTGTCAGTCCGCCCCTGCGTACGTGATATCTCCGTTACGAATGCTAGTTATATTTCTGGCTCGTACTTGATTCCGGGTATGCATGGACTTTTGTCTAACAGATTTGTGTACACACGATTGGAAAGTCCGAAGACAAACATTTGTTGGTGGAAAATTTGAGAACCTGCTAGCCAACATTTGTTGGCAGAAAGTCCGACAACAAATGTTCGATGGAGCATACACATGGTAGGACTTTCTGCCAACAAGCTCACATCCAACATTTGTTGTCGGAAAATCCGATCGTGTGTATGGGGCATAAACCTTTTGCCACGTACACACGAGCAGACTTTTCAACATCCAAAGTCCGACGGACCGATTCCGTCAGACTATTCGATCGTGTGTGGGCTGCAACGGACTTTTGATTTACCAAAGTCTGACGGACTTTAGAATATGGAACATGCTTCAAATTTTCCCGACGGAACTCCGCCGGACCCGGTCCCTTCGAAAAATTCGCTCGTGTGTATGCTATTCCGACGGACTAAAACCGACGCTAGGGCAGCTATTGGCTACTGGCTATGAACTTCCTTATTCGAGTCCAGTCGTACGTCATCACGTTCGAATCCGTCGGAGTTTAGTGTGATTGTGTGTGGCCAAGTCCGCTCAGTCGAAAAGTCCATCAGAACTCTGTCGGAACACCGGCAGAACTCCGGCTGAACTCCTTCGGAAGTCTGTCGGACATAAGTACTCTCGTGTGTACGGGGCTTTAGTCCAAATTCCAAGTGGCAAGTGCTTGGGGGTCCTCCTATAAATTATAGTGTCATGGTACTTAGTCTAAAAGCTCCAGACTATATCACTGTGACACCAATGTTCTTGTAAAAAAAAACAGTTTATTGTAAGAAAAAAAAAACCTGAACAATTTCCATGTCATACGTCATATAACATAGCTCCCAACTGTCCCCAACTGTCTCTGATTTGGAACAAAGTCCCTCTGTCCCTCTTTCCTTTTCATTTGTCTCTCATTTTGGTTTGATCTATATAGTTGTATATAAAATGCACTAACCCTTCATTCAATTAGTCTAGCTGAGAGCCGGGCCTGGGCTGAATCTGGGTCAGGGTTTGAGTGACTCAGGGAAGTTGAATGACTCAGCAATCAGCATCTCTGGTGCCTCCCGCTGTTTCTGGAACCTTAGAGAAGCTTCTAGATGTAGTAGATGGAGGATAGGAGGAGCTTCTTAGCATATTTATGAGGGCCTCAGCCAATCCCCAGCAAATGGGCTGTCAGGGGACAGGCGCCTCATAAATAGGCTTGAGTCATGCCCGCAGGGGCAGTCAGGTAGAAGATGGAGATGGACTGCTGAGGAGGCTGTCAGTGGCCCTTGAGGGTGTTCCCTAGTCTGGTGAGGGGGTGACCTCAGGTGTAGGGCTCAGGTGCTGGAAGGATCCCCCACAATACACCTCCTTCCTGGAGGCACGGGAGCAAGGAGAGGACAGCAGGAGCAGGTCAGCATGTCTGGGAGATCTCCTGAGAAGTCAGCTGGGTGGGCTGGTGAGTGTTCAGTCTGGGAGGACTGTGGAGAAAGTTAGCCAGGAGGGCTAGAGGAAGGGGCAGCTGCGGTCAGTCAGGCAGGACTTTCAGGCCGGTCAGTCAGGCAGGACTTTTGCTACTCACCTAAAGGGGCCTTGGGTCCCTGCCTATAACAAGCTTTTGCTCAAAAATCTGACTGCTGTGTCAGATCATTTAGAGGTCACCAGACAACAAATAGGGAGGGTGGATCCCCTCAGCGAGGACACAGACAGCAATAAAAACCTTGTAATAGAGGAAAACAAAATCAAAGTCTATATTGTTAGTACTAATACATATTGTATATATATAAAACTATAAAGTAACCAATTCATGATACTTTCTTTCACACCATATTTAGGAACAATCCACACATATACAATGAGGTATGAAAAAAAATCACACCCCTTAAAAATAATCAAATTTTGTTGCTTTGCAGCCTGAAATGAAGACAGACACAGATTTTGTTTTATCCAGCTGTATTTATTAGTGCAACTTATAACATCCAAATGAACGATATAATACCAACATGTCAGAAAAAAATAAAACAAAAAAAATGGAAAAAGGGTTGACCCCCCCCCCCCCCCCCACCCTTATGTCAGTATTTTGTTGGACCACCTTTTTCTTTAATTACAGACTTTACTCTGTTGGGATATGTCTCTACTAACTTTGCACATCTAGACTTCGCAATATTAGCCCACTCTTCTTTTCAGAAGTGCAGCTAAATTTGATGGTGACCATTTGTGGACTGCAGTGTTCAAGTCATTCCACAGATTTTCAGTGGGGTTTAAGTCTAAGCTCTGACTACGCCATGCAAGGACATTCACCTTTTTCTCCTTCAAGCTTCAACCACTGTATGGTCATTTTTGTTGTGTGCTTTTGGGTCATTGTCATGTTGGAACATAAACCTTCTTTCTATTGACAACTTTCTGGCAGAGGGCAGCAGATTTTCCTAAAGAATTTGATGATATTTTGCCATCCATCCATTTTTACTTCTATCCTGACAAGTGCTCCAGTCCCTGCTGCAGAGAAACACCCCATACCAGGATATTACCACATCCATGCTTTACTGTACGAATGGTGCTATTTGCATGGTGAGCTGTATTGGATTTCTGACATATCATTTGATGTTGAGGCCAAATAATTCAATTTTAGTCGCATCTGACCATAACACCTTTTTCCATGTGGCCTCAGAATCTTCAAGGTGCATTTAAAGTGGTCAGATGAGACTAACATTTAATTATTGGTATTATATCTTTCACATGGATGCTATAAGTTTCACTAATGCCGCGTACACACGATTAAATTGTCCAGGCGTACTTAGTCCGCCGAAACGCATTTCACCGGACAATTCGATCGTGTGTGAGCTTCAGCGGACTTTCTCAGCGTAAAGTCCGGCGGACTTAGAAAGTATTTTTGCAGTCCAATCTGCAATCGGACTTGGGTTTCAGCGGACAATACGTTCATCAGTATGCTAGTCCGGCAGACTAAGAATGATGCATGCTCAGAAGCAAGTACGAAAAGGAAGCTATTGGCTACTGGCTATTGAACTTCCTTTTTCTAGTCCCGTCGTACGTGCTGTACGGCATCGCGCTAGCAAACGCCAGACTTTCTGTGTGTCTGTGTGTGGCCAAGTCCATTCGGTAGAAAGTCCGCCAGACTATCTGCCGGATTGTTTGCCGGACTAAGTACGCCGGACAATTCGATCGTGTGTACGCGGCATAATAAATACAGCTGGATAAAACAAAAACTGGCCAAAAAATTATCACCAATTACAATTCTGTCTGAAGAATATCTGGTTGTTAGGTAGCAGGCCAGGGAGCTGACCACCAGCGTCCTTAGCAACCGATGACTCATCAGCTGTTAGCGGCTTGCCCCAGTGACTGAATTGAACTCACAAAAAAAAACTGCGAGGAGTTCCCCCCCCCTTTGGGTCTGGTAGTAAGATTTAAGGTAAACCCTGTGCCACAATAAAAAAAAAAAAAAATTATATATATATATATATATATATATATATATATATATATATATATAGCGCCCCCCCCCCCCCCCCCAAATCTACAGCAGGCCCTTATCCGAGTAAGCAGCATGGCCAGATACAGCCAAATGACAGGTAAACATAGGTGCAGGGTTACCCAGTGATGTAATTGAGTGACCCCGCCCCCATGTCTACCTCTCATTGGTGGAGTGTCATTCCCAAACGTGTCATAAGGATAAACATTGCAGTTTTGGTTACTGAAGCCCTCTGTTTCCCTCGTGAAGATTAAGGAGAAGAATACATTCAAAACTTTCGCCATCTTACCATCCTTTGTAACCAGAATCCCTTCATCATTCTTTATGGGCCAACTATGATCTGTCCTCCCTCTTTTACTATTTATGTATGTAGCACTGACCCCCGAAGGAGCTTCTGGTTTTTGCTGGGTTTACCGTTACCTCACCTGCTCACTGTGTCCGTCTTAGGGGTTCCATTGTAGAGTGGATTAAAGAATATTAGCTCTGATACTTAGTCCTTTTTCTGGGTGTTTATTTAACAAAAAAACACACACTTTTGCAATAGAGGGGTAGAGGATAAGGGGAATTCAGGTACCTTTGTAGTTTTGCGGGTTAAAGGTATTTCCTTGATCCAGAGGACAAACGATTACCACAAGCTGGATCTAGCAATCACCGGATAGGCTTCTCTCACTGACCTAGCAGCCGGTGAGATGCTCGAACAAAGTCTCTGCCACAGACTTGATAAGTTTAGCGATCTTGATATGCAATCCTCTGCCACAGAAAGGCACAATAAGTTCTGGCAAACAGCACAGGATCATCTCTGGATCAGTAGGCCCCAGAGCCTCTGGGCCTACCTCTCAGTTGTGGAGCCTCAGGCCAGCCGGCCCCGAGACATTGAATAAGGCAGCACACACATCAGGCCAGGAAGGCCATGAGGTTGGGAAAAACAAACCCCAGAAAATGACGCCGGTACCTTAAGTACCCTTACCCAGAATGCACAGCCGGCAGACCACTCCCACCGGGGTATTTCTGAGTAAAAGGGGTACCCAATAAATGGCTGCCTCCATGCAGGGACACAGTGGAGAACAAGGCATGATCGAGTGGTGCGGTATATGAAGGGGAAGGAAACCTGCATTTACACCTAACAGGATTTCTTGATAAGATCTGTGAAACCAGCTGAGTCTGGTAAGAGAAATACCTAAGGGGGTCTTCTCACTGGCACCAACTTTCTGTGGTGTTTGCATGTGTGCACGTGTGGAGGTGTATTCCGGGCAATGGTGCAATATATGTCAAGAGTTTAACGAACTATGTTGAATTACTGCGAGATTAATAAACTCACCATCAAGCGCTAAAATATTTTTTAGATGGACATTTTTTAGATGGACATAAAATGAGACATAGTTTGTAATCTACTCAACATATATACATTGTGAATTTATATGATTATAAATTTAATGAGGAAGTATCTTACCATTCATTGCACACTATTGTGATTGTCTATAATTAGACTATTATGCGCTGTTTTTGACTCTCTTCTGATGGATTGATTCATCTTCGGATGTGTTGATTTATTTTTATAGAGTTTTTTGTACAATATTGATAGGGCTTTATTTTGTATAGAGCCTGATTTAAAACAGCTGCTTAAAGCCGGAGTCCGCCGGGAGTGTGCCTTTTTTTTTTTTTTTTAAAGCCAGCAGCTACAAATACTGCAGCTGCAAGACTTTTAAAATAGTGACACTTACCTGTCCAGCGCGCTCGCGATGTCGGCACCCGAAGCCGATCTCTCGATCGTCTCTCGGGTGCTGCCGCCGCCATCTTGGGTATGGGAATCAGGAAGTGGAGCCTTTCGGCTTCATTTCCTGGTTCCCTACTGCGCATGCGCGAGTCGCGCTGCGCAATGAGGATGGACCCGCTGCCTCTGGGATCTGTGTGTTTCCCAGCAGGCAGCGGGGGACTTTCGGAAAGGGGCGTAATCTACACCCCTTTCCGCAAAGAGCTATCCAGGAAGTGGGTGCAGATACCTGTACTGTACAGGTACCTGCACCCCCCTCCCCCCTGAAAGGTGCCAATTGTGGCGCCGGAAGGGGGGAGGATTCCAATGAGCGGAAGGTCCACTTTAGGGTGGACCTCCGCTTTAAGAGGAATGTAATTCCACAGTCCCCAGAAGATATACACACATCTTAGGGTGTAAGCGTTTGTCTTTTTACATCTGGCAGGGCGGTGTTAGGTGTAAGAAAGTTGGGGAATTTGAATAAATTTAGCTTGTTGCATTTACAACACTTACTGGTGGTGACAGCGACACCCACGGTCAAATGGAAACTAGCACAACCCAGCCAAACTGGTACAGAATCCAGAACTTGGATGTAAAAAATCAGTGCATAAAAAATCAATTTTGAGCTGGCTGCACACCCCGAATAAATTTCTACAAAATGTAAAATAAGTTCCCCTTGGGGTTTTTAAGCAGCATGAGAGACAATAATAAAATAGAAAAAAATGTGTTTATTATTAATAGGATGTTGACCACAATGATTAAAATACAAGCTCTGGTGTACATTATTGAAACAATTGGATAAATACAGCATAATTTAATATATAATTCAAATAAAAAAAATGATTACAAAAAATCTTCACAAAATTTCATTGAGTACAATATAGAGCACCCCACTGCCCCCAATGCATTTCGACCATCTAGAAATTACGGTCTTCTTCAGGGGAAACAACAGTGTAAAAGGGCTGCTTGTATCACATTTCTATGAAATATCAAATAAAGAGAAAAAACAGATCACAATCTATGAGAAAATTCATTTGATACTTTGTATTTATTATGGTTCAATTATAATATTTACCATTTCCACCAATCGTTTATGCTTGACCCAGAGCCTTGTTTTTGATGTATTTAAAGAAAACAAGTATCAAATTAATTTTCTTATAGATTGTGATCTGTTTTTTCTCTTTCTTTGATATTTTACAGAAATGTGATAAAAGCAGCCCTTTTACAGTGTTGTTTCCCCCTGAAGAAGACCGTAATTTCTAGATGGTCGAAATGCATTGGGGGCAGTGGGGTGCTCTATATTGTACTCAATGAAATTTTGTGAAGATTTTTTGTAATCATTTTTTTTATTTGAATTATATATTAAATTATGCTGTATTTATCCAATTGTTTCAATAATGTACACCAGAGCTTGTATTTTAATCATTGTGGTCAACATCCTATTAATAATAAACAAATCTTTTTCTATTTTATTATTGTCTCTCATGCTGCTTAAAAACCCCAAGGGGAACTTATTGTACATTTTGCAGAAGTCAAAACTTTAGCATAATTATTCTGAACCAAACTTCAGCTTCAGACAAACTTAAATTTACAAAAATACTAGCATTGGTATTAAAAATACCAGCGCTACATGTACTTAAAGACTTTCTTGGGATTTTTCTTACTCTCCTCTGCTATGTGCCTGTCGTGTTCTATCTTAGCCACCCTGATTACACCCTTACATTTCTTATTTTATTCTTTGTACAGTTGGAATGCTGATGATGCTCCCTCAGCTTTGTATTTTTTGAAGGCCTTCTCCTTTACTTTTATATAATTTTTTACATTGGTGTTAAACCACCCAGGGCTTTTCTTAGCTCTTTTAAATGTATTACCCTTTGGGAAACACTGGCTAATACCCTTATTTAATATGTTGCTAAGGCACACCCATTTTTCCTCTGTGTTTTTTGTTCCTAAGAATTTATCTAATTTAGTATCTTCCAGCAAGGAGCTTAGTTCCTAGGAGTTGGCTCTTTTGAAATTCAGTGTCTTTGTATTCACCTTATGCTTAAGATTTGTGATTTTTGCTGAAACTAATTTACCTGTGATTGCTCTTTACTAAGTTGCCCCATATTTATACATCCACAACCAAGTCTGTATTGTTAGTAATCAGTAGGTCTAGTATGCATTGTTTCTTGTTGGTGCATTTACCATCTGACCTATTAAATTGATCTGTAAGACATTTAGGAAATGGCGAGCCTTATGCCACGTACACACGAGCGGACTGTATGGCCTACTTAGTCCGTCATACAATCCGACGGACAGTCCGTCATACTTTCGAATGAACGGACTTGACCACACACGGATGCACAAACAGTCCGTCGAAAGCTTGCGCGATGACGTGTACAGCACGTACGACGGGACTAGAAATAGGAAGTCCAATACACAGCAATGCACCCTTCCGCCGTGTAAATCCTTTCTGAGCATGCGCCATTCTTAGTCCGTCGAACTAGCCTACTGACGAGCGGATTGTCCGCTGAAACCAAAGTATGACGGACAGAATTACGGAAAATCCGAAATACTTAGTACGCCAGACTGCACGCTGAAAAAGTCCGCTGAAGCCCACACACGAGCGGACTGTCTGCTGAAATGTGTTTCGACGGACTAAGTAGGCCATACAGTCCGCCCGTGTGTACGCGGCCTTAGATGAATGTGTGGTTCCTTCTGCCTAGTCTATGTCTGGATAATTAAAATCCCCCATTATAATGACACTTCCCATCCTTGCCACCATTCCAAACTGTGATAGGAGGTCTGCCTCCCCCTCCTCCCTCAGGTTAGGGGACCTATAGCATACTCCTAGTATTACTTTCCCCTTGGTTTCCTCCGTTTGTAACTCTACCCCATAAGGATTTCACCTCTTCCCTTGCTCCATTAGTGATGTCATCCCTCACAGTCACCTGTATATCATTTTTGATATACAGACATACCCTTCCCCCTTTTTTACCCTTCCTATCCCTCGATATAGGGAATAACCGTGAATGGCTGCCAGCCAATTATCAAAGCTATTGAACCAACTATTGAAATTCCCACAAAATCAAATTCCTCCTCATACAGTAGCAGCTCTTGTACTCCCATCTTGTCCACCAGACTCCTGGCATTAGTGAACATGCCTCGTAGTTTTGTCCTAACGCATACTATCTCCTTATTGGGTGTAAAATATATTATTACAGATAGTGGGCATTTTTTATGTTAGGTGACAAATCCATTGGTTTGATCCTATAATAAATCAAAACTCACCTTAATCTGATGATAAAAAGACTTAAGGGTAGCTTCTACGATATGGTACATAACAACCACGTATATAAAATATTTTGTTTTATTGATCACAAAAAAACTGAACATGTTAAAAGC
Organism: Lithobates pipiens; assembly: GCF_037356315.1. Taxonomy (NCBI): domain Eukaryota; kingdom Metazoa; phylum Chordata; class Amphibia; order Anura; family Ranidae; genus Lithobates; species Lithobates pipiens. The sequence continues at coordinate 45,109,125 of NW_027507789.1, read as the reverse complement.
AGCAGCCATAATGCTCAATTATACTGTATATACTTGTTGTCATATACACAAGTGGTCACTGAAATGGATTAATCATAGTAGATTTACTGTTTCAACAAATGCAGATTGTGTTCAATGCGTAGATAAATCCATTTCATCAAGACCATTTTTCTATGAATGGAGAAGGGCAGATGATTAAAAGGTCTGTCTCCTCTATTCATAGAGCACTTTTCATTGCAGCAAGCAATAGTAGAGTACAGCTTCAATGAATGGAGGAGGGCGGCAGAAAGGGTTGGCATGGTTGGGACTTTTGACGAGTGCCTGTGACAGGTTCAACACCTCATATTAAGCTATGCCTCCCTCCAGCAAGAGAAGATCACAACTATGGGGGTATCGAGGTTGGAGGATAGAAAATTTCACAGAACAAAGCAGCCACCAGAACTTCTTATTCAATGTAAGTACTTTCCCTTGTTGTAAGTTTTAATAGTCTGTAGGCAGGTGTAGTCTGTACTCCCCACTGCAGGTAGCACTCCACCAAAGAGGCTATGCAGAAGGGGAATGAATTTGTGAGGAATTTCATGACTTCCTGTGGTCACAAAGGGACAGTAGTCCAATTGGATGGTAGCACCCTATGTGATTTCAGTGGCCATTTTGGATCAGACAAAGTCTATTCAAGACTTTTTGGCACACTTTAGGCTAGTGTAGAGACAGGTTGGCAGGGACGTGCTTAGAGGCAGGGAAATGTTCCAGGGGAGTAGGGACAGTGCAAAAACGATATCCACCTCTCTTCGGTGTGGACCAGGCAGGCTTGCATTCTGCTTCTCTTTGCAGGCGCTGTTGGCATTCTCAAGTCTTGACACCACTGTCACTGTTCATAAGTGGCTCTGGATGGGTGTGCCTACCCGCCAGTTGTGTTGAACCTTTATATGATATAACTTTATTGCCTAACTGAGACTTTGTTCAGTACCCGGCACACCATGTTACACCTTGCTCACGAGTCTTCAAGAAAGATGTATGGCTAAAATGAGAATATACAAAAATGTACCTGATTTGGGCAACTAATGTCCTATCAATGTCACATGACCCATGACAACAACATGCCATTGGTTTTGTGGTCTTTAAAGGAGTGACTAAAACCTCTTTCGCATGGGCCTGTATACCAGTGATTATAGAAGCCAGTTTATTTTTTTAATGCAAAAATGAATTGTCTTTATGGTATAGATCCACTGTAATAGCTCACCAACTTAAACAAATGTTTTATCAATACTTCACAAACTTATACTTTCACAAACAACAATGAAAAATTAATCACAGCAATGTGATACTTGAAAAGTCTCAGTTTATATCACCAGTGGCGAAGGCCACCATTTGTAGGGCACCACCGAGAAGAGTAATAGAAAACCCTCAAGTACCCATTTCTCTCTAAAGATCCAAGGCTATCATCAATCTATACTTTAAGAGTTCAACAATAGACAATTCTAAATGCGGCCATTGTATTTGTTCCATATAGGAAAGAGACGAATGCAAAGAAGTCACAGGCAAGGAAAACTCATCGGAAAAAGTGGATCCTGAGGATAATGGAAGGGTTTCTGGTACACGCTAAAGTCTTGGAACATGTTTTCCTTCCAATATTCTCTGTCTTATCTGCAGAATTGTAATAAACTTTGGCCAGGAGCGTACCAATTCCCACAAGACCTTGTAGCATCACGGTGTAATGGCATTCGTGTCTGCTATGTGATTTCCAATGGTTCTGCTCATTTGTCCTGTGTATGGAGAGCTTTCTATTGACTCTTACTGAGCATGGGTCAGCATATGTGTCTGCAACACTACGCAACACCTAATTAAACAAGCATCTGAAAAGGAGAACTCCAATAACAGTGGTATAGTTGGTGCTAAGTGCACTTTCAAACAAAGTATACATCCCTACTGTGTCCTGAAATAAGGAATAAAATCCATACTTTTGAGACTAGTGATGGAGAGATGGTGAGACAAGTCAATGCCTTCTGTTTTACCCACTTACTGACTGCCCCATAGCAGATTTACAGGACAGCTCTCCTGTGCAGAGTCATGTATATATATGTGATTCTGCACTTAAGCCTAAAGGGGGCAGGGCCGCTTCTGCTGTGATTAATAACAGCAGAAGCTGATCTGCGGGTGCCGGGCACTGGATATCCACTGGCACCCGCCGATCATTGGGCAGAGACACAGAATGGTGATCTGCCTGTAAACAAGGCAAAGCTCAATTCTGACAGGGGGAAGGGATGGATTTTGTGTCCCTGAAAAGCAGGAAATAAAATTCATCACTTTCCTGAGTAAAAGCAGCACACACAGTACAACAAAACACTGGCTAGGCACACAGTTATCCCTTTGATCACCCTAAGCGTTTAACCCCTTTCCAGCCAGTGTCATTAGTACAGTGACAGAGCATAGCACTGATCCCTGTATTAACTACTTCCCATCCGGCCAATGTACATAAATGGCTGGGTGGGCGCTCTCTCCTTCTGAGTGGACGTCCCTCAGAAGGAGGGGTATTGCGCGTGTGCCAGCGCAGCGGCACGATCCCGATGCGCTTGTGTCACCCGGACACGGCACATCTCAGATCGGCAGGAGGGCTCTGTGATTGGCCCTCCTGATCACACAACGGCCGTGTCCAATCACAGCCATCATATGATGTAAACACAGAGCCAGTTGCTAGGCACTTGGTTCTCTTCTCCTCACACAGAAGTTGTCGGTGAGGAGAGGGGATTGCTGCAGCCGGCTGGTGATCAGTGAGTATGAGCTGTATTTTACAGCTTTTTACTCAATGATCACCAACCTAGTGTCACCACACAATGCAAAACACACATGTCCCCACACAGATGAAGCTCAGCTTTAAATGGTTAGTTCATATTTACCAAAAAACTGCCTGTGCAGGTAAGGGGCATTTGTAGATAAAAACAAATGGTGCAGCTCTGGCTAAAGCTGGAGAATGCCCTAACTATAGATGAAGGTCATTTATGTACAGTACCTCCCAAAGCCTGGCTGAAAAACTAGGCTTGTGTGAATGTTGCTAAGACATTCCTAGCTGAAACCACCTCACATGTGCTCTCTCTCTGCTGTAACAGTACCTCTGAGTTCAGCAATGCTACAATGAAATAGATAGTAGAGCACACATGTGTGGGGGTTTTAGACAGTGGCAGCTGGTGCTCAAAATTGTTGGGGGGGGGACACAAACAAACTGATATATACTGAACCCCCCCATCTATTGCAGCCTCACTATGTCCATCACATTCAGCCATTGTGCCCATCAAATGCAGCCACTGGGCCCATCAATTGCAGCCAATGTGCCCATCAAACACAGCCACTGTGCCAATCAAACACAGCTACTGTGCCCATCATATGCAGCCACTGTGCCCATCATATGCAGCCACTTGTGCCCATCAAAGGCAGCCACTTGTGCCCGTCATATGCAGCCAGTTGTGCCCATCATATGAAGCCACTTGTCCTCAACGTATGCAGCCACTTGTTGCCATCAAATGCAGCCACTTGTGCCCATCAAGAGCAACCACTGTTGTGCCAATCATATGCAGCCACTGTGCTAACCGACCCCCCCCCCACTTGCGGGGCTTGCGGCTCTGGCAGCACAATCCCCCGAGCGCGGCTCTGACATTGTGGCACTTACCGCGACCTCCATTCCAATTTGTGTCTATGAGTCCTCCGCTCCTCTTCCTAAGCACCAGGCATACAATAGGTTAGCCTGGTGCTTTGGCCAATCAGAAAACAGGTCTGACGCCCTGTCACCTGATTGGCAAGGAGGAAGGTTAGTGTGAAAATAGCGAAAACGTATTTGCTATCTTCACACAATTGGATGGGATCAGGGCGCACTCTCTGCGCCCCGAGCCCATCCTGTTTTGAAGCCTATTAGAGCCTCTGGCTCTAATCAGGTGTGTCAGAAAGTACCACCCCCTCTTGTCTCCACCATGGGAATCCATGCATCTTGTTTCCTGAAAAGGGCCGGGCGCATGGATGGGGGAGTGGCACCTGTGCGCCCACAGTGCACAGGTTGCCACTGTGATGGTCCAAGTGAGCAGTAACAGCTGGGAGTGTTTTAGCAATGGCAATAATTTCAACAGAGGCAAGAAATGTGATAGCAACAAGACAAGAAAAAGAAAATGCAGCCAAATGTATCTGTAACTATGACTAGTGTATGCATCTGCCTTTTGCAATCCAATGCACAGCAGCACTCAGACTGGAGGAAGGAAGAGCAGCAGTAGCACCAAGCAGGCTGTTCTGGGTTACTAACCATGTATTCAAGTGGTCATAAACCAAACCAAGTAAAAAAAAAAAAAAATCCCCTGCAAGGCAATGGAATAATGTGCTAGTGGTAGTATACTAGCACATTACTTTGGAATAAAGACCTCCAGTGGTGCACTGTCAACGCTGACAGGGATTCCATTTCCCCCTGGTCTTCCTTCCAGGTTCGTGAGCTCTGGCTGTGTGAGTGGCTGAGACCGCGATGACGTCACTCCCACACATACAACCGTAGTCCCGTCGTAACAAAATAACGTCATCACGTTCTGAACGATCGGATTTTCGGACATTTTTGTCCGACAGTGTGTATACAACAGTTTCGGACAAAATCCGTCGGATTTGGTTGTCGGAATATCCGACCGTGTGTACAAGGGCTTACACATGTGGTATTGCCATACTCAGGGGGAGTATCAGAATGTGTTTTGGGGTGTATTTTTTTTTCTATATACATGGTATGTGTTGGAAATATCTTATAAATGGACATCTTTGTGTAAAAAAAAAACAAAAAAAAACAAGCATTTTCCAAAAACATGTGGAAAAAAATGACAAAAGAAGAAAAGTACAAAAGACTCATTATGCCTCATAGATTATATTCTGGGGTGTTTCCTTTCCAAAATTGGATAATGTTTTGAGCGTTTCCATTGTCCTGGTGCTCCAGGGCCTTCAAAAATGTAAGAGGTAGTCTTATATGTGTAATTTATGCTCCTAGAACGCCTGACGGTGCTCCCTGCATACTGGCCCTCTGTACGTGGCCAGCTGTGGAAAAGTCTGACAAATGTAGTATCACCATACTCAGGAGGAGTGGTAGAATGTATTTTGGGGTGTAACTTGTGAAATGCATATGCTGTGTGTGAGAGTTAACTTGTTATGACAATTTTGTGAAAAAAATTAATCTTAATTTTGCAAAGAATTGTGGTAAAAAATTACAACTTCAAAAAACTCACCATGCCTCTTACTAAATACCTTGGAATGTCTACTTTCCAAAAAGGGGTAATTTGATGGGTATTTGTACTTTCCTGGCTTGTTAGTGTCTCAAGAAATGTGATAGGACGTCAGTACATCAGGTAGACTCTATAACTTTCACAAAGACCAAATAATACGCACTTATTTGGGTTATTTTTACCAAAGATATGTAGCAATATAAATTTTTGCCAAAATTTATGAAGAAAAATTACTAATTTGCTAAATTATATAAACGAAATTAAGAAAAATGCATTTTTTTTACAGCATTTTCGGTCTTTTTTCATTTATAGCGCAAAGACTAAAAAACCCAGCGGTGATTAAATACCACCAAAAGAAAGCTCTATTTATGTGAAAAAAGGACAAAACTGGGTACAGTGTTCTGAGTAATTGTCATTCAAAATGTAAGAGTACTGAAAGCTGAAAATTGGTCTGCTTAGGAAGGGAGTTTAAAGTGACACTAAAGGTTTGGGTTTAAAAAAAAAAATAACAAACATATCATACTTATCTCCACTGTGCAGCTCGTTCTGCACAGAGTGGCCCCGAACCTGCTCTTCTGGGGTCCCTCAGCAGCTCTCGTGGCTCCTCCCCCCATCAGATAACCCCCTGGGACAAGTGCTCGCCTCGGGGGTTACCTTGCGGGCATGCTCCCGAGTCCAGCATTCAGCGTCCATAGAAGCTGAATGCAGGACTCATTGGATTTGATTGACAGCAGCGGGAGCCAATGGTTGCGCTGCTATCAATCTATCCAATGATGAGCCAAGAACCTCGGCCTGAGAGAGAGGGCGTCCCCGTGGGACAAGCTCCAGGGTTCAGGTAATTAAAATGGGGGGGCTGGGGGAGCAGTCACTGACAGGTGTTTTTTCACCTTAATGCATAGCAGGATGCACAAAACAAAAAATACACAAACTTTTACAACCCCTTTAAGTGCCCAGTAGGCAAGTGGATAAAAGAAAAGTGTGAAGTGGTAAATTACGACATTATGGCCACTAGATGGCTCTGAGTATCAGAGTAGAAATACGTATACTCCTCGGCTCCATCTAGTGGCCATAATTAAGTATTTTTTCGCTTTCAAACTTTTTTTCAATGAAAAACATTCAATCCGCATTAAATACAGCCTGAGAACATTCAATTTTGCCGGTTTGCACTGAATGAAGTTACATGCTGTTTCAAAAGACGAACAGCTATGCAATACTTATATATGCTAGAGTGTCCTGTCTCCTCTATCCCTTTCTGCATCACCGCATGTGAAATCCATTTCACACAAAGCCACTCACAAAAACAACTGAACGACTCACCAGAACAAAATGACCTTTAATGTAACAAAAGTCTCAAGAGCTTTTGTATGTTGACAACGCACTCCATATCCACCACTTATGCACACTTCAATTTTCTGACAATGCAAACAAAAGCTAGGCACCAAAGAGTTCAAATGGTTCATTAGCGTTTTAAAACTTTCTTTATTAAAACCACAATAACAAAAAAAAAATGCACCCACATTTACTAATGGTACTAATGCTCTAGTGGATCTGGAGTGCATTGCCAACATACAAAAGTCCTTAAGACCTTTGGTACATTAAAGTGATTGTAAAGGATTGTTTTAAATTTTTTTTAAATAACAAACATATCATACTTACCTCCACTGTGCAGCTCATTTTGCACAGAGTGGCCCCCGAACCTCCTCTTTTGGGGTCCCTCGGCGACTCTTTCCTGCATCAGATAACCCCCCTAGGCAAAGAGCTCTCCCAAGGGGGTTACCTTGAAGGCATGCTCCGGAGCCCAGCATTTGCGTCCACAGACACAAATGCAAGAATCAGTCCCGCCCCCGGGCACCCGCATCATTGGATATGATTGGCAGCAGCAGGAGCCAATGGCTGTGCTGCTATTAAACTATCGAATCAAGAGCCGGACCCCGTGGAGAGAGGGACAGCTCGTCCCTACGAAGGAGATGAAGGGGCTCAGGTAAGTAAAACGGTGGGGCTGGGGGCCAGTGACTGCCAGGTGTTTTTTCACCTTAATGCATCCTATGCAAAAAACACAAAGGTTTACAACCCCTTTAAAGGTCATTTTGTTCTGGTGAGTTGTCCAGAGCACAGTTGTAGAGCTACATGGTTTTTGTACAAAGTGGATTTTGTTTGCGGTGTTGTAGAAAGGAATAAAGAAGATTCACCACTCTGATAAATAAAAATATATATATTTTTTAAGTATACTGTTTTGTATTCTATTATTTAATTTTTCTGTAATTATGGTACCACATATAGTACACACTTTGTACTTAAAGTGTATGTAAACTCTCACAATAAATTTCTCTTGTTTGCTCAATAACCATAGTAGACCAAACTAAGACTTTATGGGTACGAGTTTACAACATTTTTTTATATAAAATTCACAAGTTTATTTGTTTTCCATAAAATAGTATCATTCTTTAAAATACACAGGCTGGTATAAATGTGTTGATTATATAGTAGAAATACACCCACAGTCAGTTACTTTATTGGGTACATCTTGCTAGTTTGCCTTCAGAGCTGCTTCAATTTTTCATGGCATAGATTCAACAAGGTGTTGGAAACGTTCCTCAGAGATTTTGGTCCATAGTGACATGATATCATGGTGCTCTTTTGGATTGAGATCTGGTGAGTGTGGAGGCCATTGGAGTGCAGGGACCTCATTGTCATGTTCAAGAAACCAGTGGTGAGAAGATCTGAGCTTTGTGACATGGTGCATTATCCTGCTGGAAGGAGCCATTACAAGATGGGTACACTGTAGTCATAAAGGGATGGACATGGTCAGCAATAATACTCAGGGAAGCCGTGGTGTTTAAACAATGCTCAATTGGTACTAAGGGGACCAAAGTGTGTCAAGAAAATATCCCCCACACCATTATACCACCACCACCATCACCAGCATGAACTGTTTCCTGCTAGAGAAGAGAAATTGTAAACAAACAAAAATGTGTATAAAAAAATTAAATAAAAACAAAGATAAAATAGCTACATAAATATTTTGTGTAGGTCATAATCAGGGTTAGAGTTAGTCCCAGTTCACACTGAATACGGTTTTGAAAGCACGCTACTTCAGAGCAATTTCTAAGCCACCAGTCAATGCGATTCCATGTGCGGCTTGCTGACATCTGTGCAGATGTCTCTGCAAGTTGCATATGGAATCGCCAAAAATAGTGTAGCAACCTTTTCAAAATCATTGCAAGTCTTAGTAGCATTGATTTGAACAGTTTCATAGGCAAAATAGGGTGTGACTTGTCAAGTGACAAGTAACATTAGTGTGAACCGGGGCTAATGGTCAAGGTTAGGGTATCACTACAATCATCAGGAGCAGGATCATTTATTTTAGGTCATTTGGTGGTAGCATTAGCATGCACACAGGGTGGTCAGCAACCCAATGATCATGATCTACCCAACGATTGCGGGTAGGGGACAGGTGAAATCTTTCCTTGCAGACCCCAGGGACCTGGACAGGAGGGGCGGCAGGAGCATATTTTCCTCCTGCAGCAGCTGAAAGTAGGCTTCTCCTCCCCTCCCTCCCGCATTCAGCCACCATAGGATCAAAATATAGGTGATCAGTTCAGTTCCAGTATATGCTGCCCCCACCTCCCTTCCGGTCCCTGTTCCTCTAACTTCTGCTGCATGTGGCCCCCCTGTATGCTTCCCTGCCTCCTCCCTCTCGACTGCAGAAATGCCAGCTTCCCCTCCTCTCCTGTCCCACCAGCTGCTGCTGGGGATCATTTCAGGATGGAGAGAGGGGAAGGGGATGGTAAATATGTCATTTACCGGCCCCTTCCTTTTCTGAATGAACACAGTAACTGGTATCGTTTACTCATTGTGTTCATTCATAACTGAAGCATAATAAACTGTGATTAGCAGGGATTCTTGTTACATCATTGGCCTAATATTGCCACATGGCCATGTAACAAATATCCCCACCCCAGGCCCCAGCCACAGCTTATTGGGCAAACACCGGCTAGTTCATACCGACCCCAAGCTCATCCCTACTGGTGCTGAAATATATGATTTTTTTTTTTAAGGTTAGGTACGCTTTAATTGCCTCCATTTTTACCAAACACACGTCTTTGAAATCACACGATGTGACTCAAACAAGAGCTCATTATTTCCTTAAGTATATTAAAAATATTTCAGGTAACCTGGTAACATACAAAGTATTTTTTCCTTCCAGTGGCATACTGTGCGCAGTCATTACCCAATCATTTTTGTGGTACCTATAAACAATAAAAAAAAAGGGGAGCGAATGAATAATTGGCCAGTCATTAGCTAATGTACCTCTTTCCACTTCAGCACAAAACAAAAATTGTCAAAAATCTTCCCATTTACTATTAATAATTGCACTTCACTTGCTCTTTCTCCTTGGGGTAAGCTGAATAGATTGTGTGAGCTGTATAACTAATTTAAACTGTCTTTTACATTTTAGTTTTTTTTTTTTAATGAAACCATTAAAAAAAAAAAAAAAAAGTATTTTTATTCTAGTCATGGTGGGATCTTTTTCTTTTTTATAAAAGATATGAACGGGTCGAATAGAATAAATTAAAGGAGACCTATGAGGAATATAGGAGCTGCCACTGCTGATTTGATTCTTAACCCCTTCCCACCCAGCCTCGGCATCCCTTTAAATGGGCCTATATTCCCTGGGGGGTGGGGTGGGATGGACTTCCCGATCACGTGATCACTGTGACTGCCTGTCACAGTTGCCACATGATCGGAAGCCTGCCCCACCAACTTAAGACCAGTGGCGTCACTAGGGGTGGCTTCTGGGGCTATAGCCCCGATTCTGGGGCCCATAGCCCCGAGTCTCTGAAGGGGTCCCCAACCACCAGGCCGCTGCCTCTCTGCAGCCAGGCTGCACGACCGAGCCAGTGGTCAGAATAGGAGAATCGGAGAGCTGTCATGTGGCCTGCATGCAGAACCGTAGAACCAGCCGCCATGGGAGAGCTGGAGAGAGGACGGGCATGGCGAGAAAGCAGAGAGATGACATCTCTCACTGCCTGCCCTCACTCTGGGGATCCTGATGTAAGAGGAAGCTATCTGGGACCATGATGTAAGTAGGGAGGCTCCCTGGGGACTCTGATGTAAGGGGGGGTTCTCTGGGGACCCTGATGTAAGAGGAGGCTCTCTTGGGATCCTGATGTAAGGGGGAGGCTCTCTGGGGACCCTGATGTAAGGGGGAGGCTCTCTGGTGACCCCGATGTATGCGGGGGCTCTCTGGGGACCCTGATGTAATATATATATATATATACACACATACACACAAACACACACACGTATATTATATAGATGTGTATGCCCCCCAAGTGTATGACTTTCTTTACTTTGATGTTTGCTGTTATGGGCTCTAGCCCCAGATCATTTGTAGAACCAGCAGCTGCATATATTTATTGTAATAAAGAGTGTAGCCGCACTCACCCTAAAATTTTTATCTGTTATTCATGAAAAATGAATAAATTCATTCATCAAAACTCAGAATAACAAAAACTAAAATAAAAGAAATTACTAAAATGAAAAATCATGTGTTAACAATAGTCCCAATAATTCTCTTCACAAGCTGCTTATCTGAATCCCATGCGCACAAATTCACATCCGTGATTTGGAAAACTTTTCACCAATTCACCATGAAGCGCCACCACCTTCTAAAATGGACACTCACCAGAAACAAGGAAAAATTGCGCCTTTGGTTTATGCTGAGTCAACCACTCTACTCTTATATTTATATCTAAGGTTCCCCAAATTGGTTGCCACAGGTTACTCCTTACACCTCCACATTAGTCTCGGTATCTTGTAAAAAGCAGACATCCATCATTGCGCAGACCGGTGTCTTATAACATACTGTCCCCCATCGGATAGTGTCCGCTGTGTACTGTGCATGCGCAGTACACAGGACAACCACATTCCGAAAATAGCCGAAGATGAACGGAGCCTGCGCCGTGAGTCCAGGTTCAAGCTCCACCATCCAAGTGGACATAGAGTTAGAATAAAAAGAGCCGAGCGCAGCGAGGCCATGCCCGAATCGTCGCAAGCGAAGCGAGCCCGCGAGGGGCCCCCTAATATGTGCAGCCCTATGTCCACTTGGATGGTGGGGCTAGCACCTCGACTCACGGAGCAGGCGCCGTTCATCTTCAGAGATTTTACGAATCTCCTTCTGCTTCATACTGAGCAAGTACGGGGTGGACACTTCTAGATGGCCGGACGCTATAGTTCAGAACACCGGCACTGAGTCTTTCCAGCAGTGTGTTTTTGGCCCTAGCTAGCGCCGTTCTGTCTCCCAGGATTGGTGTGCAGTCCAAGCCTCGATCTGGTGCGGGTTGAGCCAGGAAGTACCAGATCGAGGCTTGGACCGCACGTCAATCTAGGGAGATGGAACGGTGCTAGCTAGGGCCAAAAACACACTGCTGGAAAGACTCAGTGTCGATCTAGAGGCACCAGATTTGTGAGTGTACATGTTATATTTTTACTCTATTGATTTAATAAATTTGAAAATATGTTGTGCAATGATGGATGTCTGCTTTGATGATGGTGCCTACTGCCTGACATGGACACAAATGCATTCTCTTACACCTCTGGCTTGGTACCCCTGGTAAAGTAACAGGAGGCACAAGAGCCTGGAGTGGCACGAGTACCTGGCAGTTCCAGTAATGGCAGCCGACAGCAGGCTTCAGTCTGCTGTCAGCTGAAAACTGGTCGCAGGAGTGCAGAACAAATTGCACTCCTGTGATCCACAGGAGAAGTACAGCCAAACAAGCTTTGACTGTACTTCTCAGAGGTTCACTGCATTGGGCAGGGGAACAAGCCATTTATGTGTCTGTTTGCCAAAGCATGAGCAGATAGTATTCAAAGTAAACCTTACATTCTCCTGAGCTTGAACATCATCACTAGTCACTCATATCACCTGCGGTCTCCCAGCAGCTGATCTTTTCTCCATTAGTCACTTACCATGCCTTGTTGTGCACTGTCTCTGTACCATTTTGGTAGAGGGCAAGGCTTTTACCCTACATGTCAAAGCCTCTTGTATGGAAATCAGTGAGAGTGGCTCCATAGACACAAATAGCTTGGGAGCGAGCTTGCATGTGCCCCCCATAGCAAGCTGCACATGGAGAAGAAGAGGAGCCAAGATCGCTGGCGTCGGACCCCAGACGAGGGGGGATTGGGGCCACTCTCTTGAACACAGAGCAACTGAGTATAAAATGTTTATTATTTTAATTTAAAAAAAGTATTTTAATCATGTATCAGTGAATACAGAGTAACATGGATTTGTGTTTTTTTTTATATCTGAGTTCAGCTTTTAGAGGCCAGTTTGACCCTGCCTCAAATAAAACCGGCACTGTAAGGGTTAACACGCGTTAAATGATGGGGTCGTACACTTGTAAAGCTTTCACCAGTGTAAAGTGAGCAGTTTAATCTAGAAAGCATCTTGGGAGAGCTGGGAAGCTTTTAGCTTTTCAATTCGGTGGATGAGTCCCTGGCCGGTCTCCGATGTTTGTATTTAGTGCCTCATCTGGTCACATTCCTCCTGTAATGTGAATTGATTTGTGTAGCAGCTAATGCAGTAACAGGGCCTGGCGCGGCTCCTCGCCCGCTCTCAGACAACCCCTGTGAGCGCTGTATAAATTGGCTCCAATGCCGAGGTAGACAGCTGTGCGCAGGATTTACTAACGCAGCCAGCTGGCACTTCCTGTCCTGAGAAGTCCATGGGTGCTTCACCCCAGGGCTCAGTGACATATTTCATATTCCAGAAGGCGATACATAGCCCGAGTATGAAGAGCAAATCTTTTTTATGGATTTTGAAACTTATATAAACAAAATGGAAGCCCAGCTATGTGTCTCAGCAGCTATACTCGCACCTAGGGAATATACTGGGCAATATACATCTATGCATTGCGAGAACTCTTAGCCCTTGTACACACGGTCGAACATTCCGATGGACAATGTCCGATAGGACCGTGTTGTCGGATAATCCGACAGTGTGTGGGCTCCATCGGACTGTTTCCGTCGGAGTATCCGATGGAGCAAGTTTTCCAGCTGGGCTATAAAATTTTCTCATAACATGATCCAATCCGATCATGCGTAGAGAATTCCGATCAGACAAAGTGCCACGCATGCTCAGATCAAATTCCTAGACCAAAGCTATTGGCTACTAGCCTGAACATAGTCCCGTCCTAACTAAATAACGTCATCACGTTAAGTACGATCAGATTTTCTGACAACTTTGTCCGACTGTGTGTATACAACAGTTTCGGACAAAATCCGACGGATTTGGTTGTCGGAATGTCCGACCGTGTGTACAAGGGCTAACAGGAACACTCTATAAAAGCAGGAAGTCGCACACTGATGACATCACATTACATCCAACTTTATGTGACCCCGACATAGCACACTGCAGCCCAGCCTAAGATTGCCCCTCTCTCTAATACGGCCTTGATCACATACATTGATGCATAGTAGTGCCTTTCATTTTGAATAGTAACCCAATGTACTATGGCAATGTGCACATGCTTTTGTTTTGTTTTTTGACACGTACAATTTTTGGGATGTTTTGGTGCTGCAGAAGCGCTATGATTTCAATAGGATACCTTACCCACGTGACCTCCAGAAGATTCCCCCCCCCCCCCCCTTTATAACCAGGGCATTTTTTGGGATACGACACTGCGTTACTTTAAAGGGATAGTTTATCTTTACAACAAAACTGCTTATGCAGATATAGGGCATCTATAGATATAAACAAACTGTGCAGCTCAAACTAAAGTTAAATAAAGCCCTTGCTATAGGTGTAGGTCAATTACATACCTGACTGGAATACTCCCAGGACATTGCTAAGTACTCCCAGGATATTTTTAAGTGAGGCCTAGTCATCACTGCTCACCTCCTCCATCACAGGAGTGAGGTCTCAAATGCTGAGCTCAGAGCTACTGCATCAGGGGAAAGAACGAGTATGTGAGGAGGTCTGAATCAGAGAAGTAGCTCACTCCTGTGATGGTGAAGGTGAACAGTAAGGATGAACCGAACACCCCCGGTTCAGTTCCCACCAGAACCTGCGAACAGACCTAAACTTCGTGTGAACTTTAGAACCCTATTAAAGTCTATGGGACTCGAACGTTCAAAATCAAAAGTGCTAATTTTTAAGGCTTATATGCAAGTTATTGTCATAAAAAATGTTTGGGGACCTGGGTCCTGCCCCAGGGGACATGTATCAATGCAAAAATAAGTTTTAAAAACCGCTGTTTTTTCGGAAGCGGTGATTTTAATAATGCTTAAAGTGAAACAATAAAAGTGTAATATTCCTTTAAATTTCATACCTGGGGGGTGTGTATAGTATGCCTGTAAAGGGGCGTATGTTTCCTGTGCTTAGAACTGTCCCTGCACAAAGTGTAATTTCTGCAGAAAAAAAAGTAATTTAAAAGCACTCGTCGCTATAATGAATTGTCAGCTCCCCATAATCGGCTCTCCATAATACAGATAACAGTCATTGAAAGTCATTGATAAAAATAAAAACAAGCGTGGGGTTCCCCCAAATTCAATTACCAGGCACTTCAGGTCTGGTATGGATATTAAGGGAACCCTTCTCGGCCTTTTGGCTAAGATCAAGTGTAGTATCTGTTCTTATCAGTTGCCAAAGGAGGCGCTGGTCCATCCCTATTTGAGAGGGTTTGGGCGGCGCTCTCCGATGGTGTAATTTGCATCCCGAAGGATGGTTTCGGTAGGGGCCACGTCGTGCCGCCCGACAGTATACTGGGGGCCGATGCATGGTTGAGTCTGAGCCATCTGGAAGGATGCCCCTGGTGAGGGCAGGTGCTGCCTGGTCGGATCCAGAGGGCCGGGTTCCCGGCCTCTGGTCTGGATTGGGGTAGCTCTAGCCCCGGGCAGTTTTTCGGAAAGGAACGCTGGTTACTCCTTATGGATGAGGGGGAGTGCCGGTTAGTACATCCGAATATAATTAGGAAGGAGTGATGGGAGCGACGGTGGAGCCTGATGGTAAAGGGCTCTCACCAAGCTTCCTGATCTTCATGCCTTCCTGTCTGGGGTGGGGGCTGCTGTGGTCTGGGCCGGGGGTCGGGGGCGGTCTTGAAAGCCTATGGAGTATGTGCCCCTGGAGTGGCAGTCCAGGGGTGCCTAACAATCACTGTGAGTGAGGGTCACTTTGATTTTGGGCACCACGGTCACTGCACCATGACACGCTTTTTTAGCACCTGCCTCTTGGGCCGGGCCTTTTGGCTGGGACCAGAGGAATTTTTTATTCCCGGCCGGAGGGCCTGGTCGTTGTTTCACACAACGACCACCTTTTCACTCTCCTCTCCACTATCCCTTCCCCACTTTTTATTTATTTTCAGTGTGTCTTGTCACGTCTTGTTTTGTCACTTTGCACGTTTGCTGTGATGAGTAGGGTCACAGGTTCTAGGGCCTGTCCTGAAAGTCTGGTGTGGGGGTGGACATGGCCTTCTGGCTTAGTTCACCCTCTGCCTTAGGGTTTGGGGTCTTCCTTCGGGGGAGCCCTACCTAGTATTTGGGTGGGTCTGTTTCGGCAGACCTTCCGAAGAACGGGGTCTGACTGGTTTCGGCCAGGAAGACCAAGTTTTAAGTGTTCTTGTCCCTGTCAGGAGCCTAACGCCCCGGGGGATTCAGGACAAGGTCCTCTGATTTTAGAGGACTTGTGTACCCGTCTGCACTTTTTTGTGTCACTCTCTATGTGTGTGCACATTTTTTATGCACCGGGTGAAGTTTTTTGGAGTGTGTTTTGCACGCCACTGGCTTTCAAAAAAAAAAAAATGGATATTAAGGGAACCCTGGGTCAAAAAAAAAATGATGTGGGGTTCCCCCCAAATATCCATACCAGACCCTTCAGGTGAAGTAATCAGGTTTACAAGAAAAGCCCGGAGAGAGAACTAATGCCGCGTACACACGACCGGACTTTTTGAGGGACTAGGTCCGGTGGTCTTTCCGACTGACTTTCGGCGGAGTTCCGACTGACTTTCTGAATGAACGGACTTGGCCACACACAATCACACCAAAGTCCGACGGATTTGAACGTGAGGACGTATGACCGGACTAGAATAAGGAAGTTCATAGCCAGTAGCCAATAGCTGCCCTAGCATTGGTTTTTGTCCGTCGGACTAGCATACACACGAACGGATTTCTCGGTCCGGCGGAGTTCCGGTGGGAAAATGTAAAACATGTTCTATTTTTAAAGTCTGCCAGATTTTTGGCAAACAAAGGTCCGATGGAGCCCACACACGATTGAATTGTCTGACGGACTCATTCCGTCGGACCTTTGCTGTCAAGAAGTCCGGTTGTGTGTACGCGGCATTAGTGGTAGTGTAGGGCTGGCATGACAGGGGAAACAGTGGGGTAGTAAGATGAGAGCGATGAAGGGATTGGTGGTAACAAAAAGGGGGAGGGGTTTCAGGGGGTTATAAGAACTTGGCACCTCCCCAACGTCACCAACGGCGCAGGAGGAAAAGATTCCCCCCCTCCCTCCCTAATTGGGTAATTTTAGGGTAGTATGTTTAATACTTCTTTTTTACAGAATGGTTTTGTTGCAGAATGTCGTGGCAGTGGCAGGTGTTGGTCTTTGCGGGAGAAGGAAGACACCTCGGAAGGATGAGTTCGGGACCCATCGTCGTATGGGTCCTGATGGTGGTATTTCAGATAAAAGGGGTTGAACTGGAAGTGATTAATGGGTGCACTGTGGTCAGTGGGTTGTCTCAGAGCCAGCTTGTCGCCAAGAGGCCTATTAACAGATTTAAAGGTACCGTAGTGCCAGGGCCGTCTTTAATATTGATTGGACCCTGGGCAAACATTTTCTTAAGGCCCCCTTCCCCCCATGCAATTTCGCTCTCCACCTTCTCTGCGACATACAATAAATAGCAACTAGACTTAAAATCAGTTTACTGTATCAGATCAGGCAGCAATTGCGATTGGTTGCCAGAGGTTACAGCATATCATTACTGCTTACTGACTGGTTGCTAGAGGTTACAGCACTCCTTAAGGCTCACTGATTAGTTGCTAGAGGTTACAGCACATTTCTGCTTGTTGATTGGCTGCTAGAGATTGCTGTACAGAAATACTGCTCACTGGTTGCTCTAGGTTACAGCACATCTTCTCCTCACTGCAGGGGGGCATGATATACATATGACTGCTGCCTTTATTTACATATCAATGCGGTTGGCCTCAGCTATTTACATATGCATGTCACTGCTATTTACATATTTACATATGAATGCCAGTATTTACATGTAAACACAGGTCTGCAGGTGAGTCAGCTGCTTTGGGCTCCACAACAATGACAGGGCCCAGGGCAGCTTCCCCTTTTGCCCTGCCTTAAAGACGGCCCTGCGTAGTGCCAGTGGAATTTGATAGTAGGTGGAGGTGTCCAGCAAAGACCAACACTAGGCAAGAGATATGCTTTATGACAGATGTTCTTTATGGTTATGTTAAAAGAGTTAAAATATTTTTGATTAATAAAGGAGGCTACTATGGCCATGTTTTACTCCAAAGATTGGTGTGGTCTCATGTTAATGGGGCAATTAAAGAGGAAGTAAACCCTGATGAGTTTGCTTCCTCTTTGATTCCCTGCAAAGGTAAAGCATAATGGACTACTATGCATTGCATAGTAGTCCATTATGTGTCACTTACCTGACACAGGAGCCAGCGATGTCACCGCTGTCCCGCGTCCAACTTCTTGGTGGGTCTTGCTGCTCCGACGCTGTCATTTGGCGAAGCCGCGATGATATCACCCCCGCGCATGCGCACGGGAGCCGCCACACGCGGCATATCGCTGTTGACAGCGGCTCGCTCAGTGCGCCTACGCGCCGCTGTCTATGGCGCATGCGCCGTAGACAGCGGTGCCTGTCTTTCGGCAAATATCTCCTAAACCGTGTAGGTTTAGGAGATATTTCTTGGACCTACAGGTAAGCCTTAATCTAGGCGTACCTGTAGGTCAAAGTGTGTTGTAAGGGTTTACAACCACTTTAAGGATAATGTTTGGTGGAGCAATAACTGGGTCGGGTAGTCTGGTATACTACATCTGTTATACAATGTCATGCAATTTACAGATTTTGCTAGTGGAAGCCCATCACACTTAGTTACATGATCTAGTACCCTGATCTTGGTAAGAAGATACATGTTTGGAATAGGCATGGAAGTGGTAAATATCTTGAATTAAGCACAGAGTCCCTCCGTTGTCTAAGGTTATAGCTGAATTAGCTGCTAAATACAAAATAAGGAAGATCCGCGCACATTTTCGCACCTCTTAGCAGTCCTGCTTTTAGGTTAATTCATACAGAAAGCCTCATAAACCTCCACAATCCCGAGACATTTATCACCATCCTTCTGGTACAAAACAGGCGCAGATAAATCAGACTCTCTGCTTATTAACGCTGACTTCCTATAAGGCACACGGCATGGCGATAGGTTGGTTCGATGGTTTGATGGAATGAGGAAGACACCCTATTCATCTTTGGGCACAACTGCTTCAGTGGATAAAAAGTACCCTGGGGGGCAATCCATTACCTTATCAGAGAACAATTAGGATCACGCTCTCCCTGAAAATCAATCTCTTTGCAGACAGCAGTGGATCATTGCTCAGCTGTGCAATATAAAGCAGTGGTATCGTGCAATGGCAGGATATTGAAGAGTGCGCAGTTTAAAAAATGCAGAACACATTTAATTATTGAAGTTCTTGACCACCTAAATTTGCAGCTACCATAAAAGTCAGCAGTGATGAGTTTAAAGCCTTACTCTAGCCAAAATGTTTTTCTGTCGCTTTTGGAGAGAGAAGGGGAAAATTTAATCTGAACTCCAGGCAGATATAAAGGAGACAAATCAGTGCAGCTCTGATTTTCTTGGCCTCCACCCCATTCGCAATTTTTCTCTTTGCCTGCTCTGAGACATACAATAAATAGCAGCTACACTGAAAATCCGTTTACTGCAGTAGATCGGCAGTGATTGCAATTGGTTGCCAGAGGTTACAGCATATCATTACCACTCACTGACTGGTTGCTAGAGGTTACAGCACACATTACAGCTCACTGGTTAGTTGCTAGAGTGGTACAACACACTGTTACAACTGATTAGTTGTTAGAAGTTAATGCACATCTTTACTGCTCGCTGATTGGTTGTTAGAGGTTACTGCACATCTTTACCTATCACTGATTGGTTGCTAGAACTTACTGCACATCCTTACCACTCACTGAATGGTTGCAGCCCACAGCATTCCCCTTTACATCAGAGTTCCAACTCACATCAAGGCCTGCTTGCCTGGCTGCAAGGAATTTTGGAACAAGCATGCAGCCATTGAAGTCAGAACTCTGGATTAGCATGCTTGGCAAGCAGCTAACATTTTCAGTAGAAGAGGCCTGCAATAGCAGCCCCTTATATTAGGTTAGAGAGCCCAGGCTGGGCTCTGTGGTACCTGTGGGAAGGGCCTGCTGCTTGTCCCAGACTCCCTCCATCCTCCTCTGCCATCTGATGAGAATCACATAGTGCTCCATGCACCGAAACTCCAAGAATCCACTTTACTACACCGGGAACCAGGAGAACAACACACAGCCCAAAATTTGGTAGAATCAAATCGCCACGCCAAGGACTTATTTCTCCCCAGCTGTCAGGAGCTAAAACCTTCCCCCAGCAACATGTACATGTAACGGACAGAAAGTTTCTCCAGCACAGTCACAGCATTGCAATGTAGTCTACTGGGATATCCCGGCTGCCCAGTAAACCAATGCTCCCACTCCCGGCTCCCCCTCCTTTCTATACATAATGTCACAACATGACCACCCACCTTTCAAGCATGCCAAAGTCTGCTGCCGCGGGATCAAGGGGCAGCTGTCCCTGGCCCAATCATTGTTCTGGGATTCAAAGCAGCTGCCCCTTTTACCCCACGTTAAAGACAACCATGCACCAAATCACTTCTTCCCTACCATTCAAGAATCCCCCCTATCACATCAGAGTCCCCCCTTTAAATCAGAAGTCCCCCTCCCCAATCTCATAACCAGGGAAAATTGCAACCTATTCTCAAGGGCACCCTGGGGAATCCCAAACGGCATTCCCAAGGTGTTGCAGCATCCTAGTTGAGAAACCCTGCTTTAGATTGAGGATAACTATTTCAGCAAAAGCTGGTTTTATTTTTGTATTTTTTAGGCAGGGTTCACACATATGTGATGCCGGAACCAGCATGATTCCAGTGCGGGTTTCCGCATTGCATGTCATTCACAGGCAGTTCACACTGCCCTTTGTGAAACGCATAGTGTCAATAGAAAGTTAATGAAACCCCCAGATTGGTTAGCAGATTGCCATGCCAATTGCCATATGGTACAGGAATCGGGTCCCTTGGGTGTGATCCCAGTGTGGACCAAAAAAGGGTCCTGCACCATTTTTGTGCAAATGCAATGCTGTATGGCTGAATTCAAATCACACAGACATTGCATGCGATCTGCACAGCAATGTGGTGCAAATCGCATGCGATGTCTGTGTTCCCACCAGTGTAAAACCATCCTTAAAGTAAACTCCTGTGATTTTTACCTATAGGTAAGCCTATAATAAGTCTATAAGATAATAAATCTTACCTGTAGGTACAGTAAATATCTCCCAAACATGCAGCATTTAGGAGATATTTACTTTAGATACAGTTGGCGATGTCACTCTTAACCACTTCAGCCCAGGAAGTATTTACCCCCTTTCTGACCAAGACCTTTTTTGTGATACGGCACTACGCTTTAATTGACAATTGTTGTGCGGCGCTGCACCCAAACAAAATTGACCTCCTTTTTTTCCCACAAATAGAGCTTTCTTTTGGTGGTATTTGATCACCTCTGCATTTTTTATTTTTTGCGCTATAAACAAAAAAATAGCGAACATTTTGAAAAAATAAGCAATATTTTTTCCTTTTTGCTATAATAAATCTCCCCGGGGGGCGTGATTGGAAGCCGACCTTAATGGACGCCTAGCTCCCTCGCTCTCCCGCCAGCCTCCGCTAAACGGCACCCACGGGGATAATCCAGTGCAATCCGATGGGGAAATCTAGGGCTACCAGGTCGTCCAACTCCAGGGGACCCTCCGCTATCCCGCTGGGCTCCGCCACGGACCTCCATTCTTTCTTTCTGGCAACGGAGGTCCCGGCCGGTGAATCTTCCAAGATGGCGCCGGCGGCCACTACCGCGCCATCACGGGGGCTCCCTCTCCGGTCCGCAGCGTTCACCCGAGCTACCAGCACAGACCTGAGGATCGAGGGACACCGCAGCAGGCATCCCCGGCCCCTGTGGCCTCCGGTGCGGTGAGTCAGGCCCCGGCCGCTACTGAAGCCGCCCAGCTAGGCCTGAGGCCTACCACGCCACCCCCACCGACATAGCGGTGCATGAACAGTCTCCCTCTGGGGCCCACTCAGCACCCACACCGCCCAGCACAACAGTCCCCCTCCCGTCTGACTGCAGACCCGAGGACCGGCAGGGATGCTCCATGCGGGGATGGACTGATCAGGGAGGAGGGTGGACTAGGCCTGAGGCCCTCAGGGAGTGGGTCTCCCCCTCCTCCAGACACTCAGTGTTCACTGGCACTTCCCCAGCTGCTCCGGGTGCCCTCAGACCCCTCCATGTTTACTGCATCCTTGGGATCCCCCCTCTCTCTGGATGTTGGGGACTTTCCTGCCCCCCCCTGAGGAGCCGCTGTCCTGGGCGTACCAGGGGCCCGGGGGGACAGGTGGACCCCTGCAGAACCCTGAGTCAGGGTCACCGCCACCTAAAGCTCAAAGACTGGCCTCTTCTGGGGCCCCCAGCCCCCCACATGACCAAAGGGGATCCCCGACTGTATCGGCATACTCTGGAGGACCCATAGCTTTCTCCCACCAAGCAGAAAGAGGGCGACATCGGGCCACCTCCCCTGGCCCATACATCTGAATGGGCAGGAATGTGGGATTCCCCCCCTGAGCTTGCTTCCCCCACACCCGTTGCTGGACCTGTGGATCCTAGACCATTGTCACCCCGTAACCGCATGGATCGGGGTGATCCTGGGGAATTAAACCCTCCACCGCTACACCCACAATGGCAGTTATATCTGCAAGCGATCCCTACCAAAGAGGATTTTAAACAATTGATTGAAGACGTCAAATACACATGTAGAGCGGAAATACAAATGCTCCACTCTGGCCTCAAGCATCTTGTGGACCGGGTGGAGATGGCTGAGGAGGAGATACAGGAGGCCAAGATAGCGGTCCACAAGACCCAAACACAAGGGGCTGAACACCATCTGTTACTGAGGGATATGCAACGTCATATGGAGGACTTGGATAACAGGGGGCGCAGGCATAACATAAGAGTACGAGGGGTTCCAGAGTCCGAGGGCCCGGAGGACGTTCAGATTATCTTGCAGGAAATATTTAATACCCTCCTCGGAGAACCCACCACCAAGTTTATTGAGATGGATAGAGCTCATAGGGCCTTGCGCCCCAAAAATGCTAACTCCGGCCCCAGGAATATTATCTGTAGAGTCAACTCGTTCCACCTTAAGGAAGACATCATGAGACAAGCCTGCTTAGCCCGAGTGGTGACCTTTCGGGACCACTCAGTGCAACTCTTCCCAGACCTCTCCTGGATTACTCTGTAAAAACGCAGACTTCTCCAACCGTTGCTCCGCATCTTGCAGGACGCCCACGTTCCTTATCGATGGGGTTTTCCGTTTAGCCTTACCGCCAAACATCAAGGCAAATCGGCCTCTCTGCGGTACCCTGAAGATCTGCAGACCTTTTGTGAGGACTTGGGCATCCGCCCCCCCCGGATCCCCGACTGGGACCTTGTGGCTACTCAACCTACACCTCCAACGCTGTGGCAGAAGGTTCCTTCCCACCCCTTCCCCCTTGGTGCCTTACCATCGAATTTTAGCTTTTAGGCTGACTGTTAGGAGATTCGGGAGAGTGGGTTCCCCCTCGCTCTCACGACCCCCCCCCCTTTTTTCTTTTTTCACGAGTACGAGAGAGGTGTGCCCGGGGCTCTAGGCTCCTCTCTGTACTTACTGTTACGGTTCATATTTTAGCGATTTTGCTTTTGTTTGAATTTTTAAACAACCCACACTCCTCTATTCACCTTTAGGGGCTGAATGAGGAGACCTGGACTCCCATGCGGCCGCCGGGCCCATGCCTCGTGCGCTGGGTCGGGTGGCCCCCTGGGAATCCGTGCAGACCCGGGCGACCCGCTCACTCAGGGTCGAATAATGTTATATGTCTGGTCCGATTATGGATCTATGTTTTCTCTACGATTTATTTTTTGGCGCTCTAACGCATTTCTCTCTTCTCTCTCTTCTTCTCTCCCCCTCTCTTTTCTCTTATGTCATCATTCCGCTGTCTGCAGGGGCCAGAAACGTAGTGGCGAGGCCCTCCGGCTGGAACGCGTCCGCTCCTGGCTCCTGGCGGTCTTCACTGGACGTAGCTACCGGGTAAGATTTAGACCGCATACCTACCGCCCCCCCCCCCCCCCCCCCCCGACTTGACTGATGGCTAAGATCCTATCCATGAATGTCCATGGCCTAAATTCAAACAGGAAACGGCATCTGGCACTAAGGGAGTTTAAACAGTCGGGGGCGGATATTGTCCTGGTTCAAGAGACGCACTTTGACAAGGGGGGATCTTTTGCCTTCACCTCTAGAAGCTTCCCACTTGCATATCACTCCTCGGGGTCCCATAAGAGAGCAGGGGTAGCTACCTTGATCCGACATGGAGCGCCGTTTACTTACATTGACCATTACAGCGACCCCCGGGGGGGGGCTTCCTGATACTTAAGGGTACGTGGCAGTCACAGCCGATCACCCTGTGTACTCTGTATGCTCCAAATGTCCATCAGCATAGCTTCCTCTCCAGAGTCTTTACACGTCTTTTTAAAGCAGATCATGGATATCTGGTGGTGAGGGGAGACTTTAATTTGGCTTACTCAGCTACGGCTGACCGCCTAGTGGCAAATACCCGTATGCCCTCACCCAGGGCCCTCCGGGACTCAAAGCTTTTTCGGCAACTTACCCGACGTTACGCATTATTTGACGCCTGGCGAGCCCTCCATCCGGGGGATCGGCAGTACACGTACTACTCCGCTCCCCACCAAATGCACTCACGCATCAATTATTTCTTTACCAATAACGCTACGTTGAGAGCGACACGTGGTGCATCTATCCTGCCGATCTCCTGGTCAGACCAT
This sequence comes from Lithobates pipiens, assembly GCF_037356315.1. Classification (NCBI taxonomy): domain Eukaryota; kingdom Metazoa; phylum Chordata; class Amphibia; order Anura; family Ranidae; genus Lithobates; species Lithobates pipiens. Next base: position 45,084,710 of record NW_027507789.1, on the reverse strand, counting down.
GCCCCGATCCTGCTTACCCTGGAATTTGGTTCCCCTATAACTGGAAGCTGAACACCTTCCTTCTGCAACACCTCCCCTCCCAATCGGAATTAGTCTCGACCCTGAGCCACTATTTTGCTGAAAATTTGACCCCAGATGTCACCCTCCACACTGTGTGGGAAGCCCACAAGGCAGTAATACGAGGTAAGTGCATGGCGCTTTCCTCGGCCTTGAAGAGGGCCGTTGCGGCCACCAAACTAAACACAGAGAAGGAACTCAGACAGTTAGAACAAAAATTGCAAATCTCTCCGTCCTTGCCACTCCTCAGGAAAATTACCAACCTGCGCATGGCGCTTGGAGACCTGGCACTTCGCCGGGTTGAAAAAGCCCTTCTGCGGATCAAACAGACGTACTATGATAGGGGTAATAAGGCGCACTCTCTCTTAGCTAGGAAGCTCAGAGACAAAGCCCTCCTGTCCGCCCCACACCAGATCAAAAATAAAACTAATGAGGTCGTCTCTCACCCCAAAGATATAGTTGATACGTTTGCAGGCTTTTATGCAGAGCTATATAATAGCCCTGACATCCCCAGTAACCCTGTACCAGTGCAGCTCTTGCATCGTATGCAGCAGTACCTGTCAGACAGTGCCATCCCCCATATTCGAGAGTTGGACTTGGTCTCTTTAAACATGCCCATCACGGAGGAAGAAGTAGAACTGACCGTTAAATCCCTCCCTGCGCATAAATCCCCGGGTCCGGACGGTCTGCCTTACGAATATTATAAAGCATTTCTACCCCTCCTAATCACACACATGAGTAGACTCTTTAACGCTTTCCTACAGAATACACCCGTCCCCTCGGATATGCAACGCTCCTTCCTTACCTTGATCCCTAAACCAGATAAGGACCCCAGCCTCTGCGCCAATTATAGACCCATTGCGCTATTGAACGCAGACTTAAATTTTTTTACTAAACTGCTATCTCTGCGTCTCAACAAGGTCCTACCCTCCCTAATTCACAAAGACCAGGTGGGTTTTATTCCCCTCCGCCAGGCAGGGGATAACACTCGGAAGGTAATAGACCTGATCGACGTGGCGAACAGGGAAGGTGTGTCGTCCTTGCTTCTAAGTCTGGATGCAGAAAAAGCCTTTGATCGTCTGGGGTGGCCCTTCCTGTTCGCCACGCTGACCCACATAGGGATAGGGGGACCTTTTTTGCGGGCCATACATCACCTTTACTCCAACCCATCCTCTCAAGTGAAGACCCCCTTTGCCACCTCTTCGCCCTTTTCTGTCTCCAACGGCACACGTCAGGGATGCCCGCTGTCACCCTTACTGTTTGCCCTCTGTATAGAGCCCCTGGCGGTGTCCATTAGACGGAACCAAGCTATTAGAGGCATTCCGGTTCGGGGCCAGGAATTTAAGATTTCGCTATTTGCGGACGACGTAATCCTTACCCTTACCCAACCCAGGATATCCCTGTCCAACTTACATATGGAGTTGGACAGTTACAGTGCATTATCGGGCTACACAATTAATGCCTCAAAGTTGGAGGCCCTTCCAGTTAACATCCCACCACTGGAGGTGGACCATCTACGATCCAACTTTCCCTACCACTGGAAGTCTACTTCCCTAAGGTACCTGGGGATAAACATTACCCCAACCTTGACCTCCCTCTACCAAGCGAACTATCCACCCCTTTATGGAGATATTAGGCGACTACTCTCGCAATGGTGGAAACACCAAATTTCTCTCCTCGGTAGAATAGCCTCTGTGAAAATGACAATTCTCCCGAAGCTCCTCTACCTTTTCCAGACCCTCCCCATTCCCATACCCTCCTCACACTTGAAAAAATTGCAACGGGACCTACTTCAATTCACGTGGAACTACAAAAGGCACAGAATACCTCGATCTGTCATGACCGCCTCCCGATCGGATGGGGGGTTAGCGCTCCCTGATCTAGTTAAGTACCACCAAGCAGCCCAACTCTGCGCGGTCACTTCCTGGTTTACCCAGAGACCTCACAACCGCTGGTCAGAAATCAAAGCACTATGGTTGGCCCCTATACACCCTAACAGTATGCTCTGGAGTGCGGCGGCATTGGTCCCCCAGTCCCAACTGCTGGGACCCATGTCCCATCTGCAGAGCTTCTGGCGTAAGCTCTCTAAGGTGCTTGGCTTGGCCTCGGATAAATCGCTCCTGACCTCTTTTATATGCAACCCCCGGGTGCCAGATAGCCTATCCCGCCAGATGTCACACCCCTGGTCTTCCTGGAACCTCTTCCATCTGGGGACCCTAGTGGACCCCCGGTCGAGGAGACTACTGACTTATGCTGAACTCCAATCTAAATTCGACCTCCCCCGGCAGGGATTCTACAGTTATTTGCAAATCTGTCACTTTGCCCAGACTATCTCCTCAGACCTCCGCTTCTCTCCGCCTACCTCATTTGAAAACGTTATTTTAGCAGGCACGGCCCAGAGAGGGATGATTTCAGATATTTATAAAATACTTAATTTTTTTCCTATGGGTCTTAAAGGCAAACATGCATATATGCTTAAATGGGAGGAGGCACTGGGTGAGGTGTTCATGGAGGAGCAATGGCAGGTGATCTGGTCACAGGCATCCAAAAGCTCCATGTGTACACTCTATCGGGAAAACGCATACAAAATTTTATTCTTCTGGTATATGACCCCGGACGTTCTGCACGCCATTTACCCTTCCACAACGGACAGATGCTGGCGCTGTCTGGAGCACAAGGGCACCCTTCTACACATTTACTGGCAATGCCCCCGTATAGTCCCCTTCTGGACAGAGGTCCAAAGTCTCCTGACCAGTATCCTGGACCGACCGCTGGACTTGACCCCCAAAACCTTTTTACTTGGAGTCCCCTTTCCCAAATTGTCAAAATCCCTACAGAAACTATCCCGACATATCCTGACAGCAGCGCGTGTCTTGTTGCACTTCACTGGAAAAGGACACAACCTCCTACTCCAGACGCACTATACGCTAGAATTAGAGACGTGGAGCTAATGGAAAAGATGACCGCCAGGATACAGGACCAGTTGGAAGCGCATGATGTGGTTTGGAACCCCTGGAATCTCAGGGGCGATCGGCCCTGACAGACCAGTGGAATACTTATGGTGACTACCCACCCCTGTTCTTTCGTTTTTCCCTCTCTTCCTTTCTTTAACTCCTTTTTGGTATCCCCCTCTCTTCTCCGCCTCTTGCCTTTTTTTCTTCTCACTTCCTTCTTTCTTTCAAACTCTCCCAAGGGAGTGTGTTTGAATATGTTATATATTAGTACCAGTATATCGCACTTTCAATTGATACCTGCTGCCTCAGCATGTCACTCTTCACTAGAAACAGAGATTTGAGGATTGTTTACTATTGGTTGGACTTTACTTCTGATTTATTATTGTTGATGATCCTACTGTCTGTGGACAGCACTGCCTGGCCTGGTTTGTACCTGCTCCAAGTGGCTATACTCCGCAGGCCAATAAGCACTTACAGTTCGTTAACTTATCATTTTTGGTTCTACCAATGTTGCATTGAAGTGTATGATATGTAATGTTTGATACTACACAAATAAAAAAATATTTGACAAAAAAAAAATGTAAAAAAAACATATTTCTTCCTTGGTTTAGGCCGATACGTATTCTTCTACATATTTTTGGTAAAACGATATCGCAATAAGCGTATATTGATTGGTTTGCGCAAACGTTATTATATAGGGGATAGATTTATGACATTTTCATTATTAATTTTTTTTTATTAGTAATGGCGGTGATCTGCGATTTTTATCGTAACTGCCACATTGCAGCAGATAGATCGGACACTTCTGACACTATTTTGGGACCATTGGCATTTATACAGCAATCAGTGCTATAAAAATGCACTGATTACTGTGCAAATGTCACTGGCAGGGAAGGGGTTAAACACTAGGGGGCGATCAAGGGGTTAAGTGTGTTCCCTGGGTGTGTTCTAACTGTAGGGGGGGATGGACTCACTAGAACATGACAGAGATTGCTGCTCCCAATCACTGGGAGCAGTAGATCCCTGTCATGTTGCTAGGCAGAACAGGGAAATGCCTTATTTAGGCATCTCCCTGTTCTGCCTCTCTGTGTCACAATTGCGGACCACCGACGAACATCGTAACCACATGCACGCTCCCGCGGCACGTGGCAAGATCGTGCGACGCCGGTACCGCGCACACACGCCCCGCTAGCCGCAGATCAGACAGTGACGTATGGGTACGTTGTTTTGCGCACACGTGCCACTTTGCCAACGTATATCAGCGCGAGCCGGTCGGCAAATAGTTAAGGAATATGGTATACTCATGCTGTTCCTTCAGACCCATAATGTAAACACTGGCTCCCAAGCGCACGGGAATGACGCCATCGCCAGCTCAGCCATTCGTATTGCCGAAGCCCGCGAGCCTAGAAGGAAGACCAGGTGAAGCTGGAAACACCTTCAGTGGTGACAGCGCGCTGCTGGAGAGCTTCATTTTCGAGTAAGTCTGTCATAATGTGCTAGTATGCGATGCGATCTATTTATTTTTATCTTCTTTTTTCTTTGCTGTAGCTCTTAAAATTTGACCGTTTTATTTCTAAAACAGAAAATATAACAAAAAGGTTAAATAAGAAACCACAACTCATAAAAATACCAGAACTGATGTCTATTAAAAATGATCAAAGGACCACATGGATCATAGATGTAGAAATATAGCGGGTAGCTTAGAATTTGCTTCCATTTTTCTAGTGTGGATAGCCATTTGGTCATTGGCTTGTGACACAGATAATTACTGTAAGCTAACAGTGGAACAACTTGTCAGTAGCGGAGTAATAATAAATCACCCTATGTGATGTTCACAGGTGATCTACCAACTCGAGATGTCAGAACCCCCGGATGCAATGGTATTCACAGCCAGCCATTGCAATTTGTAATCCCCATAGTAATATGATGCAATGTTCATTACGATCTCAGCGGTGGGGAAAGTATAATGAGCGTAACAGGTAACAGATAGAATTCTAGGTAATGAGAAGTAACAACTCAAAAACTGCTTATAGAAATCCAGATAAAGCAGTTGTTGTTTCAGATTAGCTAGAATCCTATCTATTCCCGCTTACACTCATTATATTGTCTCCACTGCTGATAACGTAATGAACACGCCATTATATTACTATATGAATTGCAAATTGCAATGACTGGCTGTGCATACCATTGTAAAGATTAGGGGTCTCCAAGATTTTCAGTACTAGAGTCACATCTTCTAAATCTGTTTTACAAATGAACAAATCAAATTTAAATGATTGTTTTACTTGGAGTTTTTTTTTTTTTTTTTTGGTAATTAGCATGATATGATTGAGAACAACAGGAAACAAAAAAACTTCAATAAAACAAAACAACAAAATTCCAAATAAACGTGAGCCCATTAGATTCCCTTCTTACATCAGAGTCCCCATCAAAGCCCCCTTACATTAGAGTTCCCATAAAAGCCCCCTTACATTAGAGTCCCCATCAAAGCCCCTTTACATCTGAGTCCCCATCAAAGCCCCCTTACATCAGAGTCCTCATCAAAGCCCCCTTACATCAGAGTCCTCATCAAAGCCCCCTTACATCAGTGGCCCCATCAAAGCCCCCTTACATCAGAGGCCCCATCAAAGCCCCCTTACATCAGAGTCCTCCTCAAAGCCCCCTTACATCAGTGGCCCCATCAAAGCCCCCTTACATCAGAGTCCTCATCAAAGCCCCCTTACATCAGAGTCCTCATCAAAGCCCCCTTAAATCAGAGGCCCCATCAGAGCCCCCTTACGTCAGAGTCCCAATCAAAGCCCCCTTACATCAGAGTTCCCATCAAAGCCCCCTTACATCAAAGTCCTCATCAGAGCCTTCTTAAATCATAGTTCCCATCAGAGCCCCTTTACATCAGAGTTCTCATCAGAGCCCCCTTATGTCAGAGACCCATCAGAGCCCCCTTACATAAGAGTCCCCATCAAAGCCCCCTTACATCAAAGCCCTCATCAGAGCCTTCTTATATCAGACTTCCCATAAGAGCCCCCTTACATCAGAGTCCCCCATTCAAAGCCCCCATCAAAGCTTGATTCTTGGTCTTTATATAACACTGATACCTTGTCCATCTTTGTTACCAGTCCGGACTTAAAGCGGTTGTATAGTCTATTTTTAAACTTGTACCTACAGTTAAGCCTATAATAAGGCTTACATGTAGGTAAAAAAAATGTCTCCTAAACCTGTATGGTTTAGGAGATATTCCCTTTGCAATGAGCCGCTGACTACAAAGGGGATTCTCGGCTGAAAGCCCAGCAGATGCCGGACCTAGCCGGAAAGGAGTCTCCTGCGCACATGTGCGGGAGTGATGACATTGCGACTCCAGCCACTCACAGTGCTGGACCTGCAATACCCAGAAGACACGCTGAGGCAACATGTCATCTCCCTCGGCGTGGACCAGGTGAGTTAACGACGCCTCGTTCTAAGGTGAGTATTTCATAATGAGCTAGTATGCAGTGCAGGGAGTGCGTGCTCAGATAAAGGGTCTGGTATGTATTTTTAGGGGGACCCCCACACCCTTTTTTTATTTTGGCACGGAGTTCCCCTTAAAATCCGTACCAGACCTGAAGGGCCTGGTATGGATTTTGAGGGGGACTCCATGCCATTTTTTTTTTAAATTATGGTTCGGGGTTCCCCTTAATATTCATACCAGACCCAAAGGGCCTGAGAATGCACTGTGGGGGAATCCCAGGCCGTTTTTTCAATGACTTTTATGTGTATTGCAGAGACCCGACAATTTATTATAACCGACGCTACTTTTAAATAACTTTTTTTTCCTTTAGAAATGTAATTTTGCTCTCAGACTGTTGTAAACACGAGAAACGTGTGCCACTTTACAGGCTTACTATAGACACCCCCTAGGTACGAAATTTAAAGGAATATTTCACTTTTATTGTTTCACTTTAAGCATTATTAAAATCACTGTTCCCAAAAAAATGGCAGTTTTTAAAACTTTTTTTTGCATTGATACATGTCCCCTGGGGCAGGACCTGCGTCCCCAAAAACTTTTTATGACAATACCATGCTTATAAGCCTTTAAAATTAGCACTTTTGATTTTTCATGTTCGTGTCTCATAGACTTTAACGGTATGAGAAAGGTATTTTTTGCTTTTTAAATTCATCATAACAAACGGTTGTAATTGTTACAAGAAGTTAAGGGAAATTCGTATTTTGTACGAATGCAAATTGAATTTTGGACACGAATTATGAAATACAAATTAGCGGCTAATACGAAATGGAAGGAACAAAACAAATTTATTGATGGCACACATGTCTAGGGCACCTGTCCAGCCTGAGCTGCCTAACTGACAAGAAAAATTGCGCAGGCTTGTGGAATGGCGACAAACTACAGTACTTAAAATTCTCCATAGGCAACGCTTTAAATGCCTCTACAGGTTACCTGTTTAGCGTTACAGAGGAGGGCTATTGATAGAATTATTGCTCTCTTCTAACATTCGTGATGATACCTCATATGTGTGGTGCAAACACCGTTTACATATGCATATGTCACTTTCATATGCGCTCGCGACTGCGCGCAAGCATGGTAGGATAGGTGCGTTTAAAAAAGAAAAAAGAGATTTATTTTATGTATTATTTTTTATTTTTGCACTGTCCCTTTAATTTTTAATTTTTTTGATCACTTTTTTTCCTATTACAATTAATAGAAACATTCTATTAATAGAAATAAGGATTAAAGGTCCTTTTTATGTAGAGATCTGGGGTCAAAAGTAACCCAAAAGAGTAAAAAAAACCTCTTCAGCTCCAGAAGGTTTACAGCAGTGGATCACTTACTGTGTAACTATGTAACTGACCTGGTCAAGTGTCTTTTTTCCCCACAAAGATGGCTTTCTTTTGGTGGTATTTTATCACCTCTGTGGTTTTTATTTTTTACGCTAAAAACAAAAAAAGACCGTCAATTTAAAAAAAAAATATATATATATTTTTTACTTTCTGATAAAACACATCCAATAAAAATATGTAAAAAATTCAAATGTTTTCTTTAATTTAGGCCAATATGTATTCTGCTACATATTTTTGATAAAAAAGATTTCATTTCATTGGTTACGAATTATGGGATATTTTTATGGAATTGTTTTTTTTATATATAATTTTTTTAATAATTTCACGCTGAAGGGCCGCCCTGCCGCAGTATATATGCGTGGGGTGGTCCAAAATCGGTTAAAAAGAAAAAATTATTTACTTTCAGCCTGGACAAGAAGTGACGTCATGGCATCGCTCAGGTCCTCCAAGCCCATAGAGTATCTACTCTTTGATCACCTATGGAAGCAGTCAGCCTCATCGCATCATTTCTCGGGCGAACTGGTGGAAACGGTAAATCCGAGAAACACCGGCAAGCGGCGGGAGGGCTGCAAACAACAATACTGGCTGATATCTTCCACCATAATCCCAGTAAACCACTTGCAAACCACAACCTATATATACGTGTTGCGGTCGGAAAAAGGTTTTTAATCTAAAAGGGAGTGCAGCAGATTACACATAATGTTTAGGGGGAAATAGTGAGAGACAGACACAAGGAGAGGCAGAGAGGTGGAGGTGTGAGCACATGGACCAGTTTTATTCATTTTTTATAGGTAATTTTAACCCTTTCACTGACAAACCTATTTTTTTTTTCATTTTTCTCACTCATGTTAAAGTATAACTAAAGGCAAATCTTTTTTTTTTTTCTTTTGTGTGTTCATTTTGTATAGAATGGAGAGGGGTTAGAACACCTGTCAGGCCCTCTTTATTTGTCATGTTTACCATTACCAACAGAAATAAAGGGGAAATCTTCCAATGGGGACACTAGCTCTGGTGACAACTAGGGATTACATCACTTTGGGGAATTCACTCCCTTCTGTTTTGGATATGGATCAGGAAGTGAAGGGAAATCTCCCCAATGATGTCACATGTGTTTCTCCCTCCAGCTCTGGCCTCCTGCCTGCCGGACTACAGAGATTTCTCCTACAGGTACATAGAGCACTGTGATAGGGGCATCTCATCTATGTGGCACTGTGATGGGGAAAATAATCTGTAGGGGCAGTTTGATGGAAGCAACTAATTGATGGGACAACTAATCAATGGGGGCATTCTAATGGGACAACTAATCAAGGGGGTCACTGTGATGGGATGAATGCATACCCCACTTCTAAGTACACAATGGGGTTTATTTACTAAAGCTGGAAAGTACAAAATCAGGCTCACTTCTGCATAGAAACCAATGAGATTCTAACCTCAGCTTGTTCAATAAAGCTTGGGTAATAAAACCTGGAAGCTCATTGGTTTCTATGCAGAAGAGAGCCTGATTTTGCACTTTCCAGCTTTAGTAAATAAACCCCATTGTGTACTTAAAAGTGGGGTGTGCCTGAAATTTATGGGTGTATTCTGATGGGGGCAACTAATCTATGGAGGCACTCTGATGGGGACAACTGATCTATGGGGCAACTAATCTATGGGGGTACTCTGATTGGGCAACTAATCTATTAGGACACTCTGATGGAAGGGGACACTGTGAAGGAGAGCGCCTAATGTAAGGGGGCCCACTGTTAGTGGTAACTGATCAATGGGGGGTGCTCTGTTTGGGGCAGCCGATCTATGAGTGCAATCTGATTTAGTTTTTTTATTTATGGGGCACTTATATAGTCTGTGTACGTGTGTGTGTATATGTGTGCGTGTGTGTGCCTGTGTACATGTGTGTGTTTGTGTACATGTGTCTGTGTGTGTACACGTGGGTGTGCCTGTGTACATGTGTGTGTGTTTGCCTGTGTACTTGTGTGTGTGTGCCTGTGTACATGTATGTGTGTGTGTGTCTGTGTACACATGTGTGTGCGTGCCTGTGTACGTGTGTGTGTGTGTGCATGTGTAATTGTGTGTCTATGTGTGTGGGTGTGTGCACCTGAGTATATGTGTGTGCATGTGTACATGTATGCCTGTGTACTTGCCTGTGTGTGTGTGTGTGTCTGTGTACATGTATGTGTCTGTGTACATATGTGTGTGTGTGTGTGTGCCTGTGTACATGTGTGTGTGCCTGTGTGCATGTGTGGGTGTGTGTTTGCCTGTGTACTGTGTGTATGCCTGTGTACTTGTGTGTGTGTGTCTGTATTCATATGTGTGTCTGTGTACATGTGGGTGTGTGTCTGTCTGTATGTATCTGTGTATCTGTGTACATGTGTGTGTTTGTGTATATATATGTGTGTGTGTGTGTGTGTGAGTCTGTGTGTATGTATATGCATGTCTGTGTGTTCACGTGTGTGTCATATATACACACGTGGGGGGGCTGAGAGTGTACAGGTTGAGGGGGGCTGAGGTTACAGCTGTCGGATTGGCATGTCTCTGTTCTCTTGGGCAAAATATTTTTTCCTACTGTTTAAACCTACTGTTAAAGCACTGATGACTTATAATATACTGTTAATTTTCATATATGACGTTGTAAGAGTGTTAAAATAAAAGTGTGTGCTCTGAAGGACTTGGTGGGATGGCTAGTGGGCGGATACGGCGGGACGGCCAGTGGGCAGGCCCTGGGGAATGTTGATGGTCAAGCACGGGGGGGGTCAAGTCTAAAGCAATCTAAGGGGCCCCACAATTTCTGATGGCTGCCTTGCCAGCAAAAGAAAGCTCTATTTGTGGGAAAAAAATTATATTCATTTAATTTAGGCATAGCGTTGCATGACCGAGCAATTGGCATTTAAAGTAGCGCAGTGCTGTGTTATGCAGTGCAAAACATGGCCTGGTCAAGAAGGGGGTGTAAAACCTTCCAGAGGTCAATTAGTTACACATTATTTATTAAAAATGTTATTGTAGATGTCTATGGATGGCTAACGAACTCCCCATTCCCCTTTCCTTATTGACTCCAATGTATTTAGTCAAATATGGCAAAATTTGGCTAAAATCTTCCAATTTTCCCCATAATTGTAGGGAAATTAACAATTTCATTCACCTCTGTTAGGTGCAATACATTGGAACATGTATAGAAAAAATGCAGTTATAATATAGCAGCGATGGACAGACTCTTTTCAATGTATACCTAGAAGAAGGACCTAGGACCTAGAAGAAATAGTTTATCAGCAATTTGATGTTTTACAAACTATAAGAAAATAAAAATCTAGCACAATGAGGTTGTGTAATAGGAATAGATCTCTTTAAGCGCTGTGCAGTTCTGTTTACACAATAGGTGGCTTTATTATAGGCAGTAAAACCCTGACATGTGAATGCTTTATATCTGATCGTTTGCTTGGAAATCAATTGCCTTGATAAAGGCTGAAACCCCATTTAATTCAGCACTGCAGAAGGGAGACCTCGGCCTCAGTGATATACATTGCTGCTACTAATTACAAAGAATTAACGGCATCCCAACACCAAACAGAAGGGCAAATCCCAAATCTAACATAAAAAAAACAGGAGGCCTTACATATTAAGCAGCTTCTTCACATGTGAGTGTTTACTGTTAGCCGTTATTTTCTTTAATGGGTTGTCACAATTTGGCAGTTTGTTTCTTTAGAACATTAAAGCCCATCTCCAAATTTTCCTCAACAGGGTTTAAAATAGTAAAGCAGCTCTGACAACAATACTCACCTAGACTATAGCCCTGTATGCTAAAGAAACTCCTTTCTGCCACTTTATATGCTCATTCACCCTGGTTGATGTTTAGCATCATATAACTCAGAAGATTGAGGACATACTGTGAGTGCAGGGTATCACTGACCTGCCTCAGAGGGGAGTCACCATGGTGCCTTGCTGACAGTGTAAAGATGCAAAGATCAGTGCTGGCATCAGCATTATTCTACATCACTAAGGCCGCCTTTCTCAGCCAGGGTACTAAGGCACCCTGGCATACTGCCTGAGGTCTTCACGGCATCTTGGTTGAAAAAGGTTGTCAGATCCAACCGAATTCCCACTCTGCTGAACATCAGCACAGCAGGAGCTTGGTCAGCACAGTGCAGTGACAGGGGCAGCTGCTTTATGAATCCTGAGGTCTCTGTCTCCCCCTACAGGACAGTACCCAGCCAGCACCTCCTACAGCTACGGTATGTGTATTGTAATGCAAGAACGGTCCTGCCCTGAAGCTCTGGTGAGAGCAAAGCAGGGCACAGAGGGGATCAAAAGGGAGGGTGAGAGTTGGCATGCAGAGGTTAATAGAAAGAGTGGGGTACATAGGCGTGTGAATAGGGAGTTTTGGGGCACAGATGTGTGCTGAAAGGGAGCTTGGGATACACAAGGGAGCAAAGAGGGGGATTTGGGGTACAGAAAGGAGCAGAGATGGAGTGCGGAGGTGAGCAGAAGGGTTCTGGGGTGCAGGGATTAGCAGGGGGGTTGGAGTCTAAAGGTGAGCAGAGTGGAGTTGGGGTGTAGAAGTTAGCAGAGAGGGGAACGTGCAGTGTGATTTTGCTTCCTATTCATTTAAAGGCATGCCCTTCCTGCACCACGTTCTGGTGTTTTTTGTGTGGGTGTCGGGAAGGCACGCCATTTTGTGCAAATTCAGCAAATCCAAAGTAAGGTGAACCACATCCTAAATGGGGTGCCTCGAAACTGAAAATAATTTTCCTTGACTGGAATAAGGTTGAGAAACACTGCACTAAGGACAGTCCACCACTAGGTGAAGATGCCAAAAGGAAGAGAACCCTGTGAGTCACATGACCAATGCATTAGGGACATACCTCTCCGTACTTTCTAACCCTGGTAATTACCCTTCTTTTACTTTTATATAATCCTAATACCGTTACTCTATACGTTTAACCCTCCAACCCAATAAACATGCCACACAGGAGTTTGGAGTATAAATGGCCATAGCAGCCTTTTATTAACACTCTTCAAACCAATAACTTAAATAACTTTATTAAATATATATATATATAACAACTTTTTGGTAACGACAATTTTAAAGAACTCCCAGTCAGTTGGTCTTTGATGGTACCACGTTCCACCTTTTTAAACATAACCTTTTTCACCATTACACTGCGGGACCACCTTTTACCATACCAGGCCTCCGGCCATTTATAAGCCTGGAGACAACCACCTTCCAGCAATGCCACCAAATCCCGTATTCCAGCCTACCCTTCCGCTGGGATACACCAAAAGGGGAGGGCCCATATCCCTATGAGCTCCCCCCCACATTTCCATCCTCTGTTTCCTTTTGCCCCATCAAAGACCAAAAGACACCGCCGCTACAGCTGCTATGACGACCCTCATCACCGAACCTGCAAGAAAACAAAAACACAGACAACAGAACGACCACAAACACCAAATGTCACCTCATCTCTTTTTTTTTATTTTTATTCTGTTTGTGAAATTACAGGACGGGTGGGTGGGCAACTCTCTTCCACACTGAGTCACGCTGCCCTCTACGCTCCTCCCCTTCCTTTTTATTATGCTCCGCCCCAGTCCATTCTTTTCTCTCTACACTCCACCTCCTTACCTCTCCTCCTCACATTAACCCCCTACGCTCTTCCCTCAGCCTTCGTCATGTCCGGCCTTCCACCCAGCCTCTGGCTTAATTCCGTGCCTCTCTTGACCAATGCATTAGGGACATACCTCTCCATACTTTCTAACCCTGGTAATTACCCTTCTTTTACTTTTATATAATCCTAATACCGTTACTCTATACGTTTAACCCTCCAACCCAATAAACATGCCACACAGGAGTTTGGAGTATAAATAGCCATAGCAGCCTTTTATTAACACTCTTCAAACCAATAACTTAAATAACTTTATTAAATATATATATATATATATATATATATAACAACTTTTTGGTAACGGCAATTTTAAAGAACTCCCAGTCAGTTGGTCTTTGACGGTACCACATTCCACCTTTTTAAACATAACCTTTTTCACCATTACACTACGGGACCACCTTTTACCATATCAGGCCTCTGGCCGTTTATAAGCCTGGAGACAACCACCTTCCCGCAATGCCACCAAATCCTGTATTCCAGCCTACCCTTCCGCTGGGATACACCAAAAGGGGAGGGCCCATATCCCTATGAGCTCCCCCCCACATTTCCATCCTCTGTTTCCTTTTGCCCCATCAAAGACCAAAAGACACCGCCACAGCCCACAAGGATGACCCCCTTATCCTTAAGGGCCCCTCCACACCCGCAGGGCCCGTTCAATCCCATCTTGCAATCCCAACGCCCAAAGGTCAATGCCCACTGCCGTCAGATGGACCCCATCCCCTCGAAGGTACATACCCACGTTAACCTCCAACTCCATGTGGCGCGCCACTAAACCTCCATTGCGTTTGACAAACCTCCCCAAAACCTTGTTAACCTTAATTCTGGCTTTATTGAGTCTGACTACAGACCGTGCCATCCGCCATGCCGTACATGCTACAATGTCCGACCAGACTATGACCATATCCGGGAAGTCCCTCCGAAGCATCAGAAAATCGCATTTCACATCCGCAATTATATCCCGAGTAGACCTAATCCCCAGGTCATTCCCCCCACCATGGAGAACCAGTACATCAGGGGGCCTATCCAGTCTGGCGTACCGATGTACTTCAGGAATGACCCTACCCCACTTCATCCCCGGGATACCCAACCACCTGATGCAAGCCTCTCTACGTGGGATCCCCAGCTGCCTTCCTTCCGGTCTGACATCTGCGCGCCTGGCACCCCAAAAAACATAGGAGTGTCCGAGAATCCAGACGAGGCGTGGTAAACCTCCATCTGAAATGACACAGACAAAATCAACACCCCATCACACAAGCCCGAAGCACCCCCCGACCCAGAAAAACAGTCTACACCAAGTGCGGCCGAACATAGGACCTGAAACGCCTGGACTCCCATCGCCCAACCCGCATCTGGCAGCCTCTGTGGCCGCCCCGATGCGGAAGGAGTGCGAAGCAAACTGCGCCCCGTCGAACCCCCCCGACTTCAAACATTTTCGAAACACTGCTATAAATTGGAATTTGGACAGGAAACTCCCATCCCGATGCACCAGCAGTGGGCCCTCCCCTTGTGGTCGCAGCCTCATGAACTCCGTCACCGCCATCACCGGACAGATCTCCGAACCCGGCAATGCATATAACCAAACGTCCACACCCTTCCCCGTCTGGTCCGTTTTAGACCTGCGCAGTTTCAAACGAACGTAACCCTTCCCCAAGGTAACATCCTGCCCCAACAAACCCCCCCCAACGTTCTTTGCCGGACTGACTAACTCACCCACCCTGAAGGCCCCGAAAAAGGCCAAGGAAAAGGCTGTTCGAAACAGGTGCGCTTCATAACCTGACGCACACAGACCCCCCAACTGCCGGCAAATCACCCCTAAAATCGCAAAAGTCACCGGCCGCCTCCCGTCCTTCTTCTGATTACCCTTCCGGTACCCCTTCAGCGATTGACGCACCCAAAAACCTTTCGTCGCATCCAGTTCGCCCCGCAACTTAAACCAGAAAGCCAGTGCCGCCAGCTTCCGTTCGATCCCAGAAACTGACCCCAACCCTTCCATCTGTCTAACCACAAAATACAAAACCAACAAACCACTGTCTGCCCTCCTTTCCCCCAGCTTGGCATCCTCCAGCCGTAAAAATTCCAGCCACTCCCCCCAAACTCTACTATAGGCCGACCAAGTCGACTCGCTCACCGACCTCTTGATCCATCCTGCGGCGATCCCAAAGCAATGGTCCAAAGCCCCTCCGGGCAGGGGATCCCCTCTCTCGCCACTCCTGGCGCCAAGTCCCGAAACCTCTGCCACTGAAATCGAGACAAGGCATTGGCCAGGTTATTCTCCACCCCCGGAATGTGTACAGCATACAAAAATATGTTCATCTGCAGGCACCGCAGCACCAGATGGCGCAGCAGCCTGATCACCGGAGGGGAAGAACCCGACATCCGGTTAATCACCTGCACGACTCCCATATTATCGCAATTCAACCTAATCTTAAGGTCCCGACAGGACACACCCCACAATTCCAATGCCACTACCACCGGAAACAGCTCCAGCAGCACCAGGTTCTTAGTCAACCCTTCCTCAACCCAAGTCTGTGGCCAGGCCTCCGCACTCCACTGACCCTGAAAATACGCCCCATAGCCTGTCGACCCCGCCGCATCCGTCACCAGCTCCAGGTCGAAGTTACTCACCGGCCCATCCATCCACACAGAACGTCCATTGTAGTCCTCCAAAAACGTGTGCCAAACCCGCAAATCTTCCCTATGTTCCCCCGTCAATCACACGAAATGAATCGGAACTGAGACTCCCGCCGTGGCCGCCGACAGCCGTCGGCAAAACACCCTCCCCATGGGGATGATGCGGCAAGCGAAGTTGAGCTTACCCAAAACTGACTGCAGCTTCCTGAGCTGCACCTTCCGCACCCCCAGCATCTCTCTAATCTCCTTCCGGAGTCCCTCCACCTTGTCTCTCGGTAGCCGGCACTCCATGGCGACCGTTTCCAGCTCGATGCCCAAAAAACTCGACACCTCCACCGGCCCTTCCGTTTTGTCTGGCGCTAGAGGGACCCCGAACTTCTCCACAATGTGCTGCAACGTGGCCAAAAGGATCGCACACACATTGGAAGCCGGGGGGCCCACCACTAGGAAGTCATCCAAATAATGGATAACTGAACCCCAGCCGGACAAATCGCGCACTACCCATTCCAGGAAAGAGCTAAAGAGCTCAAACAGGGCGCAGGAGATGGAGCAGCCCATGGGCAAGCATCTATCCACATAAAAATGATCCTGCCAACAGCACCCCAGCAGACGGAAACTTTCCGGGTGTACCGGCAGCAACCGAAATGCCGACTCAATGTCCGATTTGGCCATGAGTGCTCCCCTCCCAAAATGACGCACCCAACCCACTGCCGCATCAAAAGAAGTATAAGACACCGTGCAGCCATCCGGGTCAATCGCGTCATTCACGGAACCCCCTCTTGGAAACGAAAGGTGGTGAATAAGCCGAAACTTGTTGGGTTCCTTCTTAGGCACCACCCCCAATGGAGACACCACCAGATCCGGCAATGGTCGATCCGAGAAAGGGCCACTCATCCTCCCCAGCGCAACCTCTTTGGCCAATTTCTCAGAAACCACCCCCGGATGTAACAGCGCGGATCGCAAGTTGCGAGCCATCGGCGGAACCCCAGCCATGGAACACGGAATTTTGAAACCCACTGCAAAACCCTCCCCCAACACTCTCGCCGCCTCCCTATTCGGGTATTCGGGTACCTATTTAGGAAAGGTTGCATCCTTTCCACCCTCACCGGCGTTGTCCCTCTTAAACGCAGCGTCAGTGCCGCGCTTACCCCGTTTGAAGCAATGGGACAGGGCATGGCTCCCCCCACATCCGGAACACTTATTCCGGAAACGACAGGACCCTCCAAATTTGCAAGACCCCTCGTTAAATTGCCAGCACACCCCAAATTTCTTACCGGCTTGCAGTCCCGAGGCGGGGGTTCCCCCGCCCCCCCCCTGAAAAAACTGCGATGGAGCCCGCGCCGACGACATCAACCGCATCCAAAGGCTGATATCCTTGTGATCCCACCTGATATCCGGCCGAACCGCCCTCCTCTGCCTAAATTGCTCGTCGTACCTCAGCCACGCCGAGCCCCCATAGACCCTATGCGCCTCCCCAATGGCGTCCATATAGCAAAAGAGAGCCGAGCAGTGTTCCGGAGATTTCTCTCCGATCACGCTGGCCATGATGGCGAACGCCTGCAGCCAGTTCGCGAAAGTCCGCGGTATAAGCCTATACCGCCTCTTCTCCTCGTCGTCCTTCTTGGAGTCATCCGGCTTCACCCTATCCAGATTAAATTTTTCCAGGGGCAGCAAGGAAAATATCTCCACATACTCACCCTTGGCGATCTTGTCCCGCACTTCCTGCTTCAGATGTGTGCCCAGCGGCCCCTCATAGCACACATATACCTCGCACTTTGCGGCGTCCGCTATCCTAACCACGTCAACTCTGGGCGCCGCTGCCGCCTCCCCCTTCTTTTCCACCCCCGAAGTACTTACCGCTGCGTCCCCACCGGTGCCTCCAAGACCTGCTGGGTCCCCAGCACCCCACTCTGCACGGGACTCCCAAAACCGCCCCCGGCGCCTGTGACTCCAGCCCCAGGTGCCCCCCCGGGCCCCCAACCCAAGGAGCCGCCCCCGGGTGGACCCCCGCGGCCCCGGCCGCAAACCGGTGAATCAGCACCTGTAGTCCCCCCAATAAGGATTGCAACGGATCCTGTGACCCGCCGGCGGCGGGCCGACAGCCCGCCCCCAAGTGGCCCACTGTGACAGGCCCAACACCACCCCCAGCAGCCCGCACATCCCCCCCAGCAATCCCACACAAAGCAGCATTAACAGCAATAGGCGAGAGATTGAAAGCCTTACCTGGCTGCCTGGGTCTGCTCCCATCAGCCGCCGCCCCGGATGCTCCAGCCGCCGCGACACCATCCTGGATCTCCTCCTCCGTGCCCGACAGCTCACCTTCCGACCGCTCGCCTGCCGTAGGTAGCAGAGGCGCGTACAGCCCACCGGGCGACTCCACCCCAGTGGCCGTAGATCGACAACTGCTCGTAGTAGCCCGTACGCCGTCGTCTCGCCCCCTGGCTCCGCTCCGTGTGACCGCCGCCATCCGTCTCCTCACCGGTCCCCCAGCTCTCCCTCTCTCTTCTGCCGCCAATCTTCTCCCTGCCGACCGTCCGGACCTGCCCGCAGCGTCTGGTTGCTGGCGCACAGGCGTGACACTGCTCCTCCTATGCCGAGTCCCCCCCTGCGGCGAAGATGCCGCGCTTCCATGGGCGACCACCGTCCCCTCCTGTACTGCCCTCGCCGGCAGGGAGTTGGCCACTTCCGAACCTCCAGCCCCGCTCCCCGAGCCCCGCCAATGAAGAGGATTCCGCCCGGACCCCCTGGCACTGTGGCACCCAAACGTTTCGCCGGGGGGGCGGCGGGTCCGTCACCGGGCTCCTAGGGTGGCGCTGGGCTCTGGTGGAGGGGCCAGGGGAAAAACGTTCCGGCGGCCGGGACCACCGAGCGCGTGGAGTAGGCTCCCCCTGCTACCGGCCCCCCCTCCGCCGCATCTGTAATGGCCGCCACCTGACTCTTCAGCCAGTCTGTCCCTCATGACGCCGCCGCGGCCCGCAGCCGGTCAAATAGAGCGTCCAGGTCCGCCATGTTGATACCCTCACTGAGACCTTCCTAAAACCCACCCGCCGCTCCGGATCCCCCCAACCGAATACCGGACAGTCCTGCCGAGTGGAAAAACCCCCGCCGTCCCCGCCGCGCCTACCGCCCCGCACACTGATCAAACGGAGCAGGTCCTCACGCTGGCAACTCTCTTCCACACTGAGTCACGCTGCCCTCTACGCTCCTCCCCTTCCTTTTTATTATGCTCCGCCCCCGTCCATTCTTTTCTCTCTACACTCCACCTCCTTACCTCTCCTCCTCACATTAACCCCCTACGCTCTTCCCTCAGCCTTCGTCATGTCCGGCCCTCCACCCAGCCTCTGGCTTAATTCCGTGCCTCTCTTGACCAGCCTAAAGACAGCTAGGTAAGTATAAAAAGAAAACAGTAAAATACATTGGGAGGCTTCTGAGGACTGGCCTAGGCTGGACTAGGCTTCATCTTATCATGGAGAAAGCATCTGAGATCTAGGACCCCAATGAATAGCCTGATGTGAACCAAACAAGTAATTTTGAGTGAAACCTGGGGGGGGGGGGGGGGGGGGGGAATACAATTCCAAATCATACGGTGGACCTACTGGGCGTAAACCCCCTTCCTCTGATTAGATAACATCTTGCCCTAAATTCCAGGCTGACTGCCCAAATCTCCTGCACCTTCTAAGGCTGTGCCCTTCAATTGAAGCTTAAAGGAGACACCTAACCTATAGGAGTAGAATGTCTGGGAACTCTAAATCATTGTTTCCCTGTCATCTGCCTAGCCCAACGGAGAAGGTAAACTCCAAAGCCTATCCAAATGGAAGATTATGCGCCTATTAGGTAGCAAAAAGACCATATTGATGTGGTGGCTTTTGCCATGTCCCCGAAATTACTGATGACATGAAGACAATTTTATCCAAGCTAATTCTTATAAACAAACTAAACACTACAAATGAGATAGACATACTAAATATTACATAACATAAAACAACTTACAACAGTCATTTTTTGCAAAGTGGTCCAAATACTTTAATCACAATACAGATTAATTACCAGCAGCCTTCGTAAATTAGATGTACTTAAGGTATACATGCTTTTAATTTTGACTCGTATTCATTTTCATGAGATGAGAACAGACTACCTAATTTAAACGGTTGTGATGCTGATTGTTGATTGATAGTGATAGATTATGTCTGGTTTAAGTGTAGCACTCACCACTGAAAGGGTCTGCTGATTTGTCCCAGGTTCTTTTCCCAATTTAGTGCAATTGCAGCCCAGCACACAGCAACAGTCACTTCTCTGGCTCAATAAACATTCTAGGAATTGCCTTTTTGAAATATATTACTAAATATCCAGACCGGTTGTGGTGTCGGTTGTTGAGGGTGATAGATTTCAACGTCTGTTTAAGTATAGCACTCAACCCCAACAGGGACCACTGGTATGCCCCAGGTTCCTTTCCCAATTTAGTGCAAATGCAGCCGGTCACATAGCAACAGGCACACTTAAGGCTCAATAAACACTCTGGGGATTGCCTTCTTAAAAATGTATTGCTGAATGTCCACACCAGATCCTCTGTGAAATCCCTCACTTAGCTTCAGAGAATTTAGCAGAACAAGCTCCCCATCTTTGCCAAAGCTGGGACCTCAATGAGCACAGGTAGAATTTTCAGTTGGGCTGTCCAGAAGGGCTTCATACCCTGCCTCTCCTCCTGGACAAGAGTCAGGCTGCCCCAAGCCCCTAACTATTTATGGCACTCTCCAGCCATCTAGTACGCACCCTCAACCCCAGGGGATGGCTGAGACCGGTAGTTTATTTAGGTTTTGTGCTGCCCTAGGCCTGACTAAACTCATGCACCCCCTAATTTAAATATGACCCACCCCTTCCTGTCAAGGCCACACCCCTTTCTGTTTAAGACCCACCCTGACATTTTCGAGTGGGGACATAAATGGATTCCCTTAATTTGCATAGATTTCCTCTCACTTCCTGATTGGCTATGAGCAGGAAGTGAAGGGACAGGGATGGTAAAAAATAAACTGACAGGGGCTATAACCCTTCCTTACTCTATCCAAAATGAAAAAAAAAAAGTGTTTCTGAAAATTTTAAGGAGAGGACTAAGAAGATATAACTATGCCAATGGTGCAGCAGAAAACATAGCACAGTGAGGAAGGTTTGTGGTCCAGGATGAGAGGACAGTCAAAATTAGAAGCGGCCACCCCCCACACACACACACACACACAGTTGCGGAATGCCGGCCACCCGCATACCAGAAGCAGTGCGGCTGCTTTATGGGGGCACTAGACTAATTTGTCTCTCAGCCCAGT
Source organism: Lithobates pipiens (assembly GCF_037356315.1). NCBI lineage: Eukaryota > Metazoa > Chordata > Amphibia > Anura > Ranidae > Lithobates > Lithobates pipiens. Next base: position 45,063,272 of record NW_027507789.1, on the reverse strand, counting down.
CCGCCCCATAAGACTGGCACTACACTAAGGCCGCGTACACACGGGCGGACTGTTCGCCCAACCTTGTCCGCTGAACAGTGTTTGGGCGGACAGTCCGCTCGTGTGTGGGCTTTCAGCGGACAGTTTCAGCGGACAGTTTGACGGACAAAGTCTTTCGGAAATTCCGAAAAACTGTCCGCTGAAACTGTGTTTGAGCGAACAGTCCGCCCGTGTGTAGGCTACTTTCGAAATGAGCAAACTGTTCCCGCTCGGAGGAAAGTCTGCTCATTTCGAGCGCGTGTGAAGGTAGGCGGGGCCCGCGACAGAGACGTCGCGGGCTCCGCCGCCTGGAATGGGCTTAAAGGGGAACCCCAACGCCGAAAAAAATCGGCGTGGGGGTTCCCCCAAAGTCCACAACAGACCCTTGTCCGAGCACGCTACCCGGCCGGCCAGGAAAGGAGGGCGAGCGAGCGCGCCCCCCCTCCTGAGCCGTACCAGGCCGCGTGCCCTCAACATGGGGGGTGCCTTGGGGAAGGGGGGGCCGCGCGGCCCCCCCACCCCAAAACACCTTGTCCCCATGTTGATGAGGACAAGGGCCTCTTCCCGACAACCCTGGCCGTTGGTTGTCGGGGTCTGCGGGCGGGGGGCTTATCGGAATCCGGGAGCCCCCTTTAAGAAGGGGGCCCCCGGATACCGGCCCCCCACCCTATGTGAATGAGTATGGGGTACAATGTACCCCTACCCATTCACCTGTGAAATAAAGTACAAAAAAAAACACAACACAGAGAAAAAATATTTTATTGCACAGCTCCGGGGGTCTTCCGTATTCGGGGGTCTTCTCCCTGGACTCCTCCGCTATCTTCGTGTAGCTCTTTTACTAGCGGAGGAGCCCGGCTTTCTTCCTCCCCGCCCCCGGCCTCTTCTCCCGACTTCGGGGGTCTTGTCCCCCTCTTCGGTTCTTCTGCCGGGCCACCGCGCCTTCTTGTAGCTCTTTTGCAGGCGGTGGCCCGGTCTTCTGTCGCCGCTGCCTTCCGTTCTTCTGTCGCCGCCTTCGGTTCTTCTGCCGGGCTACCGCGCCTTCTTGTAGCTCTTTTACAGGCGGTGGCCCGGTCTCCTGTCGCCGCTGTCGCTGTCGCCGTCGCCGCCTTCCGTTCTTCTTCTTCTTCTTGTTCTTCTTCTTCTTCTTCCCCAGGAGATGTTGACACGTCGCTCTCTCCGGCCGGAATGCCAGAGCCGCGCTGTGCGGTCACTTATATAGTGACAATGGGGCGGTGTCACATGGTATATGTCACATGGGTTGGTCACATGGTGACCCCGCCCCCTTACGATGTCATAGTCCCCATGTGACATCAACCCATGTGACCAACCCATGTGACATATACCATGTGACACCGCCCCATTGTCACTATATAAGTGACCGCACAGCGCGGCTCTGGCATTCCGGCCGGAGAGAGCGACGTGTCAACATCTCCTGGGGAAGAAGAAGAAGAAGAACAAGAAGAAGAAGAAGAACGGAAGGCGGCGACGGCGACAGCGGCGACAGAAGACCGGGCCACCGCCTGTAAAAGAGCTACAAGAAGGCGCGGTGGCCCGGCAGAAGAACCGAAGGCGGCGACAGAAGAACGGAAGGCAGCGGCGACAGAAGACCGGGCCACCGCCTGTAAAAGAGCTATAAGAAGGCGCGGTGGCCCGGCAGAAGAACCGAAGAGGGGGACAAGACCCCCGAAGTCGGGAGAAGAGGCCGGCGGCGGGGAGGAAGAAAGCCGGGCTCCTCCGCTAGTAAAAGAGCTACACAAAGATAGCGGAGGAGTCCGGCGAGAAGACCCCCGAAGACGGAAGACCCCCGGAGCTGTGCAATAAAATATTTTTTCTCTGTGTTGTGTTTTTTTTTGTACTTTATTTCACAGGTGAATGGGTAGGGGTACATTGTACCCCATACTCATTCACATAGGGTGGGGGGCCTGTATCCGGGGGCCCCCTTCTTAAAGGGGGCTCCCGGATTCCGATAAGCCCCCCGCCCGCAGAGCCCGACAACCAACGGCCAGGGTTGTCGGGAAGAGGCCCTTGTCCTCATCAACATGGGGACAAGGTGCTTTGGGGTGGGGGGGCCGCACGGCGAAGGAGACGTCGCGGGCCCCGCCTACCTGTACACGCGCTCGAAATGGGCGGATTTGCCTCCGCCTTACGTGGGCGAGTCCGTTCATTTCAAAAGTTGAGCGAACTGTTTGTCAAACAGTTCGCTGAAACAGTCCGCTCAAAAAGTGCCGTGTGTGGCCATGTCCGTCCATGCTAATTTTGAGCGGACTGTTTGCCGAAACTGTTTGACAAACAAAGTTGGGCGAACAGTCCGCCCGTGTGTACGCGGCCTAACAGTGTAGCACAATCTGGTGGGGATTCTTTCCATGCTGCCCTTCCTGCAAAGTGCTGCCCTAGGCCTGGGCCTTGTTGGTCCAGGCCAGGAAACAGTGTGGCTGAGACAACATTAATATTCATTAATATACCTGCTGAAATGCCTCCTCCCACCCACTATATTATGGAATCCTCCAGAAGCCAGGGGAAAGCAATCAAACCTGCAGCCTGCAGAGGCCAGAACAGCCTAAAGCAATCACAAACTGCTCTAATGGTTACAATTAAGCCACCTAGGAGCTGCATCAGGTGACCTTGATACTGTTATATCTTCCTGCTCTGGTGCACTATGACAGCTGGCTGCTCAAATGCAAAGGGAAACATATGATCAGATGCACCTATCCACCAGCTGTCAAGGCTCAGCACATATATGTTAGCATTATTTATTTGTATAGTCAGTCCTTAAGGTGATTGTAAAGTCTTGTGTTTTTTGCTTTTTTTTAAATAACAAACATGTTATACTTACCTGCTCTATGCAGTTGGTTTTGCACAGAGCAGCCCGGAACCTCCTCTTCTCAGGTTCCTCTTCAGCGCTCCTGACCCCTCCCTCCTGTCGAGTGCCCTCATAGCAAGCAGCTTGCTATGGAGGCACCTGAGCCGTGCTGCAGCTCTGTGAGTCCATTCAGACACTGGGCTGCTGTTCAGTCCTGCCCACTCTCTCTCCTGATTGGCTAACTGACTTTGATTGACAGCTGCGGGAGCCAATGGCGCCCCTGCTGTATATCAGCCAATCAGGAGGGAGAGTCCCGGAATGGCAGAGGGACTCGTGGACATCACTGGATAGAGATGGGTCTCAGGCAAGTATTAGGGGGGCTGAGGAGGGCTACTACACACAGAATGCTTTTTTCAAATATTTTATTTTAACCACAAAAAGGCAAATCCAGGTTCTCACCGGAGCCATATATACAAAGTAACATAACAAATACATTGAAACAGTAAAACAATTATCCACCTAGTAATCAAATCATACATAACACCTTCTATGTTTATCCTATATAAATAGAAATAGATAAATATAGAAAGTAATACATAAATAAGAAATATAGAGCCGTTTTTTATCGCGACCTGGGAAAAGAAAAAAAAACCCTCAGCAGCTATGCCCGGAATCACCTTATCCATTTTTCGTTTCCTAAATTGCAGGAAAAAAACAAAAAAAGAGAGAACACACCCAAGGGAAAAAAAAAGGGGGGGGGGGGCTAATGAGCAACGATAACTAGTTATTGGCTGTCTAATTATATTGTCTATACCCGACAATTATGAGTTGAGAAAAGTCAAACCTTCTTCAGAGAGGATAAATGTATTCCACCGTATCCATAACTCAGAATTAGGGATGAGCCGAACACCCCCCCTGTTCGGTTCGCACCAGAACTTTCAAACGGACCCCAAATTCGTACGAACTTTAGAACCCCATTGAAGTCTATGGGACTCGAACGTTCGAAATTAAAAGTGCTAATTTTAACGGCTAATATGCAAGATACTGTCCTAAAAAGGGTTTGGGGACCTGGCTCCTGCCCCAGGGGACATGGGTCAATGCCTAAAATGTTTTTAAAAATGGCCGTTTTGGCAGGAGCACTGATTTTAATGACGATTAAAGTGAAAAAAAAAGTGAAATATTCCTTTAAATATGGTGCCTGGGGGGTGTCTGTAGTATGCCTGTGAAGTGCCACATGTTTCCCGCGTTTAGAACAGTCCCTGCACAAAATGACATTAAACGGAAATAATATCATTTAAAACTGCTTGCGGTTTTAATGTTATATCTGGTTCCTGCAATATGGTTGAAAATCATTGAGAAAAATGGCATGGGTAGCCCTCCCTGCCCATTACCAGCCCCTTTGGGTCTTTTACGCATATTAAGGGGAACCCATTAAAAAAAGGAAATGCGTGTGGCCCCCAGGCCCTATATACTCAGCACAGCTATACACAGCAGTATACAGGCGGTGCAAACAAGACAGGGACTGTGTAGGTTTGTTGTGTTAAGTTGAATCTGTTTGTCATTTTCAACTGGTACATTTTTAAAGTGTAGCTCCAGTCAAAAAAACTATTTTTAAGCTTTTTGGAAAACATAGGGAAGGGGTTATTCCCCCTTTATAATTTGTTTTATCGTACATCTTTTTTTCATCTCACTTGCTATTGTCTCCTTCCATTTGCAAGTAGGAGATGTTTGTAAGTTGGATGTTTGAAAGTAGGGGCCTGCCCTATATGCTAGGCAGAAATGGCGGAACAAGGTGTTGGTTTTGCCACAACATTGTAAGCCCTCAAAGTGACCCTTGGTGGGCGCTGGAGCGCCCTGCTGTGAACGATTATATCAAGAATTGTAATAACATGCCATTGTTGAACAGTGGTAGAAAAATTGACCTTTGGTGGTTGTGGTGTTGGTGCTACACTATAAGTCCTCACAGTTACTCTGGGTGGGCACAGGAACGAGCCCTCCTGTGAAATATTATATCAAGAATTGTAATTACATGTCCCTGTTAAACAGGGGCAGAAAAATTGGGCCTTAGGCACTGGTGCTGGTGCCACGACACTGCAACCTCTCCCATATACTCTAGTTTTATTGCAGGAATTAGCCCTGCTGCAAAGCATTGCATCAAAAATTGTAATTAAACGCCCCTGTTAAACAGGGGCAAAAAAATTGGGCCTTAGGCACTGGTGCTGGTGCCACGACACTGCAACCTCTCCCATATACTTTTGTTTTATTGCAGGAATTAGCCCTGCTGCAAAGCATTGCATCAAAAATTGTAATTAAACGCCCCTGTTAAACAGGGGCAGAAAAATTGGGCCTTAGGCACTGGTGCTGGTGCCACCACACTGCAACCTCTCCCATATACTCTAGTTTTATTGCAGGAATTAGCCCTGCTGCAAAGCATTGCATCAAAAATTGTACTTAAACGCCCCTGTTAAACAGGGGCAGAAAAATTGGGCTAATGGCATCACCCAGAACCAAAAATGTTCTTCCAACATATCAGCGGAGGAGGAAGAGGATAGACAATCAACATAACAGGACAGTCACTCAGCATCAGCATAGGCAGTCTTGAAGGGATGTGATATTTCAAAAAAAATTATTCGGTTACATCAGCTTCAGGTGCTTGGTAGCTGTGGGTGATCCAAGACTGATTCATCTTGATGAAGGTCAGTCAATCAACTGATTCGGTGGACAGGCGCACCCTGTGATCGGTAACAAAGCCACCAGCAGCACTGAAGGTGCGTTCCGAAAGAACGTTGGATGCAGTGATCCATCCTCAAGACCCAGTAAGCCAGAGGATTTTCGGTGGGAAAGGTGTCCAAGTCTGACCTTGCCCCTAGGTATTCCTGCACCATGTAAATCAGACGCTGGCGATGGTTGCTGGAATCGATCATACCTTGGGGCTGCGGACTAAAAAATTGTCTGAAAGCATCAGTCAGACGGCCACCTTCTCCACCGCTCCTTCTGACCGATGTCTCAGCAACACGTTGTCCAGGACCAGGAGTTTGTAACCTCCCAGTCTCTGGGAACGCGTTGCACAGACCTTTCTGCAAGGCCTCCTGGATATGTCTCATCCTCTGCTCCCTCTGCGATGGCAAGATAAGGTTGGCAACCTTACCCTTGTACCGTGGATCAAGGAGAGTGGCCAGCCAGTAATGGTCCCTCTCCTTGATCCGAAGAATACGAGGATTCTTCCGCAGGCTTTGCAGGATCAGGGAGGCCATGCAGCGTAGGTTAGCTGAGGCATTCGGTCCGGAGTCCTCTGGGTCACTAAGGGCAACATGATCCGCAGCTACCTCCTCCCAGCCACGTACAAGTCCACGTGTTTCTTGGGACTGTAAATCATCCCTACAAGACTGCTGCTGCTGATGCTGAGTGCCAGCCTCCACCTCCATGCTGACACAATCATCCTCCTCCTCCTCTTCCTCCTCCTCATCCTCTTCCTGTGTGATGGGTGGCACAGCAGGAACACTGTCTGGATAAAGGGGGCCTTGAGAGGCAAGGAAGTCCTCCTCTTCCTGCCTCTGTTCTGCCTCAAGTGCCCTGTCCATTATTCCACGCAGCGTATGCTCCAAGAGGTGGACAAGAGGTACAGTGTCACTGATGCATGCACTGTCACTGCTCACCATCCTTGTGGCCTCCTCAAACGGTGACAGGACAGTGCATGCATCCCTGATCATGCCCCATTGGCGTGGTGAGAAAAAACCGAGCTCCCCTGACCCTGTCCTGGTGCCGTAGTCGCACAGGTACTCATTGATGGCCCTCTGCTGCGTGTGCAGCTGCTGCAGCATGGCCAACGTTGAGTTCCACCTGGTGGGCATGTCACATATAAGGCAGTTCTTGGGCAGGTTCAACTCCTTTTGGAGCTCAGCCAGCCGAGCACAGGCATTAAATGATCGGCAGAAATGCACACAGACTTTCCTGGCCTGCTTCAGGACATCCTGTAAGCCCGGGTACCTGCCCAAGGACCGCTGCACCACCAGGTTAAGGACGTGAGCTACACAGGGCACATGGGTCAGTTGTCCCTGTCGGAGGGCGGAGAGGAGGTTGGTGCCATTGTCGCAAACCACCATTCCTGGCTTAAGCTGGCGTGGCGTCAACCACCTCTCGGCCTGCCCCTGCAGAGCTGACAAAACATCCGCCCCAGTGTGGCTCCTGTCCCCCAAACAAACCAGCGCAAGCACGGCATGGCGTTTTGGCTGCGTACTTGCGTAGCCCTTGGAACGCCTATGGAGCACCGCTGGTTCTGAGGACAGAGCACTGGAAGAAGCCATGGAGGAAGAAGAAGAGGAGGGGGTGGAGGAGAGAGGTGTGTCACAACCAATAGTAGCATTTTGGAGGCGTGGTGGCGGAACAACCTCCAACACTACTGCACCTTGTCCTGCATCCTTCCCAGCTGCCAGAACAGTGACCCAATGGGCCGTGAAAGACAGGTAACGTCCCTGTCCATGCCTGCTGGACCATGAGTCAGCGGTAATATGCACCTTACCGCTGACCGCCCTGTCCAGCGAGGCAAGGACATTGCCTTCCACATGCCGGTAGAGAGCCGGAATCGCTTTCCGTGAGAAAAAGTGGCGTTTGGGGACCTGCCACTGAGGAACCGCACATTGTACAAACTCACGGAAGGGGGCCGAGTCTACCAACTGAAAAGGCAGCAGTTGAAGTGCTAGCAATTTAGCCAAGCTAGCATTCAACCGCTGGGCATGTGGATGGCAGGGAGTGAACTTCTTTCGCCAGTCCAGCAGCTGGGGCAGGGACATTTGCCTGCTATAATCGGACGTGGGTGTACTGCTAGCAGAGTGCCCGGAAGCACTTGGCTGTGACACACCTAATTCTACACCTTCATTCCTCTCAGAGCAGGTTTCAGAGAGGACTGAAGGTTTAGTGGGGTTGGAGATGCCAGCTGATGAGGAGCAAGGAGAGGTCCGCTTTGTTCTTTGGTGTGGGTCTTTGAGGTACGCTTGCCAACGAGCTGCATGGCAGGTCAACATATGTCTGGTCAAGCATGTGGTGCCCAAGCGGCTGATGTTTTGGCCACGCGAGATACGCTTGAGACATATGTTGCAAATAGCAGCGGTGCGATCTGATGCACTCGTCTCAAAAAAGGCCCACACCAAAGAACTTTTAGAATAACGCGCAGAGGCAGCGCCCTGCACAGGCGGAGCTCTGCGGTGTGATTCAGTCGGTGTGCTGCCCCTAAGCTGGCTCCCGGAGGGCATCCTGCCTCGTTGGACATGTGCCTCCTCCTCCTCCTCTCTCCTACCAGGCACCCACGTGGAGTCAGTGCCCTCATCATCTCCTCCCTCTTCATCGCTGTAGCAAACCTGGCAATATGCTGCAGCTTGTGGAACATGACTGCCAGATTGCTGTCCTTCTTGAGCATCCCCTCTCTCTGCATTATACGCTACTGCCTTCCTCTAGCTGAGTGTCATCATCAGAGCCTACAAAACACTGGGCATCCTCCTGGAGCATGTACCCAACACTGTGCTCAAAGAGTTCAGGAGACTCCTCAGGAGGACGTGGTGGGTCTAGGGAAGGAGTCATTGATGATGACATTGAGACGAGGGAAGACGATGCGTTGGCAGCTGCTTTGCTAGTACCCTGAGACTGGGTGAGAGAGGATGAGGAGGATGAAGAGGGCTTGGTCATCCACTCTACCAAGTCGTTGGCATGTTGCGGTTCAACATGTCCAGCTGCCGAAAAGAAGGACAAGCGTGTCCCATGGCCACGTGCTGATGACAATGCACCGCGTCCATGACCAGCACTGTTGTCTCTAGACACAGAGCCTGCTTGCCCTCTTTTATCGGCTCGCGCCTGTCTGCCTCTCCTTGCTGGCTTTCCAGACATGGTAATGGCCTGAAGGGAGTTGGGTAAAACAGCAGTTGGGTAGTGTATATTGTGCTGGAGGCACACAACACCCACTAACTCCTGCAGATGCCTTTATTTTAGAACATCAGAGATAAAGGGGTATACTGTAATGGAGGCACACAACACCCACTAAGCCCTGCAGATGGCTCTATTAGAGAACAGCAATAAAGGGTAGATACAGGTGTATATTGTGCTGGAGGCACGAAACACCCACTAACTCCTGCAGATGCCTTTATTATAGAACACCAGAGATAAAGGGGTATACTGTAATGGAGGCACACAACACCCACTAAGCCCTGCAGATGGCTCTATTAGAGAACAGCAATAAAGGGTAGATACAGGTGTATACTGTGCTGGAGGCACACAACACCCACTAACTCCTGCAGATGCCTTTATTATAGAACACCAGAGATAAAGGGGTATACTGTAATGGAGGCACACATTACCCACTAAGCCCTGCAGATGGCTCTATTAGAGAACAGCAATAAAGGGTAGATACAGGTGTATATTGTGCTGGAGGCACAAAACACCCACTAACTCCTGCAGATGCCTTTATTATAGAACACCAGAGATAAAGGGGTATATACAGATGTATACTGTGCTGTGCTGGAGGCACACACAACTTACAATAACTCCTGCAGATGGCAGATGGCTCAAATAGAGAAGAGCTATGTAGGTGGATATAGCGGTGTGTACTGGGTACAGAGCACGCAGACAGCACGCACAAGCTCCTAACACTACTGACTGCAAGCTCTATTATAAAAGATAGATCACTAGCTATATAGGTGAGGTGAATATAGCGGTGTATACTGCGGTCAGGGCACGCAGACAACAACCACTACAGAAGAGCAAGATCGAAAATCGGCCGATAATGATCGGTGTATACTGTGTTGAAGGTACACAGAACACCCACTAACTGCTTCAGACGCCAACACACTACACAAGGCCGCCGCGCTGGCGGCCTTATATAGTGTGGGGCATGTACTACACAGCCTGAGCTATGATTGGCCACAGGCATCCTGCCTGTGGCCAATCATGGCTCTCCTCGCTGCTGGCGCTGTGATTGGCCAAGCATGTGGGGTCACAGTGCATGCTTGGCCAATCATGAGCCAGCAATGCACTGCGATGATGCGGTGCATTGTGGGCCGTGAGCGCCACACAAATTTGGCGCGAGCGGCCCATAACGCTCGGAATTCGCCGAACGGGCGAACAGCCGATGTTCGAGTCGAACGTATGTTCGACTCGAACACGAAGCTCATCCCTACTCAGAATACTTTTCGTGTTTGGTTTGTGCTGAAAATATAAGATTTTCTGTCTTATTAACCACTTCAGCACCGGTGTATAGTCATACGACGTCCGCAGATGGGATCTCCCATCCTGGGCGGGCGGGCATCATATGACGTCCTCTCATTCCCAGGCCGTCTGGGGGGGGGGGGCGGCATCGCTCGGGACCAGGAGTGCGTGCCCAGCAGCCGCGATGTCCGCCGGGCACCCGCGATTGCCCGGGAACACAGCAGGACTGTGGATCTGTGTATGTAAACACACGTCCTGTCAGTGCAGAGGAGACCGATGGTGTGTTCCCAGTACAGAGGAACACCGATCGGTCTCCTCCCTTTGTGAGTCCCCTCCCCCCACAGTTAGAATCACTCCCATAGGGAACATATTAGCCCCTGCAGCTCCCCCTGGTGTTAACCCCTTCCCTGCTAGTCACATTTACACAGTAATCAGTGCAATTTTATAGCACTGATCGCTGTGTAAATGTGAATGGTCCCAAAAATGTGTCAAAAGTGTCCGATGGGTCCGCCATAATGTTGCAGTCACAAAAAAAAATCGCAGATCGCCGCCATTACTAGTAAAAAAAAAATGCCATAAATCTATCCCCTATTTTGTAGATGCTATAACTTTTGCACAAACCAATCAATATACACATATTGTGATTTTTTTTACCAAAAATATGAAGAATACGTATCGGCCTAAACTGAGGAAATTTTTTTTTTTTTTTTTAAATGAGATATTTATTATAGCAAAAAGTAAAAAATATTGTGTTTTTTTTTTTCAAAATTGCCGCTCTTCTTTTGTTTATAGCGCAAAAAAATAAAAACCGTAAAGATGATCAAATACCACCAAAATAAAGCTCTATTTGTGGGAAAAAAAGGATGTAAATTTTGTTTGGGTGAAACGTAGCACGACCGCGCAATTGTCAGTTAAAGCGACGCAGTTCCAAATCGCAAAAAGTGTTTTGGTAAGGAAGGGGGTAAAATCCTCCGGGGCTGAAGTGGATAATCTTTTCCACCTTATGAAGCCAGCATCCAATAGTAGGAGGTAACATATTTTTCCACCTAAGGGGGATACATGCTTTCACAGCATTTACTAAGTGTCAAAAAATGTCAAAAAGTGTAGCTGCTGACTTTTCATAAACAGACAATCACTCACCTGTCCCATGGTCCAGCGATGCGGCCACCCAGAACCCTCGCTTCTCTGCCTCGGTTCTCTCCGGCGCTGGCATCACAAGTGTGGGCACCTGGCTGTGACAGCTTGCGACTTCACAGCCGGGTGTGCACTGCGCATGCGCAAGTCACGCTGCGTCTGCTCAACGGCCTGTAATCTTCTGGGACCTGTGATTTGTCCCAGAATATTTCAGGGAGGGAGGGGGAGAGAACTTCCACTCGAGTCGCCTAGGGGATCAGAGAGGAAGTGGAAGCTGGGTATCTGTCAAAACCAGGTACTCTCCCCCCCAAAAGAATTACATGTCAAATGTGGCATGTAAGGAGTCCTTACAGCGGAAGTTCCTTTTTTGGGTGGAATTCCACTTTAAGATTAAAAAAAACCTTTACAACTCCTTTAAGAAATTTAGGAAAAAACATAGTAGCATTGAACTGTGTATGACATTATGCATAAGAAAGAACTCATGGACACTGCAGGTTTTTCTCATATGCTTTATTTATTGCTGAAAATTCCATTTATGTGAGCTATAATAGAATATGGAATATAACTTCAAAGCTGGATACAAAAATAAATAAATACACTTAAAAGGAAGTGTCATTGGGTACAAGGATCCGAGTCACCACTGAGATCAATTGTCTGGATTGTAGACTTTCGAACATTGTTGGGAGCATTAAATGTTGAATAGTTCAGATGACCCCAGGCACAGTGTCACAGAATTGTGACTACGTACCTTTACTTATGTTGTTTGCTATGATGAAAAAAATAAAATAAAATCAGTAAAACGCAATGCATTTTCTGAAAAATGAAAGGAAACATATAATTTGTTTTTAGCACATCCACATATTTGAGTTATAATTGTAGAATTTATTTCTTTATTTTTATTTATTCATGTATTTTATATGATCTTAAAGCAGTATTAACCACTTCAGCTCCTGAAGATTTAACCCCCCCCCTCCCCCGAACAGGTCATTTTTTGCGATTCGGCACTGCGTCGTTTTAACTGACAATTGCGTGGTCGTGCGACATTGCACCCAAACAAAATTGACGTCCTTTTTTTCCCACGAATAGAGCTTTCTTTTGGTGGTATTTGATCACCTCTGCGATTTTTCTTTTTTGCGCTATAAACAAAAATGGCAACAATTTTGATTTTTTTTAAAAAAAATGCAATGTTTTCATTCTATCAACGTTGAAGGGATTTTCCCATAACTTCTGGCCTTGACAGGAAGTTAGGGAAATCTCCCCAAGAAGGAAACAGTTGGCACTGAAAACCTGATGAATACTTGAGTACTCTAACCATTTCGTGCTCTATTCAGAATTGGATACCAGACACACAGGGAGTGCATACCTCCCAACCGTTCCTGATTTCGAGGGACTGTCCCTGATTTGGAGCAATGTCCCTCTGTCCCTCATTCCTCCTCATTTGTCCCTCATTTTGGTCTGATCTATAGAAGTATAGAAGTGTATAAAATGCACTTTTTATCTAAAGAAAAAGTGTTTTCCAGTGCTAAACCTTTCATCTGATTTCTAAATTGCTGCCTTTGGAAAATCCAAAAGCCAATATAAAGGAATAGTAGTGGTAAAAAAAAAAAAAAAAGTGGGTTTAACCAATCTTATTTTTTTTGTACAATTCTCCTTTATCCACATGCCGACAGGCCATAGTTGGAAGAAGGCTACAGCGCGGTCGGCTTATTTTGTGAGGGCGTCCATGGATGTCCTCACAGAATTTTGCTCCCGCGTGCCCCCAGGGAGCGCACCTGGAAACATCAGTGACCGCCGGGTCCAGAAGACCGGGCGCATCACAGATCACGGTAAATGGCAGCTATTAGCGACCGTTTACCACGTGATCGCTCTGTCAAATGACGGAGCGATCACAACAACAGACCAGCTTCGCATCCGGTTCCTCCCTCCCCTCTCTGTACCGATCGGTACAGTGTGAGGGGAGAGGGGAGAGATCGTTTGCAGCGCTGTGCACTGGATGTGGAGTGCCCACAGCTCTGCTCAATGCTCATTCCAACCACATCCAGGCTCTGCAATACTCTGCCAATACTCTGACTCTGCCAATACACTGCCATACCCTGAAATACTCTGCAATACTCTGACATGCCCTAAAATACTCTGAAATACTCTGCAATACCCTGCAATACTCTGCAATACTCTGCCATACCCTGCAATACCCTGCCATACCCTGCAATACCCTGCCATACCCTGCAATACCCTGCCATACTCTGTCGTACCCTGCCATACTCTGTCATTCCCTGCAATACTCTGCCATAGCCTGCCATACCCTGAAATATTCTGCAATACTCTGCCATACTCTGCAATACCCTGCCATACCCTGCAATACTCTGCCATACTCGTCCATACTCTGCAATACCCTGAAATACTCTGACATACCCTGCAATACCCTGAAATACTCTGCAATGCCCTGCAATACTCTGCAATACTCTGCCATACCCTGCAATACTCTGCCATACCCTGCCATACTCATCCATAATCTGCCATACCCTGCAATACTCTGCAATACCCTGTAATACTCTGCCATACCCTGCAATACTCTGCCATACTCTGCCATACCCTGCAATAATCTGCAATGCCCTGAAACACTCTGCAGTACTCTGCCATAACCTGAAATACTCTGCAATACTCTACAATACTCTGCCATACCCTGCAATACTCTGCAATACTCTGCCATACTCATCCATACTCCGCAATACTCTGCCATACCCTGCAATACTCTACAATACTCTGCCATACCTTGCCATACCCTGTGATACTCTGCCATACTCTGCAATACTCTGCCATACCCTGCCATACTCATCCATACTCTGCAATACTCTGCAATGGTCTGCCATACCCTGCCATACTCATCCATACTCTGCAATACTCTGTCATACCCTGCAATACTCTGCAATGCCCTGCAATACTCTGCCATAGCCTGTAATACTCTGACATACCCTGCAATATTCTGACATACCCTGCAATACTCTGCAATACCCTGCCATACCCTGTAATACTCTGCAATATTCTGCAATACCCTGAAATACTCTGCCATACCCTGCAATACTCTGCAACCCCCTGCCACAGCCTGCCATACTCTGCCATACTCATCCATACTCAGCAATACTCTCTCATACCCTGCCATACTGATCCATACTCTGCCATACTCATCCATGCTCTGCAATAAACTGCAATACTCATCCATTCTCTGCAATACTCATCCATCAATCCATACTCTGCAATACTCATCCATCCATCCATACTCAGCCATACCCAGCTATACTCAGCCATACCCAGGCATCCCACCCCCACTCAGCCATACCCACCCATCCATACCCAGCCATCCACATCCACGCCACATCAGTTTGCATCCATGCTACTACAGTGCCTCAAAGTCTAATTAGATAGTCAAATTAACCAAATTGCCCCTAGAACGCCTGCTGGTGCTCCCTGCATGTTGGGCCTCTGTATGTGGCTATGCTTTGTTCTCACACATGTGGTATCGCCATACTCAGGAGGAGTATCAGAATGTATTTTGGGGTGTAATTTGTGGTATGCATATACTGTGTGGGAGAAATAACCTGATAATATGACAATTTTGTGGAAAAAAAAAGAAGAAAATAATTTGATTTTGCAAAGAATTGTGGGAAAAAATTACAAGTTCAAAAACCTCACTGTGCTGCTTCCTAAATACCTTGGAATGTCTACAGGCATACCCCACTTTTAAGTACACAATGGGGTTTATTTACTAAAGCTGGTGCAAAATCAGGCTCACTTCTGCATAGAAACCAATGAGCTTCTAAGTTTTAATACCCAAGCTTAATTGAACAATTAAACCAATGAGGTTAGTAGCTCATTGGTTTCTATGCAGAAGTGAGCCTGATTTTGCACTTTCCAGCTTTAGTAAATAAACCCCTTTGTGTACTTAAAAGTGGGGTATGTCTGTACTTTCCAAAAAGTGCTAATTTGGGGGGTATTTGTACTTTCCTGGCTTGTTAGGTCTCAAGAAATGAGACCGTCAGTACTTCAGGTGTGATAAATTTTCAGAGATTGGCACCATATCTTGTGGACTCTATAACTTTCTCACCCACCAAATAATCTACACCCATTTTGATTATTTTTTACCAAAGATATGTAGCAGTATAACTTTTGGCCAAAATGTATGAAGAAAAATTACAAATTTGCTAAATTTTAACAGAAACAAAGATTTTATTTATTTATTTATTTATTTTTACATAATTTTCAGTATTTTTTTATTTATAGCGCAAAAAATAAAAAACCCAACGGTGATTAAATACCACCAAAAGAAAGCTATATTTGTGTGAAAAAAAGGACAAAAATGTCATATGGGTACAGTGTTGCATGACTGAGTAATTGTAATTCAAAATGTGGGTGCACCGAAAGCTGAAAATTGGTCTGGTTAGAAAGGGGGTTTAAGTGCCCAGTGGTCAAGTGGTTTAGGGGGTGTGGCAATGGGGTGTGTCCTATGCCTGCATACTTTTGCTGATAGGCGTTCCTCATTCCCATTTCGGAAAGTTGGGAGGTATGGGAGTGTAGTGTTTTTTAGGAGCAGACTCGTGGATTTGCATTGTGAGAAGGAGCAGCATTGCAAAGCAGGAAGCAGCCCCTGCACATGTAATAAACAAATGTGTCTGCCCCCCATGTAATTCCAATCTTTACATAGAAACAAGATTTTAAAAGCTTTAATAGACACTGATAAGATGATTTACATCAAGCTGATCCCTTAATCATGAAATGCCTTAAACAAACTGGAAATACTTTACATTTTCTTTAAGTCAGTAAAGATGTCCTTTAAATAAACAAAACAGGCTGGCACCAATCATTGAGAAGTACCACTTCCTAAGGCTGCAACTGCCAGACATCATCAACCCACAGAGCGAGGAGGAGAGGAGGTCTGTCCTGCAGCCAGGGGCTCTGATGGCAGTCTGTCCCTTACGATTGCTCAGTGATGACAGGTCACATCTGCACGCATCAGATCAGGCTAGAGACTCGTGGGTGGAGGGGCTGGTCTTAGATTTAATGCAAACTGACCAACGAAGAGAAAGATGCAGAGAGGATGTGGCAGGGCAGGAACTGGCCTTTTCTTCCAGACATAGGGAAAGAGAAGAAGAGCGGCATACACAACATAGGCTATTCATGTGAACAACAGCATGTGACAAGCCTGACTCTATTATATACTACTATAAATCACAAGGCCTTACTTGTAATTGTATTCTGGCTTTTTATTCATGTTCATTTCCTATTTTTAAAATATACTATATTCATTTTCTATCATTTTCTATATTTAGAGATCTGATTCCAGAGAACACACAACCACATTGCAGAGGAAGGTTTTAAAGGAAACAATTGGGAGGCTACCATTGCAGACTTTTCTTTCTCAAATGCTGCCGTGTTGATCCAATGGTGTTAATACCTTATGCCTCACAGACTCATATATGCAGTTTAGAAGTTCTGACTTCACTTTGACTTTCAGGTAAATATCAAAACACACTTTAAAGGGTAAGTGTCTGGGGTCAGGCTCAGAGACCAGTAGCTATAACAGTAAGGGGACACCTACCGAGCAGCAGGATAGGTATACAAGCAGGTCACCCTGACAAATAACCTCATCTGAGGTACGAAGTCTAAGTACTAACCAGTGTTCACCAGAGCGCCTGATGGTGGAGATGGGTTTAGCTGTGTGTTACTACCAGGTCATGGTCCTCAGGATCACCCCACCAGAACGGGAGCAAGCTGTGGTCCAGTAGTGGATATATCATATAAGGGTCAAACAGACACGTAGTCAGTAAAAATCTAAGGGTCGGTAACAAGTAGTTGCAGGTTGGGATCAAGCTGAAGCATAGTCGACGAACAAGCCAAGGGTCAGTAACAAGTAGTAGCAAAGATATGGACAGCAGCACGAAAGACAAAAGGGAGATACTGGCTGGAGAGAGCACAATAATCTAGCAAACAGGAAGAGCAAAGGCATGGCTTAAATCATAGGAAGAGTAAAGGGTTCAAGGTTCAAGACAAACGAGGTTCAAGGCAGGACCATTCAAGGAATTGTCCATGGATATGACCAGCATTCCAGATGGCTCAGAAAGAGGAGACATTGCCTGACACAGTAGAGGATCTGGGTTCAAATCCAGGCCCTGACAGTAAGGTTACTTTCAGAGTAAGTATCCATGCTGCCTAGCCTCAAAGACGGCCCTATAGTAATCTAAGAGGGCTCATTGAACAGGTGTGACCAGTGGTAAGGAAGTTTTAGCTTGATGATGTAAGTATTACAGCAGGCTCATATAAGTAAGCAACTTGGTGGCCAGCATGAGTAGTTCAGAGCAAAAGGGCTAGGCGGGGTGGGTAGGTTTCCTTTAAAGTACACTTGCCCTTTAAGGTATAAATATTACAGTTATAAAACTGAGAGTAGACTCCAGGCACTTGTAAATACCAGCACATATCTTGATTAGAGTTGAGAGGAAAATTTAAAGCTTTCACAAATTTATCTGAAAATCTGGAGATTTTCGATTAAATGTTTTGCCATTTTGGCAAAACACATTGAAGTCAGTGATTAGGACAAAATTTAGGGTTTTTTGGTGTTTTTAAGGAACTTTGTATGTACTACCCCAGAAGATGTTATGTGTAATGAAACATACAGAGCGGAGCTAGATGCTGACATCATTGCGTAACCAGAATTGACCAGGAAGTTGTTTGTTTTGCCGGCTGGATTGCTTTTTTTAATGCGCACTTACTTTTTATCATCTGTAAGTGTAACATAATTTTAATTAAGGGGTATTTTGAAGATTTTACACTATATGAGGAGTATGCCATTCTTCTTCCTTCTGAGTACATGTGGCTGATGATTGGAAGTGATGATGTTGAGATAATCAGGCTACCTGTTGACTCAGTCAGCAGAAGATGAGACAGACGTGGAGCAATATACATGCTTTTTGTGACCACTCTTTTATTAGGGGGTCATATACTTCTGGTAAGCCTGCAGTCTTGATCTCTTGCTGGTCTGTCGCAACACTTTCAACAAGGATTTTCTTGGTGGAATCATTTTTCACACATGCATTTTGTAGACTTTCACATCAATAACTTTGGGACTTTTTATGTTTTTGATATTTGAATTTATTTGCATAGCACATTTTATTTATTTCCATGTATTACTATAGTAGATATCTCACATGTGTGTTTGCAGCTTTTTTGTGTCCTTTTTTGTTTTCTTACACTGGCATGGTTTTCTTTTTAACCACTTTGCGCCCGCGCTATAGCCAAAAGACGGCTACAGCGCGGACACTAACTGCGGGAGGCCCTCCCTGGACGTCCTCCTGTTTACTTGCCCATGGCTCGCCCCTGGGCACTCATCGGGGAAGTTCTGTGCTGCTCGTGTCCCCCGGACACAGCCAGTCACAGATCACTGTAAACGGCCAATCACAGACAGCGTGTGAGGAGGGAGAGATGAACCACTGCATCTCTGCAGCAGTCAGTGTAAAAAATAAATAAATAAATAAAAATACAGTGCCCATCTGTCCCCACTGCCATCTGTCCCCACTGCCACCTGTTCCCACTGCCATCTGCCCCCTGTCAGTGCCATCTGCCCCCACTGCCACCTATCATCAGTGCCATCTTTCCCCAGTGCCACCTGTCATCAGTGCCCCCTGTCATCAGTGCCACCTGTCCCCAGTGCCACCTGTCCCCACTGTCATCTGTCCCCAGTGCCATCTGTCCCCAGTGCCACGTATAAGTGCCATCTGTCATCAGTGCCATCTGTCATCAGTGCCACATAGTGCCATCTGTCATCAGTGCCACGTGTCATCAGTGCCACATAGTGCCATCTGTCATCAGTGCCATATCAGTGTCATGTGTCATCAGTGCCACATATTAGTGCCATCAGTCATCAGTGCCACGTATCAGTGCCATCTGTCAACAGTGCCACCTATCAGTGTCACGTGCCATCTGTTACCAGTGTCATGTGTCATCAATGCCAGGTATCAGTGCCATCTGTCATCAGTGTCACATGTCATCAGTGCCACGTATTAGTTCATCTGTCATCAGTGCCACGTATTAGTGCCATGTGTCATCAGTGCCACGTATAAGTGCCATCTGTCATCAGTGCCACATATTAGTGCCATCTGTCAGTGTCACGTGTCATCAGTGCCACGTATTAGTGGCATCTGTCATCAGTGCCACGTATCAGTACCACGTATCAGTGCCATCTGTCATCAGTGCCATGTCAGTGTCACGTGTCATTGTCCTGGTGCTCCAGGGCCTTCAAAAGTGTAATAGGTAGTCAACAAGTTAGATGTGTAATTTATGCTCCTAGAACATGTGATGGCACTCCCTGCATGTTGGGCCTCTCTATGTGGCCAGGCTGTGGAAAAGTCCAACACATGTGGTATCATAATACTCAGGAGGAGTAGCAAAATTTATTTTGGGGCATTATTTGTGGTATACACATGCCACGTGAGAGAAATAACCTATTACAATGATAAATTTGTTATTGAAAAATCATGAATGCTAAACAACGTGATTTGTAATAGTATGTATAAGAAATATTTTTTACTGTCTTTTGTAAATGTGAAAAACTAAATAGAAATATTTAAATACAATGATAATTTTGTGAAAAAAATGAAAATAAAATAAAAAAATCGTAATTTTGCAAAGAATTGTGGGGAAAAATTACATCAAAAAGCTCACCATTCCTCTTACTAAATACCTTGGAATGTCTACTTTCAAAAAAGGGGTCATTTGGGGGGTATTTGTACTTTCCTGACTTGTTCGGGTCACAAGAAGTGAGATAGGCCACCAGTACATCAGATGCAATCAATTTTGTGTGATTCGCACCACAGCTTGTAGACTCTCTAACTTTCACAAAGACCAAATAATATTCACTAATGTGGGTTATTTTTACCAAAGATATGTAGCAGTATAAATTGTGGCCAAAATTTATGAAGAAAAATTAATAATTTACAAAATGTTATCACAGAAACAAAGAAAAATGTGTTTTTTTTTTCAAAATTTTCATTATTTTTTCATTTATAGCGCAAAAAATAAAAAACCCAGAGGTGATCAAATACCACCAAAAGAAAGCTCTATTTGTGGGAAAAAAAGGACAAAAAATTAATTTGTGTACAGTGTTGCATGACTGAGTAATTGTCATTCAAAGTGTGAGAGCACCGAAAGCTGAAAATTGGTCTGGGCAGGAGGGGTGTTTAAGTGCCCAGTAGGCAAGTGGTTAATAAACAGATACTATAAAGAGGCATAGCACATGCTTTTTTTATCTTTGTATAAGTAAATAGTGATGGACGAACTTCCGACGGGACGTTTCGCGAACGCGGACCGGGAACGCGGCCGATAGTTCGCGAACCGGAGCGTTCGCGGCGGGCCCCATTGACTTCAATGGGAGGCGAACTTCGCAAACCTATAGGTCAAATTTGCAGCCACAAAATAATTATTAGCTGTGCAAACATAGTCTCACCGCATGGCCAATGACATAACACATGTATGAGGTGAATCTGGGGTCGACAACTACAAGCATTCTTTTTTTATATGGGAAATTGTTCTGACAATTCAGGACTGTGGAGCGCATGAAGGCAATGGAGGAGAGGGAAGGTCAGGGACCAGGGTAGGCAAAGAAGAGGGTGCAGGAGATGATCACCAGCAGCGTCACATACAGCAATGACACCTGCACCCTGATAGAGTCATCTGACAGCAGCACCGTGATACAGAGCACTGACATCAGCAGCGTGACATACAGCAAAGACACCTGCACCGTGATAGAGTCATCTGACAACAGCACCGTGATAAAGAGCACTGACATCAGCAGCGTGACATAAAGCACTAACACCAGCACCATGATATACAGCACTGACAGCAGCACCGTGATAGAGAGCACCGACATCAGCAGCGTGACATAAAGCACTCACACCAGCACCGTGATATACAGCACTGACAGCAGCACCGTGATAGAGAGCACTGACATCAGCAGCGTGACATAAAGCACTCACACCAGCACCGTGATATACAGCACTGACAGCAGCACCGTGATAGAGAGCACTGACATCAGCAGCGTGACATAAAGCACTCACACCAGCACCGTGATATACAGCACTGACAGCAGCACCGTGATAGAGAGCACTGACATCAGCAGCGTGACATAAAGCACTCACACCAGCACCGTGATATACAGCACTGACAGCAGCACCGTGATAGAGAGCACTGACATCAGCAGCGTGACATAAAGCACTCATACCAGCACCGTGATATACAGCACTGACAGCAGCACCGTGATAGAGAGCACTGACATCAGCAGCGTGAGAGTGGCTGCGCATCAGAAATGTCCTCTTGATATGGATCGGAAAATAATTCCTGTGACTCAAGCGGAAGGTATGTGGTGGTGGTGGTGGTGTTGTTGGTGGTAGTGTCTTTGGGGGTGCACATAGCAGAGAGTGAAGAAGAGGGTGCAGATCAAGAGGATGAGGAGGGTGCAGAAGAGTAAGGCTGAGCGAGCCATTCAACCAAGTCTGGTGCGTCCTTTAAAGTAATTGAACGCACCTTCTGCAACTTCCCACTTTGGCTCAAGCCTGTTGCTCCTGCCCTACCCCTACCACCCCTGTATACCACCCCTGTGGAAGGACCTGCCTCTTCCTCTGCCTGTCATTTTATAAATGACCCTGTGACAAAGCTCTCAGTCCCTATACCAATGAAGGACTGCTGCAGTATAGGGCAGCGGTCAGCAGTTGTGCACCTCAACCCTATGTATTGTGGACCGATAACAGTCCTTATAGAATAGCAGACTGTACCTCACTCAACCCTATGTACTGTAGCACCCTAGACCAAGTTACCAGTCCTGATAAAGAGCTTTGTGGAACAAGTGAGTTGTGAATGATTAGCAGACTGCAGCAGAAGGGCAGCAGTCAAGTATAATATTCTTTCTATATTTGGAAAAAAGAATATTATACGTGTACAAGCCTATTACCATACCACTGATACCAGTCCTGAAAAGAACCTTTGTGGAACTAATAGTAACAGCTACTGTTTAAACTGACCCTCACTGCCTGACACACTGCTTCCTGCCTGTCCCTATATAAACTGGCAAAACAGAGGCTGCTGGAACAATAACTGGTTACTGGAATAGCACTTTTGTGGACCTGATAGTAACAGCTAATGATGATGACTAATCTGGCTGTCCCTACAGCAGCACACAGCGTTCTGTCCCTTTCTCTAAACTGACAAAAGACACTCAGGCTGCTGCAACAATCAGTAGCACAGCAAACCTATATACACCTAACACCTATACCAGTCCTAAAAATAACTTTTGTTTACCAAATAGCTAGCGATTTATCTCTCCCTGCTCCACACAGCAACCTTTCCCTATAGTGACAGAAGAAAGAATGTAAAATGGCCGCCGGATCGGGTCTATTTATAGGTTAGGGGGAATGTCCAAGTGTCCATGTGCTGTAATGTCTCAATTGGCTGTCCTGTACCCCATGATGGATGTGTCATCAGGTCAAAGTTCTTTTACACAGTAAAAACACGGAAGTCCGCCGGGCGAACGGCGCCAATAGTCCGCCGAACGGGCGGACCGCGAACAGCCGAAATTCGCCGCAAAACGACCGCCGTGCGAACCGTTCGGCCATCACTATAAGTAAAATGTGTACAAAAATAGCTATATATACATACTGTATGCATTGTACCTACAAAGTCCCTTGGCTTGGTTCACACTTGGGATTCGACTTGTGAGACCCCAAGACACATGACATGTGAAATCCCATGTTAGTCAATGAAAACTGTCTTAATTAGCACTACTAAAGTTGCTTTGACTGTAGAAAAGGTTCCTATACTATCTATTCTGTCCAAATTGTGCCCATAGACTTTAATGGAAGTCACCTTCAAGTTGAATCCTCATCTATATTGATGTGATTTGGATTCACTATTACAGAAAGTTTACCCAGGCAATGCATAGCATCTTCTTGTATGCAGTTATTTCTGCATACCTGCATAAGACAATGTTGCTTCAAAGTCGTATCATGTCACCAGAATAGTGTGACTGTAAGTGGTGTGACTTTCAGGTTGCACGACGAAACTCAGTTAATTAAACAAATAGACAGCACTTGTAAATTTTCTAGTGTTCTATTAGCATTCAGCCTTTTCACCGAACAACAGGTTCTTACAGTAGAGAGAATAAGAGAGCCCTTAGCCATCTTACATAAATAATGGGCAATGGAAAACTGAGACTAATTATGAGGTCTTGCTACCAGGTAAGATGTGGACCTAGAAATGTAAGCTTTATCCCACCTGTGATAGACTCACCGGGGCAGAGGCTTTTGGAGGGGACTGAATGCTAGCCTCTTACTTGCTGACTATGGGCCCTGGCATTTGAGGGAGCTACAAGCATTTAGGAAGATATTCTGTTATGAGATCTGGAAAGCCCGGGTCTTTCACCTAATAGTTTGTTGTCTTGTTGTGCTTGTTGTTAGTGGTTGGAATATCTGATATCTATATTCAGACTGGGAGGAAGCGGTATATGATGAAAGCACTCAAGTGGAGCTTGGGACATTTCTTTACACCACCCAAGGCTCTACAAAGCTTCTTGGCTCCAGACAGAACTTACTAAGATTCAGAGAAAACAAAAGGTTATTTGTGGGGAAGGTTTAGGTTTAAGTAACCTTACATTTCAGGCCCAGACCACACCAGAGCTGAATCATCTACACAGGGCAACCTAGGTAGGAGACTCAGATCTGGTGGATGTCCTGGGGGACACACCATCTCTTTAAAACGGAAAATATATTTATTACACAGGTTCTGTGGCTGATTAAGGTGGTAATTAAACACACTTGGTGTCTTAACTGCATTAAATTAGCCTCAGAACCTGTGTAATTCATATGTGTTTGGGTTTAAAGGGATGAACCCTAGCCCAGCAACTACCTTAATGCTCCAGCAGCAAAATGGTAAAGTAGAATAGAGCAAATTGGAAGGGTTGAGTTCATACTTTTTTCCCCTAAGTCAGCAGGAGTGGGGAAAGTATAGCTACCTGGTGGACAAGCACATATTTGCAACAGCAGTGGCATCCTGCTAATATGCTAATAATGCCCGATTAAGGTTCTATAGCAGGGGAGGCAGAAGATATTAGGCTCTATAAGCCCATAAATAGGAATGGGGAAGCAGTGCAACATTTTGACATTTTGGAAGCTGGGCGTCTTCTGCCTTCTAGGGCTCCTTAGGCCATGACCTATGTGGCCCAGGTAGAAAAACAGCCCTGGCTATTAGTCAAAGCTGTGAATGTGACTGTCGCTTGACATCATTGGTGTCTGATGGGGCCATGCCAGTACAGACAATGCAAATGGGGCAGCTTTCCTGTGCCTGCTACAATCCTTGTCAATGTCAATTGAAGGGATAGAACGCTAAAGCTGCCACCTAGCCCTGGGCCCTATCTGCCCTTCACTCAATCTGTCTTTGGGCCATGCACATATGGGGATATATGTAGTTCCAGGGAAGTTAGTTGCATTTTAAGGCAAGCAGTTGTTTTGCTTACTGTACTGTTTTAGATAAAAAAACAAAAACAAACATTTTTTAGCAATGGCACAAGAGATCTTAAATAAGCAAATTTTTCAAACTTTAATTCAACAATCACATAGACTATAAAGAAGAAGGCTTAGTGAATTAATCTCTTGATGCTTTATAAGTGCATTTATCATTCATGTACAGATCTCTGTACAAGATGCTCTGCTATACATATATTATGTATAGTGCACCTTGTAGCTTTACTTTCTGAAGTCGATGCTTGGCCTTTCTTATAACCACCTCATAAGCTTCACTAAATATTAGATGGGTTTTCACTGACATATCAGTATAATCTACCCAACATTATATACAAAGAAAACACTTCTTTATTAACACCTTCCCACCCAGCCTATAGCAGAATGATGGTCATATGACGTCCCCTCAGAAATCAACGATTAGTCAACAGTCTACTGTCCAGGAGCGGCCGGTCCATTAGGGGCGCAGGGGTGCCGCCCCTCTAGTTTGCATGCGGGCTTTGAGTTTTTTTGGGTTTTTTTCAAGTCACATGATTGGAGTCGGTGGCTCTAATTGGCGTGAAAAAGGTTGAGCTTGAGTGAGGCGTAGTGCTTTGAGCCCAACCCACCCACTAGGTTGAGTTCGGGGCGTAGTGCTCCAAGCCCAACCCACTTACTAGCAAATCGATATTGCTGTGAACACAGTGTGTTAAAAAAAAATTGTAAAAAAAAAAAATTTAAAATGTAATAATAAAAAAAAGATACTGCACTGGTGACCGTATGTAAAGAAAATTGTGAACATTTTTTTTTATTATTTCTTAATTTTCAAAAAAAATTATGACAAAAAATTACAACTTCAAAAAACCTCCCATACCTCTTACTTTATACCTTGAACTGTCTACCTTCAAAAAAGGGGTGTTCGTCCTGGCATTTTAGGGCCATAAGAAATTCGATAGGCCGTCAGTACATCAGGATTGCTCAATTTTCTGAAATATACCATAGTTTGTGGTATAACTTTCCTACAGTACTCAAAATATAAAAGATATGCGCTGTCTCATGTGAATCAATAGAGTGAAGTATTGTGAATAATCACAAAAATTACCACCATTTGATTAAACAAACATAATAACATAATATGAAACCAAATTCATCAGAAAATTATTCATCGAAGAAATGTTCATAAACAAATAAAAAATTAGCTTCCCTTCCCTGCACACTCCAGCCTGGACTCACTTGATGCTCTCCACTCGGTGTATGTGTGGGGTTTAACCACTTCAATACCAGGCACTGTCATCCTTCCAGGACAATTTTCAACTTTCAGCGCTGCCGCATTTTGAATGATAATCGCGCGGTCAAGCAACACTGTACACAAACTAAATTTTTATCATTTTCTTCCCACAAATCTACATTAACCTTTTATGGTACTTGATCACATGTGAGGTTTTTATTTTTTGCTAAACAAATAAAAAATTATTTTTGAAAATTTTTATTTTTGAAAATAAAAAATGTTTTTCTTAATTTCTGTCCTAAAATGTTGTTTTCTAATTCACTGATGGGCATTGATAAGTATAGATGGCCTTGCGGTTCGCCCGGCGGTCGGTTCGCGGCAAATTTTGCTTGTTCGTGATTCGCCAAAAAGGCGGACTATTGCCGATGTTCACCCGGTGGACATGCGTTTACATTGTGAAAAAACTTTGACCCATGATGACACATCCATCATGGGGTACAGGACAGCCAATTGAGACATTTCAGCACATGGACAATTGGACATACCCCCTACCTTATAAATAGACCTGATCTGGCGGCCATTTTACATTCTGTCTTATGTCAGTGTAGGGACAGGACGCTGTGTGGAGCAGGGAGAGACTGTAGTGACACAAATCACTAGCTATTAGGTCCACAAAAGTCCTTTTAAGGACTGGTATAGGTGTAGTACAGTATATAGGGTTCGGTGCACTGCTGTGCTGGTGATTGCAGCTGTCTTTTGTCGGTGTAGGGACAAGATGCTGTGTGGAGCAGGGACAGTCAGTTTAATCACTAGCTATTACTATTAGGTCCACAAAGGTCCTTTTAAGGACTGGTATAGGTGTACAGTATATAGGGTGCTGGTGCACTGCTGCCGACTGCTGCCCAATTCTGCAGCTGTCTTTTATCAGTGTAGGGACTGAGGGACAGTCTGCAAATCACTAGCTACTAGGTCTACAAAGGTCCTTTTAAGGACAGGTATAGGCGTACAGTATATAGGGTTGTGGTGCACTGCTGCACCACAAAAAAAATACAAAAAAGTATTATAACTGGTGTGATAGACCAGTGGCCCCCAAAAACGACAGATTGAAGCAGGGTGTTATATACCTTCTTCCACATACATACTGTACTTCTCTAGAGACATTTGTCACAGGGTCATTTAAAAAATAACAGGCAGAGGAAGAGGCAGGCCCTTCCACAGGGGTGGTAGGGGTAGGGCAGGAGCAACAGACTTGAGCCAAAGTGGCAAATTGCAGAAGGTGCGTGCGATTACGTCAAAGGACGCACCAGACTTGGTTGAGTGGCTCACTCAGCCTTACTCTTCTGCACCCTCCTCAACCTCTCGATCTGCACCCTCTTCACTGTCTGCTGTGTGCACCCCCAAAGACACTACCACCAACACCACCATCACCATATACCTTCCGCTTGAGTCACAGGAATTATTTTCCGATCCATATCAAGACATTTCCGATGCGCAGCCACTCTTGGCATTGGATCAGGAAGAGGAGGTAGCAACAACCGACACTCAGCAGTCTGACGACAGTACCCAGATCAGCCCAAGGAGGAGGTTGGTCCCCGGTGTTGCTGCCTACTCAGAGATCTCTAATTATATCGGTGGGGAAGGTGACATCGATGATGACGTGTCTAGTGATGTCACGTGGGTGCCCACACGAGAGGAAGAGGAGGGGAGTTCAGAGGGAGATGTGGACCAGCAGATAGGGAAGAGAAGCAGGAAGAACTTTCATTGCACAGGAGGGACAAAGAAGACTGCTAATGTATCAGGAGTGAGTCATCGACCATGTACGGTCACATCTGGCGCTCCCAGGACACCAGCACATGGCTCCGCAGTGTGAGCTTTTTTTAACGTGTCCGCTGCTGACAATAGTGTTGCCATCTGCAATCTTTGCAGTCAACGCATAAGTCACGGTAAGCCCAAAACTCGCCTAGGGACGACCACCTTAACAAGGCACATGAGCAGCCATCACCGAGCCCAGTGGGAGCAGCGGAACACACAAAGCCACACTCCAGGCTCTCACCGTCCAGCCTCGTCTTCTACTTCTCCTTCTCCTCTCTCCTCACAATTGTCCTCCACTCCACCTTCCATCATGCCATCCTCACGTTTTTCTGGAAAAAGGCAGGCTTCCGTGGGCCAAATGTTCGAGCATAAAAAAATGATGACACCGGATAACCCTCTTGCCCAACGGTTGATGGCTGGCTTGTCAGAACTGATAGCCCGCCAACTACTGCCATATAAACTGGTGGACTCGGAGGCCTTTTGAAAATTTGTGGCCATTGGAACACCACAATGGAAGGTCCCAGGAAGGAAGTATTTCTCACAGAAGGGCATCCCAGAGCTATATGGCCATGTTCAGCGGCAAGTGAATGTATCTCTGGTACAGAGTGTCGGTGCCAAGATACATCTGACCACAGACACGTGGTCTAGCAAACACGTACAGGGAAGGTATATCACTTTTACTGCCCACTGGGTGAACCTTCTGACGGCCGTCAAGCATGTAACCTGTGGCACCGTGTAGATTTGGTTTTACCACCACGGATTGCATGCAGGCCTGGCTCTTCTTCTCCTACTCCATCCTCCTCCCTCTCCTCCTCGGCTGACTCCTCCTTTTCCGCTGCTAGCGTCTCTTCCGCTGCACCGCCCAAGCTCCCAGAACCTATTCGACATGCCAGGTGAGACGTTTTCATGCTGTGCTGCGTCTGTTGTGCCTGGAAGCCAAAAGCCACACTGCCTCTGCACTCCTTTCAGCTTTGCGTTCACAGGCAGATCAGTGGCTAACACCGCTCAATTTGACAGTTGGTAAAGTGGTGTGTGACAACGGTGCCAATCTGCTTAGCGCATTGAAACAGGGCAAAATTACGCACGTGCCATGCATGGCACACGTCTTAGCACGTCTTACACGTGCAGCAATTCGTTGTCAAATACCCTGGGGTCCAGGACATCTTGTGGCAGGCAAGGAAAATCTCGGGCCATTTCAGAAGATCTTACACGGCCATGGCTCGCCTTGCTGACATTCAGCGGCGACACAATCTGCCGGTCAGACGTCTTATTTGCGATTGCCCGACGCGATGGAACTCAACCTTCTATATGCTTGATAGGCTGCTCCAGCAGAAACGTGGAGTTGACTTCTACCTGTACAAACTCTGCAGCAGAACAGGTTCTGGGGAGCTTGGTTTTTTTCACCTCGCCAGTGGCTGCTCATGCGCGACGCATTCAGACTTCTGCGGCCATTTGATGAGATCACCAAACTGGTCAGTCGCAGCCATGGCGTCATCAGTGACATGGTACCTTATGCCTTCTTTATGGAGCGTGCATTGCGTCGTGTCATTGATCAAGCCATGGAGGAGCTGGAAGATGAGGAAGTCGCAATGCTGGATGAATTCCCATGGGTGGCTACTCTATCTGAGACAAGTCAACAACAGGAGTCTGAAGAGGAGTCAGAGGAGGATGGTGCCGGGGCGGATGAGGAGGAGCAAGAAGAGCATGCTTTAAACCTTTCTGCGATCCCTGTTGTTGTGCATGGATGGGGAGAAGAGAACGAGGAGGACAACATTATCCTGGATGATGAGCAGGAGCCAGGCCACCACACCGCTTCCAGTTTAGTGCAAATGGGGGCCTTCATGCTCTAGTGTTTTAACAGGGACCCCCGTATAAAAAGCATAAGGGTCAAGGACCAGTATTGGGTGGCAACGTACTTAGATCCCCAGTACAAACACAAAATGGCGGAAATGTTACCACCGCCACAGAGGGCTGGCAGAATGGAGCACTTACAGACCTTGCTTCGACAACTGCTGCATTCTGCTTTTGTGTGCGCTGGCAGAGGAGGAATTCCCACTCCCAGAGAAAGAGTTGCGGGTACCAATCCAACAGCGCCTGCAAGAAGAGGCCGGTTTGAAGATGTGTTGGTGAATTCTGATATGAGGTCATTCTTTCAGTCGACCCATCGACAGGTGTCATCTGGATCCAGCATCAGGGAACGCCTAGACTGACAGGTGTCCGACTACATCGGGTTAACGGCCAATGTGGACGCTCTGAGGAGTGATGAACCCCTGGACTACTGGGTGGGCAGGCTTGACCTCTGGCCAGCGCTTGCCAAATTTGAAATGGAACTGTTGGCTTGCAGGGGGGATCGTGACCGAGTAGACCATGTATATGCATAACTCTATAAACAATTTATTTAATCAAGCACACGGACCCTTTTTCTACATTTGGCTCACTTCCTTGTACAAAAAAAGCACACCGTACTATATGCCCGTACCCTCCTGTTTGAAGAGGTTGAGTGGTGTCATATTTTTGGGTCCCGCATTGAGTTGCTGGCATCAGTGCTGCTGTCAGTGCTCTATATCATGGTGCTGGTGTCAGTGCACTCTATTACGGTACTGGTGTCAGCGCTTTCTATCTCGGTGCTGGTGTCAGTGCTCTCTATCTCAGTGCTGGTGTCAGTGCTCTCTATCACGGTGCTGGTGTCAGTGCTCTCTATCACGGTGCTGGTGTCAGTGCTCTCTCTCTATCTCGGTGCTTGTGTCAGTGCTCTATATCACAGTGCTGGTGTCAGTGAACTCTATCACGGTGCTGGTGTCAGTGCTCTCTATCTCTGTGCTGGTGTCAGTGCTCTCTATCTCAGTGCTGGTGTCAGTGCTCTCTATCACGGTGCTGGTGTCAGTGCTCTCTATCTCGGTGCTGGTGTCAGTGCTCTATATCACGGTGCTGGTGTCAGTGCTCTATATCACGGTGCTGGTGTCAGTGCACTCTATCACGGTGCTGGTGTCAGTGCTTTCTATCTCGGTGCTGGTGTCAGTGCTCTCTATCTCGGTGCTGGTGTCAGTGCTCTCTATCACGGTGCTGGTGTGGTCTTAGTGCTCTCTATCATAGTGGTGGTGTCAGTGCTCTCTATCACGGTGCTGGTGTCAGTGCTCTCTCTCTCTATCACGGTGTTGGTGTCAGTGCTCTCTATCACGGTGCTGGTGATCATCTCCTGCACCCTCTTCATAGCCTGCCTTGACCTTTCCTCTCCTCCATGGCCTTCATGCGCTCCTGAGTCCTGAATTGTCAAAATTTCACAGATAAAAAAAGAATGCTTGTCATTGTCGATCCCAGATTCACTTCATACTTTTGTTATGTCAGTGTCCATGTGGTGGGACTATGTGTGCACAGCTAGTAAGTATTTTGTGGCTGATTGACACTGATGGACACTAATAGAAGGCACTGATGGGCAGCACTGATAATGAGGTTTTGACAGGTGTTACTGCTGGGCACTGATTGACACTGTAATGGGCACTGATTGGCACTGTGGTGGGCACTGAGAGACTTTATTGAGGGGGCACTGACTAGCAGCTGTTGGGCATTGATTGGCAGCTGATGGGCACATCTGATGGGGGCTGTGATGATAATCAATGTGCTGATTATCAGCTCAGACCCCCCCTCTGACAGGGAGAGCCACCAATCCTCTCTCCCTGTCAATGTGAAACGAGGAATGCCGTTAACCAGTTCACACGATGATCAGCTGTGATTGGTCACAGCTGATCACATGGTAAGAAGCCTCTGTCAGAGACTCCTTACCATGATCGGAGATGCGGCGCGTCAGTCTGACACGCCGCAATCACGATAACCTCGCTGCACACCCCCGCAGGCGAGCACCAGCATGTTATCCTGACACCCAGTCAGGATAACAGAACCACTTCCTGTCCGTCAATCTGCTATAGGCCGGGCGGGAAGTGGTTAAACATGGGGAAGACTCACCGCATATTACGTTTACAAAAAGGTTTATTAAATCTAAAATAATGCACTTACAGCAACTAGGATAAATGTAGGCAATAGAGAGGGTAATCCAACCAAGAGATCATCAACAAGTAAGGATCATCACATCACAGCTCCCATCTCCTTTCAACATGTTTGCCCTTAATAGGCTACTTCTGGGAATTAACCTTTTTGTAAACTTCCCTATGTTTAAGCCCCACACATACACTGAGTGGAGAGAATCATGTGAGTCCAGACTGGAGTGTCCAGGGCTGGAAAGCTAATTAGGAGGCTGCTGGATTGATCCATTGAGGAGGTTGGATTACATACAGGAGGAATCCACATCTGTTCACCTTATACGATAAATGATCTCTTATAACTTGGAGATCATTGGGATTTGGAAAACGGATTGAAAATATTTTTTCACTGGAAGCGGTTCACTTGATTTTTTAGAAAAATTTGGACATGTATTGAAATGGATTGAAATGAAAATTACCAGGACATATGTATGTATATTTTTTTGATGACAAATTTAAATTTTATAAAAAAAAACTTTTGATGATTTTTTATTTTTTGGTGAATATTTCTTTGATGAATAATTCTCTTATGAATTTGGTTTCATATTATGTTATTATGTTTGTTTAATTATACGATGGGTAATTTTTGTGTTTGTTCACAATACTTCACTCTATTCATTCACATATTTTTATTTTTATATATTTATATTTTAAGGACCGTCTCTTCACCTCATATTCAAGAAGTAGTAAAAGTGCAGCAGTCTTACGTAAATGTAGCGCAAGGTTTTTCTATACTATTATAACTTTCCTACAGACAAAATAATATACACTGATTTGGATTATTTTCACCAAAGAAAAGTAGCAGAATATATTTTGGGCCAAGGTTATGAAGAACAATTTTAAATTTTACAAAAAATTTTTCAGTCTTTTTTCCTTTATGTAGCAAAAAAAAAAAAAAACTCCGTAGTGATTAAATACAACCAAAAGAAAACAAGTTGTGTGAACAAAATTATAAAAATTTCATATGGGTACAGTGTTGCATGACTGCGCAATTGTTATTCAAATTGCGACAGCGCTGGAAGCTGAAAACTGTCCTGGGCAGGGAGGGGGTAAAAGTGCCCGCTATTGAAGTGGTTAAGCAATCTTCTTGGTATTTCACAGTCTCCTTTCCCTTTGTCTTAATTTTCTTCCATTCACCTCATGCGCATTCTCAGCCGGTGTAATTGTCTTTGAGATGTTTTATTGTACAAATCCGACAGCTTTCACAAAACCAACCAACTAGGACTGCCAACATCCTGGGGCATCACTAAATTATTTTGGATTCAAACACATCCAGATGGAAGGGTTTCCCCTCTACTTCCTGTCCCGGTGACACCAACAAATGAGGAAATGGGTTGTTCTGGGCCCAGACAGCAATAAAACCTGATAAAAAGTTCTAACACTTGCACACTCTTTGTTTTGTTTTTTTTGTTCTTTTTATGCTTTTGCTGTTTTCTTTATCACGATTGGAAAGATTATGCTTTACAATATTATATCTCTAACCTCAGCCCAATAATAGAAAATCAGAAGAAATCTCCCAGGGGTGACACAGGCAGCAATAAAAAATCTGGCAGAGGGTTGAACGGCTTGCAGACGACTATTTTTTTTTATACTTCTGATATAACAAACTCAGATGGTATCATAGCAATAGACAGACCATTAGCACCTGACCAAAACAAGAATGCACTAAAATTGTCTCATGGTGGCTGTGGATCTACTGTTTGGTTTTGTATTCCCTTTGTATTCCCTTTATTTTTATTCAATAAAAAAGGACATAACAACAATACAGGACAAACAAAGACCCAGGTAGTATTCCTGAAATCAACCAAAAAGAAAAAAAACAACCATAAGAAACCAGGAAGGTTTCACATGCACCACAATATATATTTATATATATATATATATATATATATATATATATATATATATATATATATATATAGTTACAAACCTATAATAAATATAAAATACAAGGTATATCTCCTGGAAAAGTACCCTTATATCAAAAGAAGGTGAGGGACAAGTGAGAGATGGGGGGAAACCCTCTTCAAAGCATAGGTACCCTTTCTGCTCGTATTCCTAACTGTGGTCTAGGGTGCACCTAGACACTCCGTCTAAACCCGGTCCCCATGTCCCCAACCATTCACTGTTCCCTATGTTGGTGGAAAGAACAAAAAAAAACCTGGAAGAAGACAACAAAACCACACTGAAGAAATAAAAAACTATTTATACTTATTTAGTGGGGAGAACCAGGGGAGCTACTCATAGATATCGCCCTGATTCTACCCTTCCTTTGCTGCACTGTGCTCCATTATCAATCCCCTCTCCCTCCTTCCTTCCCACCTATTTACCCATTCAAGCCCAATGTGGGCATTCTGTATCATGAATAAATTCACTGATCCAAATTACTGTGATTGCATGTGAGGAGAGGAGGAGCCGATTGCCTAGCAACCGGCTGTTTGTTTACATCACATGACGGCCGTGATTGGACACGGCCATCATGCGATCAGGAGGGCCAATCACAGAGCCCTCCTGCCGATCCGAGATGCGCCGTGTCCGGGTGACACGGGCGCATCGGGATTACGCCGCTGAGCGTGCACGCGCGCGCGCGATCCCCCTACTTCTGATGGATGTTCAGGAACGTCCACTCAGAAGTAGAGAGCTCCCTCCCGGCTATATATGTACATTGGCCGGGTGGGAAGTAGTTAAACAGTAAGTAATATGCGATTTGGGCTGGATTACAGTGGCTATAGTCTGCTAATGACTTATTATAATGGACTAAATGAAAATAAGCATCAGAGTGGGAGAGTTTACTTCCTCTTTAATACCGAAAAATTATAACATAAACCTTTACCAAATCACATGTGAAATGTCCGTAGTGATCAAAACATGGAGATCAAAAGGTAGTACAATATTAACAAAAAAAATTTGATTAAAATCAATACTCCAGTAAACAATCATTTTGTAGTGAAAAGATGAATCCTATGAGGTTATATTGATATCACCGTTACTATGGCTGTCCTCCCTCTCCCCTGTCAATCTATTTACACATATACTCATACTAGATTTTTATCAGCAGGTTTTATTTACGATCTCTCCCCTCTTTCTTTATTCCTGCTTTTCTTGTATATTTTTTCTCTTTTTTTTGCCCATTGTGGTTCCTCTATTCCTCCATTCACGGTATTCTTATCATGCACTCTCTATTTCTCACTCTATTTTCTTACACATTGCTCTTATATATTGTGATTTATACTTTTCATTAGGCAACCACTCATTTACTGCTACACTTCCACTTTAGAAGCGTCCTGGATGCCCTGGTTTCCGCTTGTGTGTACCCTGTTGCCGCCTGATGTGCCTCCTCAGCTCCCGTACCGGTGTTTGGGGTGGCTGGTGATCTTTGATACCACATTGGTGACTGCATGGCCATATGTAAGTGACTGACAGGTGGGTTTCCCACCTCCCTTTCTTCTCATTTGCTACAAAGAATAATTGGAAATTACTTTTTACTTTCAGACCAGTCACGTGCTTGCTTCTGATGAGCGGCATCAAGCTGCGAAATGCGTTGAGATACCAGCTGCTGTGTATTTTGGTGCCCTAGTTTCAACATTACTTATCAAATAAATACTATTTATTACATATATACCTTTTATCCAATGAGAGTAGCACGAAGGCCATAGGTCATGCAGTTGCTACATTGTTTTAATTGTTACCGTTTCGTTGATTTAATTGAGGTATGCATTTATAATGTTGTTATCAGCCATTACTGTTGTAAAAATCTATATTGTCAATAATATGTACTTTTATATATATGGTGTAAATATTTCTAATCATGTTTCTATAGAGAAATTATTATAATTTTTTTTTAAATAGCTACCATTGTACATTATTTTAATCCCGTGCTTCATTTAAAGTTCAGAAAAACCCTCTTTTTTTGCTTAACAGTAATAGGGATGGAGGCGCATGGCCTTACTAGGCCATGGCCTCATTTAAAGTCCCACATTTTTCCATTCCCCTTTTCCTAATTATTTTAATGAGGTTATATTGATATCACCCGTGAAGGAACAGAATTTTAGAAAACTCCACCATCACTATGTGGTCCACCACAATGTGTAAAGCCAGCGTGCTTACCAGAAAGTGTGGACTCATATATTGCAAGTATTAAGTCAAACACTCAGTTACAGGGAATCACTCCAAACGTATCCAACACTTTCACATGGTTGTTAGGAATATCCACTTGGCCCAAAATTAGGTGGAAGCAATCAACCCTCAAGAAAGGCTCCCAACACATGGCTAACCCCATCAGGCAAATTGGCAGCTCACAGATACATGTAGAGGAAATAGCAAGGATCCGCACATAGTGTAAAACGGTTCAAATAATTTATTTAAAGTGATCCTAAAGGATCATTTTTTATTTTTTTTAGATAACAAACATGTCATACTTACCTCCACTGTGCAGCTCATTTTGCACAGAGTGTCCCCGAACACACATTTCTGGGGTCCCTCGGTGTCTCTTTTCGGCTCCTTTCCGCATTAGATAACCCCCTTGGAGAAGCGCTCTCCCGAGGGGATTACCTTGTGTGTGGGCTCCCAAGTCCATAGAGGACTCGGCCCCGCCCCCCGCTTCATTGGATTTGATTGACAGCAGCGGGAGCCAATGGCTGCACTGCTATTAATCTATCCAATCAAGATCCGGGAACCCATGGAGAGAGGGACAGCGAAAACGCGGCAACGGAAATTCAGGGCTCAGGTAAGTAAAACGGGGGGGGGGGGGGGCTAGGGGGCCGGTGACTGCAAGTTGTTTTTTCATCTTAATAGGATGCATTAAGGTGAAAAAACATGAGCCTTTACAACCCCTTTCAAAGACAGATGTGCACTTAAATAGATCCACTTGTAGATATCCCTAAATGAACGGACACCAAATCCATGAATAGTGGAAAAGATCGCAATGACATGGCACCACCCGATATCAGAGCTGTCTGTAGCGGTAAAAACGATCCAGTCCCCCAGATCGATGGGCAGGAAGTCGAGTTTACTCATGTTTTTCCTCCCTGCCAATCAGGAAGCGGGTCATGAGACCTGTTTCACAATTGACAAAAATGTCAGGCGATCCTATTGGACACCTAGGAGGTGAAGGAGGAGGAGAGAGGAGAGCAGGGCTTGAGGAGAAGACTGACCAACCTACCAGCCGCCACTGTGACATGGATGCCATCCAGCACTCCCCAACTTGGACAGGGGAGAGAGGGGGAGGGGAGATCGGATTCATCCCGGGCAGGTAAGAAGGCCATCCATCTCGAGGGGGGTGTTCACCGCATCCATTTTCCCGCATTCATTTCCCTCTGGGTGGGGTGTGGAACAGCCTCGCCTCCCACCAAGGAGGGGGGTGGCATTGGTTTTGCAGCCTTCACTGGTGCCTGTGACAAACCAAACTGGGACATTGGCTTCTGGAGGGGACTAGGGCTTGCCTTCTACACACTGATTATGGCCCAGGGAGGAGACTCATCAGAGCATGGAAAAGAGCTCAGTTCCGCTCCTGGTCCCATGGAGAGAGCAGATCATTCTCTAGAGTGAGGCTTGGATTAATTATCTGAATAAAGACAATAACGCTTCTCTTCTGGAGTGGATGGAAAGGTGTAATATGAATCTTATACGGGTTAATGGTCAGAAGAATTATGGTGGCCCTCCTGTAGACTGAGTTGGAAAAGCTCCTCCACTTGGGACAGAAATATTTATCAACAATCTCTCTTAAGAAATCTATGAAGATAAATTAATTCCACTTTTTCAGACCGCTGGTGCATTGTATAAGTTCTGTCTTATGGTGACTTGTCTAGTGGACAGATTACACAAGTGAAAGCTGGTTAATGAGATTTGGAATGCCCTGGGTCTTCTTTCTGGGGAACTGGGGCCAAACTGTCTGGGTCGGCACTGTCCTGAGTCACCTAGGCTTGTCTAGGTGACTAGATGACTAGATGGTAATTAGCTTACTGTTTAATTAGATCACTGTTAGCTGTTAGATGTACTGTTAGATGTACTGATGATATTACTGTTTAAAGTTTGCATTGTTTAGGATAATGTGATCAAGCTCTTATCTAATTTTGTGTGGTATAAATTCTGGGTGAATTTACAGTAAAGTTAGCGTCAGTTTCCACCTAAGCTAGTGTTGTCTAGTGTTTGGGTGCAATTTTCAGCTATAATACCTGGTTCCTGGTTCCAGAGCGGAGAAAGGTGTATCTTGTAGGAAGCACCAAGGTGGGGTGCCAGGCAGTCCGTCACAGTCCCTATGTGTGTATTTCAACTGTGTATTTAGCTACTTCCTTGGGGTTCAGCTTTGAAAATTACTTCAAACACTAAATGTATACTCATTTAATATACATAATACTTTCCTTTTAACACGCGGAAATGTGATAAAATTCATCATATTTATTGTATTGTATTGATGTGAACATTTAATTCATCTGAGTTGGTACAAACAATAATATTACCTTGAAAACAAAGCACGCTGTGACTAATGACTACAACAAAAAAGGTCACCTACACTGGATAAAAGAAGCCTAAAAAAAGACATAAACATGGCACAAATGTTCATAAAATATTGTATTTGTTTATTATTAGTGTCCTACATTTACCTTTTTTTTTTTTCAATCTACGTTTCCTTTCATACCCATCTTTTTCACACTAAAAGGGATCTACAAAGAACATGGTCAGCAACAGAAAACAAGTTATTATTAGGATGCTATCGCCATGGCAACCTTTTATGATGCTAAGACCTTCAGAATTTTACTGATTGATCCTAACGTACATCTTCTTTTTCAGGCAAAATACTTCTACTACATACTGATGATTGTCCAGCGTTTTAACCACTTCAGCCCCAGAAGATAAGGCTGCTCAATGATCAGAGCACTTTTTACAATTTGGCACTGCAAATGTGTACCCAAATGTGGATCCAGTCCATCCTGAAGCTTTCTATAGCACAAAAGCATTCAGCAGAGCCAATTTAAATAAATATACAGATGCTTTTTTGTACCAGTGTCTGGCCTTACGGGCAATTAGGTACGGCATCAACAACTGGTCGTTGAGGTCCACCCTTTCCATATTAAAATTGTATTCGTGGACACAGAGGGGTTTCTCCATAACACTAGTCTCTGTAGAAATTTGTATAAGACAAAAACCATTCCATAGCTCAACTCACCAACCAGTCTGCTGACCAACCAAATTAACCTGTCTAACCGTCTGTTAAAAGCAGGGGTTTAGTTAGCACACATTTGCAAACGCATGTGAAAGCTGCAAGGCCTCGTTTTTACACTTACACATCCAGGGGAAAGATCTCATTCGCCAGGAGCGATCACCAGGTCCAGGCCAGATACCATTGGCCTGGGCCTGGGGATTGATTGGTTCTGGATCTAATCCGATCATCGTGGCCGTGTGTGGGATGTATACCTAGGACGCTTCGTGCAGCCCGGCCAACCTGCTGCAGTATAACTGCGGCGGTTGGTCCGGAACCAGAATCTTCACTTTTGATGGAAGAAATGCAATCCCTCCCAAGCCACTCACATTTGTGCTGTAGAATTTTGAAAGGGTTGTTCCACTCATATGCAATGTTACCGGGGGATGGACTGATCATCGGGCTATTCAGCACTGCCCGAGGGCCCCATGCTACTAGGGGGCCCCATCAGGGTTGCCAGCCTCAGTAAAACCAGGGACAGTATGTAAAAAATGTGTGTTTTTTTTTTTTACATCTGTCTTTGAAATGTCCCTTACCGACATCCTTTTGGTCTAAAAATCCAGAGATTATAGCTGCCCCACCTCTCCAGTACCTTCTCAGCCAATAGAAACATGTCTGTGTGCACTGTGTGATTGTATACTGGGTGTGTGTGTTTGTGTATACTGTGTGGCCCCATCTCTGATTGCCTGGGGGCCCCATAATCTCCTATTGCCCGGGGGACCCATGAGTTGTCAGTACGCCCTTGAATGTTACTTATATGTAATTCTACATAATGTAATGTTACATGTAATATTTTAGTTTTAGGTGGAACATGGTGGTGCATGGCTGGAGTAAGCCCCTGACTTTCACTAAAGCTTAGTACACACAATCAGAAAATTGTGCGGGAAATACCGATTTCAAAGCACTTGTGCGATAATCTGATCGTAAGTACGCAGCTTTTGAGAGACGATCATGACAGTTTATTCGAAGGAACAAACACAAAAGTAAAAGATCATACAATTTTCAAAAACATAAATGCAATACAATACATTACATCACTTCCGAAGTTGTATTCTGCCCTACAAGAATTTTCGTAAATTGAGTAACCTCTTCATTTTCGATATGGAGACTAGCATGCAAAAAAAAAAAAAAAAGCGAGGATCATTTATCCGATCTTTTAATTGTGTGTGCGACCATTTAGTCTTGGGTATTCTGAAGCTGGCCATAGATGGTTAGCTGAAAAAAGCATGCACTAATGGAAGGAGTGCCAGACCAAAGACTCTAAATTAATTTATTAGTTTATACCAGTGTTTCCCAACCTTTTTTTCTAGGAACCCCTGCCAAAAAGTCTGAGATCTCAGGGAACCCCTGAAATAATTTTTATATCTACAGCTAACAGAACATTGATGTTATCAGTGAACTGTAGATATAACAACAATTATTCTTAGAAATGGCATTATAAATAGATTAATATTAAAACGTACTTCCTTAATGTAAAACTTGTGCTTGCTTTTTGTGTGCAGATGCTCAATTCTGGATTAAACTTGAGATAAGCTGTGTAGCAGTGGATCAGCAGGGCAGAGCACAAGAGAGACAGTGGGAAACAGTACATGGGGGCAGAAGAGAAAACACAGCACAGTACAGGGGGGCCAGGAGAGCATAGCACAATACAGGTTGGCCAGGAGAGAAGAGTACAGTACAGGGGGCCAAGAGGGAACAGTATAGTGGGGCCAAGAGAACACAGCACAGTACAGGTGGGCAGGAGGGAACAGTACAGGGGCCCAGGAGGGAACAGCATAGGGCCCGGGAGGGAACATTATAGGGGGGCCAGGAGGGAACAGTATAGCATTGGGGGTCCAGTAGAGAACAGTATAGCACAGGGGGTCCAGGGGAGAACACTATAGCACAGGGGGGCCCAGGAGGGAACAGCAAAGCACAGGGAGGTCAGGAATAATGCAGAGGGGGCAGTAGAGAACAGTATAAAGGGGCCAGGAGGGAACATTATAGCACATAGGGGCAGGACGGAACAGTTTAGCACAGGAGGGCCAGGAGAGAACAGTATAGCACAGGGGGACCAAGAGAGAACATCATAGCACTGGGGGGCAGGAGGGAACAGTATAGGGGGGCAGGGAGGGAACAGTACAGGGGGGGCAGGAAGAAACAGTATAGCACAGGGGGTCCAGGAGACAACAGTACAGCACAGAGAGGCCAGGAAGGAATAGTGCAAAGGGGACAATAGAGAACAGTATAGGGGCCAGGAGGGAACAGTATAGTACAGGGGGGCAGGAGGGAACAGTATAGCACAGGGGGACCAAGAGAACATCATAGCACTGGGGGGCAGGAGGGAACAGTATAGGGGGGCAGGGAGGGAACAGTATAGTGGGGCCAGGAAGAAACAGTATAGCACAGGGGGTCCAGGAGAGAACAGTATAAAGGGGCCAGGAGGGAACATTATAGCACATAGGGGCAGGATGGAACAGTTTAGCACAGGAGGGCCAGGAGAGAACAGTATAGCACAGGGGGACCAAGAGAGAACATCATAGCACTGGGGGGCAGGAGGGAACAGTATAGGGGGGCAGGGAGGGAACA
Organism: Lithobates pipiens; assembly: GCF_037356315.1. NCBI lineage: Eukaryota > Metazoa > Chordata > Amphibia > Anura > Ranidae > Lithobates > Lithobates pipiens. Next base: position 45,021,760 of record NW_027507789.1, on the reverse strand, counting down.
GTACAGGGGGGGCAGGAAGAAACAGTATAGCACAGGGGGTCCAGGAGACAACAGTACAGCACAGAGAGGCCAGGAAGGAATAGTGCAAAGGGGACAATAGAGAACAGTATAGGGGCCAGGAGGGAACAGTATAGTACAGGGGGGCAGGAGGGAACAGTATAGCACAGGGGGACCAAGAGAACATCATAGCACTGGGGGGCAGGAGGGAACAGTATAGGGGGGCAGGGAGGGAACAGTATAGTGGGGCCAGGAAGAAACAGTATAGCACAGGGGGTCCAGGAGAGAACAGTATAGCACAGAGAGGCCAGGAAGGAATAGTGCAAAGGGGGCAATAGAGAACAGTATAGGGGGCCAGGAGGGAACAGTACAGTACAGGGGGGCAGGAGGGAACAGTATAGCACAGGGGGGCAAGGAGAGAACATTATAGCACAGGAGGGCCAGGAGGGAACAGTATAGCACAGGAGGGCCACGAGAGAACAGTATAGGACAGGGGGGGCCATGAGAGAACATCATAGCATGGGGGGGACAGGCAAGAGGGAACAGTGTAGGGGAGCCATGAAGCAGCAGTATAGAACAGGGTGGCCAGAAGGGAACAGTATAGCACAGGGGGGCACAATACTAGATCTGTATCTCAGGGAAGCTGCTGAAATTGTATCTTGCATGCTGATTCCCTCCCGCTTGCCTTCCTCTCTCATTCCTCCCAAGTGATGTCATACTATCATGTAGTAGAGCCTGATTGGACAAGGAACGTCTCCCTTACACCTCTAAATCGGGGCCTCTGATAATGTGAACAGAAGGTGCCGGAGTCGCATGAGTGCCAAGGAATATTGCAGGCAGCAGGGCGGATGTCCTGGAAGGCTGGAGAAGATACTGGAAGGTCTTGGCAGGTAGGCAGCTGGTGCAGGTGACAGCAACAGATAGCAGGGTCCGACAGGCTGGGTCATACGCGGCAAGACAGTCAGATGCAGGGTGCTGGCAGGAATGTATTAAGGAGACAAGCCAGGTCTGGAACCAGATGAGTGCAAACAGAAGCCAAGGGAGAAGGCAGAGTCAAGCCGAGGTCAATGCAGGTGGAGTTCAAGGGATGGTTAAAACAAGCCGGGTTAACACAGAGATCAGGACACAGATTTCACAGGTAACAGAGCACACAGGAGCTGAAGACGAAGCAGCACTGGAGGTCGGCACTGGCTGGGTTTAAATAGACTGTTTGGAGCCAGCGTCAATCATGGGTGCGCGCAGGAGCGCGCAAGCAATGGCGCGCATGGGGATGTTTGCGCATAGAAGTTCGCGCATGCGCTCTTCTATGCGCCAATGCTTGTTTCCTAAGAGCAAAGGAAATTCTTCTGCGCTTTTGAATACTTCTAGAGGGGTGAACTTGTTTGCTGGCATGTGCACCCTGACACATGCACAGGCACCTAGGATGGCCAGAAGGGGAGGGCAGGCTGGGATTGGTGCACCACAAGGGTGCAAGTTGTTTATCGCTGCGCATTACATCCTGTCATCTATTTGCAGATGTGATTCACCGTTCATCTCCTTGTGAGGAACATGTGGCTGTATAATGCTTTCCATGAAAATGGAAAATTGTATCAATTTTCCTTTCCTGGCATCAATCCATGGTAGTATGTTACCCCATGTACACTGCCATAGTGGGGCCAGGAAATAGAGCTTTCTTTCTATATCTATGTGTACAGAAGCTAATTGCTGGATAAAGAGAGCTACTGGCCATGAGCTATAGCAGTAGAGAGGCTCCCACCTGCCAGCAGGACAGGTATACTGTATAAGCAGGTCACACTGGCGGATGACCTGGACTCACCCAAGGTGTCGGGTCTAAGTACTAACTGGTATTCACCAGAGCTCTTGATGGTGGTTATGGGTTTTGCTGCATTTTCGTATTAAGTCCGGTACTCAGGATCGCCGCACCAGTAAGTGAACAAGCTGGGGTCCGGTAGATAGCAGATATAGCAGGTAGGGATCAAGCAGAAGCATAGTCAGGAAAAAAGCCAAAGGTCGGTAACTAGTGGTTGCAGGTTGGGATCAAGCAGAAGCATAGTTGAAAAACAAGCCAATAATCAGAACGAGTGGTAGCGAAGATACAGACGGCAGTGGGAGTGACAAGATCAAGATATTGGCTGGAGAGAGCACAATAATCTGGCCAACAGAACATGGCAGGACAGTGCAGAGACATGGCTTAAATCAGAAATTTCATGGGAGGTGCAAAGGGTTCAATGTTCATGAAAAACAAGGTACAAGACAAGATTGCCTAAAGCCCCATACACACTATCAGATTATCTGCTGAGTTTTTCCTTCAGATTTACCAAAACCATGTAGTAGAAGGGCCTGCCTGATTGCATACACATTGAAACTCCTAAGGTTTGTCCTCATATTATATGGTTTTGGTAAATCTGAAGGAAAAACTCAGCAGATAATCTGATAGTGTGTATGGGGCTTTTAGCCGCCTTTCTCAACCCTTTTAACACAAAGGAACCCTTGAAATAACTTGTCTCATGGAACCCCTGCTTAAAATAAATATATCCACAACTTATGATACATTATAATAGTGTGAAGGTCAGTGGGAAGAATGCTCCTTACGCTTGTGGTTATTCGGAAGAATTACCCCCTTATGGATAGCTAAAAAGATCAATAGTGTCAGTGGGAAATTGCTTATTACTCACGGAACACCCTGGAGGAACCCTAGGGTTTCACAGAACCCTAACTGAGAAACCCTGGTCCAAATGATCAGAAGAGTGCTGTCCTGCATCTCAGGTGGCTCAGCAGAAGAGTTACTGCCAGATCTCTGCGGAGGTCCTGGGTTCCAATCCAATACCTGACATTCATCTAATTTCCTGTCACCTGGATAGGACATGAACAAAAACAGGCCTGCAGACAGTGTTTATAAGCAAATGGGGCTCAAGTGTTCCCCTCTGCTATTAAAAAAGGATTATTTTTTATTGCAATCACTGCCCATATTGGAGATTTCCCCTCACTTAGGCCGGATTCACATATGTGTGGCCACGGGTTCGTGCCTGGGGTCCGGGGCGTGTCTGTTCACCGATTCAGGTCCGAATTTGTGCCTGAATTCGGACCTGAACTGGACCCAAACACACACAGGACCCTTTTGCAATCCGCTTCGCCTCAGCCTCGGACCTGTGTGAACTGGCTCCATTGAGAGACGGTTACATTTGCCTGTCATTTGAATTGGATGAGGGGAAATCCGCATCAAATTCGCACATATGTGAACCCGGCCTTACTGTTCTAGTGACAGAGTAAAGAATAGTTAAATAACATGACATTTCCACATCATTTTTTCCAAACACAAGAGTAAGACATTCACATTGGCATACAATCACAAAACATTTACAGCCGTTGGAGAAATAAATTGTTCATGAGTACACTCAATGAGCCGTTCTGTAGGTTCCAAGGATTGTGGTTCTCGGCAGTCAGGGTGGCTAATCACCACGTGTTAGAACAGGAAACTCTGTAGAAAAGATAAATAAAAAGAAAGTCTTTCTTACATATGGTTGGGGAAGACGAATAGAAAGAGATAAGGACCAGTAAGAGGATGGGGATGGGAAGTGAAGGGAAGAGAAGGGCAGGTGGGGATGAAACATGAGGAGCTCCCACCACAGTACATACATTATTTATATTATATACACACACACACACACACACACACACACACACACACACACACACACACACACACACACACACACACACACACACACACACACACACACACACACACACACACATACATATACACACACACACACATACACACACACACACACACATACATACACACACACATACATATACACACATATACATATACACACATATACATATACACACATATACATATACACACATATACATATACACACACATACATACATACACACACTATACAGTATCTATAATATAATTGAGAGAAGTGCTAATGTACAAGGTGCTGGAGTCAGCCAGAAGGTATAAAATCAATTCAGTTACACATTTCCGATGTCTATTGTAAAGGACAGTAAGTTCATCCATCCTCATTATTTGATATAATTCTGCAAACCATTCACTGAGTAATGGTGACGTCTTAGACCTCCAGTATCTGGGGATAAGTGCCCGAGAAGCTAGTAAGAAGAAACATAAAATGGACAATGACCAAAGAGCCCAATATTATAGTTAGGAGAACTTTCTCTGAGGTTACCAATAAGGACAAACCTGTTGCTTGATTATAGATTTGGAAGACAAATGAAACAATAAAAATCCAAATTCTAGTGCCTTTACAAAGGGACAGATTGAAGAATAAAATGTGTACACAACCCTATTTTGTTTACCCTAAAATATGTAAACCCTAGGTTAACCCTAGTGATTTCAATGAGCCCTTCAATCCCTTCCCTTAGCTGTTTTTTTTGTTGTTGTATATAAATGTTTTAAATTTGTGTTATTTCTGTAAATCAATTAAAGTAGTATTAAACACTTAGAATTTTTTTTAGCACATTGATCACAATAAAATAAATATTCCTAAGTAAACTATTTGTTAAAATTCTTACCCCAGCACTTAGAGTTTACAACTTTAGTCCTAGTTCACACTGATAAAATGCCCGAAACACACAAGATTTCCTGCATTTTCCCGCATCACACTGCAAAGCAATCGCATGGTGTCCATGCAATCTGCTGCGGGTGTCAATGTTAAAATTAATGACACCCCAAAAAAGATCGCAAAATGCAGTGCGATTGTGAGGATTCTCCTCCGGACTGCGAGCACTGTGATGTCAGTATGCCCCTCCCCTACGTGTTACGCCATGCGGTCAGAAAATCTCCCTGAAGAAGCCACGTGATGCTGTGGCGTAATGCTAGGAAAGGGGTATACTGACATCACGACACTCGCAGTTTGGAGGAGAGTAACAAGCATACATTGCTGAACTGATACAGTGTCTAGGATATTGCCATTTTGATGCAAATATAAAAAAAAAAATATGCAAAGATAAAAAACTCAGCATTAACAGCGCTAACAAATATCTAAAAATGTTCAGTGTGATAGAAAGGCATTCAGTGGGCTATAAACATTGCACACATAAAAGGTGAGATAAGTAAAAGTCCATGCCATAGTCCTTAAATCAGTGTAAGATTCCGTATGCCATCAGAATTGAAAACAGCAAAAGTTCCTTTCCTGAATTCCCGTCACCAATGCCCTTTGGTGATGCACTCACTGCAACAAAGATAAAGATACACCTGATATCTCCCCAAGAATATTGAACACTCTCCAAAGGTTACCAAGGGTTACCAGAGATTACTTCTGGAACGGCGAAGCTCGCCACATGTTACATATAAAAACACAAGGGAATGCTCTGCGTAGCGTAATTCTGTCATTTATTTAAAACACAACCCCCACATACATATTATGCTTACAGAGTAAATAAATAAGAACAGCGTGTAAACAATTTAGCCTGTGCAACCCAGCGTCACATCTTCTCACTACTTCCTGGAATTCTTAGAATCGCTGACAGGTGAGATCCAGGATGATGTGCACTGTGACAAGAGAGCCACCTGGTCATGCCCTTACATGTTTCGTCATTACGTCTTCATCAGAGGGCGTGGCCACCCATGACGGCTCATCCAATAAATACCAGAAGAGGGCGGGTGATTAACCCTGCAAGCAACGAGGCATGTTATGAGCATCACTGCTGCTGGCAATGACCAAACTAGAACTAATAAAGATATCTTTATTGCGGTGAGTGCATCACCAAAGGTGTGCTCACGAGGTGGATTGGTGATGGTATTCAGGAAAGGAACGTTTGCTGTTTTAAATTCTGATAGCATGTGGCACCTTACACTGATTTAAGGACTATTGCATGGACTTTTACTTTGCTTTTTATGTGTGCAATGTTTATAGCCCACTGAATTCCATTCTATCTCACTGAACATTTTTAGATATTTATTGGCGCTGTTAATGCTGAGTTTTTTATCTTTGCATAATTTGTTTTATATATCTTGTTTTTGTATAATAGCTGCTATAGTGCATGACTCTAATCTTTTTAGCGCTGGGATTAGTCATACTTATTGTGACTGATATCTTTTATTATTTTTATGCATATGCTGGTGAAAGCGTGGTGCTCTGTAAGCACCTATTATATGTGATTAGGTTTTAATGAGTGTAAATAAAAGTTTTGTGGACTAAATGTTACAAGCACTATTGTTGGCGATTTCTTTATTTTCCCTATGACCATGGCTATACCTGACATGTAATGAGGGAACTTATGCAGCAGGAAAAAAGTAGGAAGAAGGAAAGTCTGAGGCTGGGTTCACGTGTGGACACAGTTTTCAGCCTTGGGCCCGGTGCATTTCTGTTCACTGGTTCAGGTGCGATTCAGATACGCATTTTTGCCTGAATTTGCACTTGAACCGGACCCAAAAACGCACAGGACCCGTTTGGAAACCACCCTCGACATGTGTAAACTGGCTTAAATTTTGTTAAGAAATATATTTTTTAAGTATGTTTTAACTATCATTAACACAATCATAATCTATTGCATTATATTAATATCTTTTTACACCAGGTATGCATATATCTGTTTAATTATGAAGGCCAGTGCAGCACATTTTTTAATTTAAATAGATTGCACATGTATATGGGTACATGTTAGGTGTTAGCAGCTCTCATCAGGATTTAAATATATATAGTTGCTCACAAGGTTCTGTATACAAAAGGAAATTCCATATTTTGGGTTGTTCTCAGAAAAATGGAAACACTAGTTCTGGTGATCTGAGGCATCTAAAAGGAATTTTTCAAATTTGCAGGGATTTCCTCACACTTTAGCTATGGGAAAGGAAGTGATGTGAAATCTTCACAATGGGTCACAGATGGCAAAAATATATATATATCTGATAGGGGTTATAACCTCCCTTGCTCTATCCAAAATAAAAATAAAAAGTTTTGCTTATGCCGCATACACACGATCAAACAATCGGGTGGAAAAGTCCGGCAAACTCAAGTGCGCCGGAAAATCCCCCCGTGTGTAGCCTCCGGCAGACTTTTTTGACCCGAAAGTACGGCGGACTTAGAAAGTAGTTTTGCACTCCAATCTTCCCGCCGGACTTGCATTTCGGCGGACAATCCGGCCGTGCATATGCCAGTCCGCCGTACTTTTGAAATGAACGGACTTTTCCCGCCCGGAGAAAAGTCCGCTCATTTCGAGCGGGTCTCCAGGTAGGTGGGGCCCGCGAAGGAGACGTCGCCAGCCCCGCCACCTGGTATGGACTTAAAGGGGAACCTCAACGCCGAAAAAAATCGGCGTGGGGGCTCCCCCCAGGTCCACATCAGACCCTTGTCTGAGCACGCTACCCGGCCGGCCAGGAAAGGGGGGGACGAGCGAGCGCCCCCCCCTGAGCCGTACAAGACCGCGTGCTCTCAACATGGGGGGTGCCTTGGGGAAGGGGGGCAGCGCGGCCCCCCCACCCCAAAGCACCTTGTCCCCATGTTGATGAGGACAAGGTCCTCTTCCCGACAACCCTGACCGTTGGTTGTCGGGGTCTGCAGGCGGGGGGCTTATCGGAATCCGGGGGCCCCTTATTAAAGCCCCCCACCCTATGTGAATGAGTATGGGGTACAATGTACCCCTACCCATTCACCTGTGAAAAAAAGTACAAAAAAAACACAACACAGGGTAAAAATAGTTTATTGCACAGCTCCGGGGGTCTTCCATCTTCGGGGGTCTTCTCGCCGGACTCCTCCACTATCTTCTGCTAGCTCTTTTGCTAGCGGAGGAGCCCGGCTTTCTTCCTCGCCGCTGGACTCTTCTTCCGATTTCGGGGATCTTGTCCCCCTCTTCAGGGGTCTTGTCCCCCTCTTCGGTTCTTCTGCCGGCCCACCACGCCTTCTTATAGCTCTTTTACAGGCGGTGGCCCGGTCTTCTGTCACCGCTGTCATAGTCGCCGCCGCCTTCTGTTCTTCTCTTCTTCACTTCAGATGTTGACTCGTCACATCCTCCGCTCACAATGGCTCCGACGTGATGCGCGGCGACTTATATAGGGACATCACCGGATGATGTCCCCGCCCATTATGGTGTCACAGTCCCAGAGGATGCTGGGACTGTGACATCATAATAGGCGGGGACATCATCCGGTGATGTCCCTATATAAGTCGCCGCTCGCCCGGTCCCCGTCATTGTGAGCGAGCGGAGGGAGCAATGAGTCAACATCTGAAGAGAAGAAGAGAAGAACAGAACAGAAGAACAGAAGCCAGCGACGACAGCGGCGACAGCGGCGACAGAAGACCGGGCCACTGCCTGTAAAAGAGCTATAAGAAGGCGCGGTGGCCCGGCAGAAGAACCGAAGAGGGGGACAAGACCCCCGAAGTCGGAAGAAGAGGGCGGCGGCGAGGAAGAGTCCGGCGAGAAGACCCCCGAAGACGGAAGACCCCTGGAGCTGTGCAATAAACAATTTTTACCCTGTCTTATTAAAGGGGGCTCCCGGATTCCGATAAGCCCCCCGCCCACAGACGCCGACAACCAAGGGCCAGGGTTGTCGGGAAGAGGCCCTTGTCCTCATCAACATGGGGACAAGGTGCTTTGTGGTGGGGGGGCCGTGCGGCCCCCCCTTCCCCAAGGCACCCCCCATGTTGAGGGCACGCGGCCTGGTACTGCTTAGGGGGGGGGCGCTCACTCGTCCCCCCCTTTCCTGGCCCCCTGGGTAGTGTGCTTGGACAAGGGTCTGATGTGGGCCTGGGGGGAACCCCCACGCCGATTTTTTTCGGCGTTGGGGTTCCCCTTTAAGTCCATACCAGGTGGCGGGGCCAGCGACGTCTCCTTCGCGGGCCCCGCCTACCTGGAGACCCGCTCGAAATGAGCGGACTTTCCTCCGCGTGTGTGTTGGCGAGTCCGTTCATTTCAAAAGTAGGGCGGATAGTACGGCGGACTTAGTACGCCGTATTAGTCCGCTGAAAAAGTGCCGTGTGTGGGCAAGTAGCCCGTTTGGAAAGTCGGACGGACAGTCTAGCGGGAAGTCCGCTAGACTAAGTCCGTCGGATAGTCGGCTACGTGTGTACGCGGCATTAGTGTTCTACTCTAAGAGTCTATTCACACAGGGGCAACACGACTTCCAACGAGACTTTGGGAGGCAACTTGGACACGACTTGAGTATGAATCACAGCGTGACTTGAGGCAACTTACAAGGCAACTTGAAGTTGCTTCTAGGACAGGGGACTTTGCGAGTGGCCAATCACATAATAATCAGCTCTGTGGAAGGGAGGGGTTTGCCTAGAAAACTATTTTTACTTCCTGGAAAGTTTCTTCAGTTAAGACAGGGGATCCGACTTGGAGGCATCTTCCATTGAAATCAATGGGTACAAGTCACCTAGAAGTCGGATTGAAGTAGTACAGGAGCCTTTCCTGAAGTCGGAGTGACTTCAGTAGTGTACAATAAGACGGCTCTCATTCACTTACATTGATTTGATCATGTTACGCGACTTGAGGCAACTTGGGACGACTTCAAGTCGGATCCAAAGTTGCCCCTGTGTGAATGGACTCTTAGGCTCAGTTCACACAGGGGGCGACACGAGGCGACAAGACTTGGGAAGCCAAGTCGTATACGACTTGTATCCGACTTAACAGCGCGACTTGGGGCGACTTACAAGTCGCCTCCAGGACAGGGAACTGTACAAGTGAGCTTTCACCCCTTGTGACATCATTCCTGTTCCTGTCTTCTTCCTTGTTCCTGTTCTTGCCTGTTGTTCTGTGTCCAAAATGCTCTCTGTGCGTTACCTTATGTCAGCTGTCCTAACAGCTGGTTTGGCAGTACTGATGGAAGAGGAAGAAGAAGAAATGAAGCGGAGGAGGATGGCAAGAAGACGTCGCTACTGGATCCATCCAATCATTGCCAATCGACATAACAGAGGGCAGTTCTGGGCTATGTATGAGAACTTGCGTAGTTTTGATGACAAGTTTTTCAAGTATACACGGATGTCGATCACAAGGCAAGTACATATGCTGTATGTCATTGTCCACTTTCCACATCACTTGCCACAAGTTGTGGATTGTCGACCTGCCACGTCCCTTGCCACATGTGCCATGTCACATGCCACGCGACGTGCCGCGCTTGGCACAAGACGTGCCACGAGACCTGCCACGGGAAGTGCCACGGGACCTGCCACGGGTGCCCGGGAAGTGCCACGGGTGCCACGGGAAGTGCCACGGGTGCCACGTAACTTGGCACAGATGGCACATGACAAACCAGAAGTAGTGTGTTTGCTAGCAGTAAGTGTTCACAAATATGTGGCCTTAAAGTCATGTTGCAAGAGCATTTTTCAGGAGTAAAATAGAGTAGTTTTCCCCTTCGACATTACCTGTCACAGGTGTCACACATTCCACACTTTGTGTATTGTCTACTTAACACATGACTTGCTACGTCACCTCACCCTAGCTAAATCCCTTCAATCGGATGATTTATATTTGGCATATTGTTGATGCGATAATGTGTGTGTGTGTGTGTGTGTGTGTGTAGATACCAGTGGTTTATATTTATTATTTTCTAACATAGATGATTAACAAAATTTTTTTTGTTTGTTGCAGTTTTGACGAATTGCTTGGTCTGGTTGACATCCATCTTGAGCGACAGAACACAACATACAGGAAGAGTATCTCATCCATTGAAAGACTAATTATTACATTAAGGTAAACTGTCTTTCTGGTGCGCAATACACTTTGCATCCTCACAGCTCAGCGCTACAATTAGCGTGGAGGAGCAGAGCAGGAGAGCTGCTGAGTGTCAGCAGCTCTCACATCTTGGAGGGGATAGAAGAGACCCATTGATGATGTTTGATTATTATTTTTTGTGTGAAGGAGCAGCAGATGAAGCTTTGCTCCAATGCTGCAGCCACCTAGGTAATTATTTTTGACATAAAAAAACATAGCATGTAATTAAATGTAATAAACTCAAACATACCACACATTAGCAAAACATAAACTTTTTTTAATATTAACATAATTTTTGCAAATAGCCTCAAAAAACAGTAAGAAACTTTTTAACAAATAACATCAGCACATTTTTTTATAAAAATCAAGAAATTAATGAGAAAAATTATAAATTTTGATAAGATGGGAAAAAATTATCACCTTCAGTCGAAGGAATGGGGGAAGGTGTGGGTTGGACGTTTTCACGGGTGGCCATTGCAGGGGTAGGTAATGGATAGGGCATGGGGGCATTTGTGTTTTGGGTGGTGTTGCCATATTCGTCACAATATGGCCTGTAACGAGGGGAATAGTAGGGGTGGGTTCTGGGTGGCGGGGGATTATAATAATTAGGGAAGGGTACTGATGGGGGTGGTGGTGGGGCAAACACTGGAGAGGGGGCAGTGGCGGCAGGCTGGTAGGCTATATTAGCCTCAAGCAGATCGATTGTTTTTCTTCACAAAAGCCTGGCGCTCCTGCGGCACTTTTTTCAGCATTGCTGCCACCATAATCCCGAATCCACTTTCTGCACTCTCCATGTCAGATAACTTAGTGTTCATTTTCTCCATGAGTGTCGCAAAACGGTCCAAGTTGGTTTGAATGCGAATCGGTCTTCCCGATCTTCCAGGGAGAGCGGGACGGTCTGGTTCCTGTGTACATTCGTGCTCCTCTACCTCAGCCATGCTGAGATTGGCCGGCTGGGAATCATCATTTGTCTCCTTTGAGTTTTGACCAAGACTCGGTAGCAAAGATGGAGAAGGTGCCCCTTCCTCTCCGTCGGGAGCATTGCCCGCTGCAGCACATTGGGCTGATGTACCTGGCTGTTCCGGGTGCGGCATTCTGGATTGTGTTCTGCATGAAAGATAGAATACAATTATTATAACCTTATACAACTGTATAGTATCACTGTCCTAATATGAAAGATATTATCTTACGCTCTAAGATCCATGAACGGCCTCAGGAACTCCATCTCCTCGGCATGGATATAGGGTGCTACCCTTTTCCCCCCGGAACCACTTCTTTGGTTCGCTAGTTTTTTCAGATATCGATTATAGCAATCCCTGAGCCCCTTCCACCTCGTTTGTAAGATGGTCACTGCAAAACATAAACAGGAACATAATCAATTCTTTTGTTTTTCAGATACCTTGCAACAGGTCATTCAATTGTAAGTCTACATTATGAGTTCATGGCTGGCAAGTCGACTATCAGCTATATCATCCGAGACACCTGCAAAGTTTTATGGGACGTGCTTAACACCATGGTGATGAAGAGGCCGACACCTGAAACGTGGCGTGATATAGCAAATACATTTTGGAGTATGTGCAATTTTCCCAATTGCATTGGAGCTATCGATGGGAAGCATGTACGTGTACAAAAGCCTGTGGGTAGCGGAAGTATGTACTTTAACTATAAAAAATATTGCTCCTTTGTACTGCTCGCCGTTACAGATTCCAACTACTGTTTCACATATGTAGACATTGCATCCTATGGAGGTAGCTGTGATGCAAGGATTTTTGGAAATTCATCCTTTGGTGAAAGACTACGGGAGAATCTACTTGATATTCCTGAAAATTGCCCCCTTCCTGGCACAGCTGAACCTGCGCTACCCTATGTGTTTGTTGCGGATGAGGCCTTTGCATTGGGTGAACACATGATGAGGCCTTACTCTAGTAGGAACCTGTCCACTCCTAAAAGGATTTTCAACTACCGGTTAACAAGGGCAAGAAGGGTGGTTGAGTGTAGTTTTGGAATTCTAGCCAATAAATGGCGCTTTCTACATACTACAATAAGCTTAAACATTGAAAATGCTATAACTGCTGTAAAAGCAGCATGCGTGCTGCACAATTTTGTCAGAGTCAGGGACGGATATTGTTTTGAGGATTCTCTAATACACGAAATGGAAAGTGCACACATCAGTGCTACAAGGGGATCCACTGATGGTGCCACAGTGCGCGATCAATTTAGATCCTATTTCAATTCACCGGATGGTGAATTGCCGTGGCAGATGGACGCCATTTCCTAATCAACTTCATAAATATTTTTACACAACTGTTTTGATTTCATATCAAGTATCTTTTTGGGAATTTTTGAGTACGGTTGTTAACATGTGCTGATATGGATTATTGTTTTTTAATTAAAGTTGTCTGCTATGTTTTTTGTTATTTGTTATTATATGTTCAATAAATTTAATATGTTAAAATTATGTTGAACTTACTTTTGATGTGGTTATATTGTTCAATCATTATTGGAATAAAATTATCATAGTGCTACACATCAGTGACAGACTTCACAATGTTGCTCCGTAATCTTGCCCTAGAGTTAATAGGCACCATTAGGAACCCCAAGTGCCAGGTGACCTGTAATGAGTGCCATGTAAAATGTTACATGTGGCAGGTCCCGTGGCACGTCCCGTGGCACCCGTGGCAGGTCCCGTGGCAGGTCCCGTGGCACCCGTGGCACTTCCCGTGGCACACGTGGCACTTCCCGTGGCACCCGTGGCACATCCCGTGGCACCCGTGGCAGGACCCGTGGCAGGTCCCGTGGCACCCGTGGCACTTCCCGTGGCACCCGTGGCACGTCCCGTGGCACGTCCTGTGGCACGTCCCGTGGCACTTCCCGTGGCACCCGTGGCACGTCCCGTGGCACCCGTGGCACGTCCCGTGGCACCCGTGGCAGGTCCCGTGGCACGTCCCGTGGCAGCCGTGGCAGGTCACGTGGCACATCAAGTTGGTATTGAAACAATGCTTTTTTGAAGCAAAAACGTGGGGAATACAGTTCAGACACCATTAGAACAGTCAATTCATCTAATGTTCATGTAATTGGAGCTTTTGTTGCTCTGGTGTGATATTTTTGATGGCAGGGGGATCTAGGGGGAGGAACCAAGGACTGTTGTGAAAGGGGGCATTTATGCACCGATTCTCTGTGCAAAAGAAGACCTACAAGACCTATATTGAACTACAACAATCATGCATAGTGAAGGAGAAAAGACATATAAACTTACTTTTTGCAGAGCGGTCGGCCTGCGACAAGACATCCCAGTCTTCAAAAGAGAGTCGGCAGATCTCCAGCCAGGCACTCTCTCTTTTTTGTATCAACTGGTATGCTTTGTTGGTCTTGGCATAGAGGCACCTTCTCTCCCTAACAAAGCGTATCAGGGACTCATTGTCTACTGGTTCTCTCCTGTTCACAGCAGACATTTTGGAGGAGAGAGCTCTTGTTCTGTGTGAGTTCAAGATAAGCAGGAAAACTAAACTAATGTGTATGGGAAGGAGGGGCTGCCTGCAGTGGGGGCTGGGTGACTTCCTGTCAAGTAGCCTGCAAGTAGCCTACAGATGAACAGGGGAGGCGACTTACATTGACATGAATGGGTACAAGTCGCCTAGAAGTCGTTTCCAAGTAGTACAGGAACCTTTTTTAAAAGTCGGAGCTACTGCAGTAGCGTATATTAAGACAGCTCCATTGACTATCATTGTTATTTATGCAGCGCGACCTGGAGGCGACTTGAAGCGACCGAGACCGACCTGAAGTCGGATCGCAGTCGCCCGCAGTGTGAACCGGCCCTAAGCAAAATTACACTATTAGATTTGTAATTATAAAATACAATTTCCCGCACTGATAGAATTTATAGCAAGGGAGTTGGAATGCTGGAAAAGAGATCCTATATGAAATACCTGGGCATACCTATCTGAAGTTTTTTTCTATGACAGATCTGTAGATAACAGTGAAAATATGCATCTGACCTTTATAATTTGCTGTCCATCCCATTTAGGGCCGGTTCACACAGCGAGCCGCGGCGAGGCGTCTCCGACTTACCTCGCCGCGACTTGCGGGGAGCTCAGCGGCGACTTGCAGAGGACTTCTGCATAGAAGTCAATGCAAGTCGCCCCCGAAGTCGCCCCAAAGTAGTACAGGAACCTTTTTTCTGAGTCGGAGCGACTCGAGTCGCTCCTCTCAGAACGGTTCCATAGTACTGAATGGGGGCGACTTGCGGGAGCGAGGCGAGGCGAGCCGTGTCGCCTCGCCTCACGTCGCAGTGTGAACCGGCCCTTAGGGAGTAAGCCTTTCTACAGGTGGAGGTGGTGGATACTGTAACACAGTTGAAAGCATCTGATGTGGATTTCAGAACACAGGCAATGCTGTGGATAATTTCTGTTGTTAGAGATGGTGGATCCAATGATATTCTTTGTGTGGTGAATAAAGCACAGTTAGGTTGGCCATACATTATACAATTTTCTTATTCACTTTCCTTTAGATTTACCTTCAACTATGTAGTGCAAGGGCCTGCCTTATTGCATACAAATTGAAAGCGTTTAGGTTTGATCTCATATTATATCTAAAGGAAAGTTGTACAAGAAAATCATATAATGTATGGCCAGCTTTAGGCTAGGTTCACACTATTGCGGTTTTCCAGACCGGCTTGAAGCAAAAAAAAAAAAATAAAAAAAAATGCAGGGCCTCGTGATAGGGGGGACAGGGTATACAGGGCAGTACAGGGTTAATAGTCTAGTATCATGGGGAGGTCACTTACTGGGATTGGTTTGTTTTTTGAGATGGGTTGGGCTGCTGATGGGGGGATGCAAAGGGTAAATCCGAATGCGTGGAAAACAAGGGACAAGCAGGAATCCCTGCCCTCCCGACCTGATTTGTTTGTTTTGATGTTTTTTGTTTTGTTAAAATAAAATAAAATAAAAATTTGGCAGTTGGGGTCTTTGGAGGCGTTAACATTTTTGGAACAGATCATAGGGTGACCCATCTAAGGTATGAAGTCCTCTATTTGATCCCAGTTAATGCTAGATTAACAGGGAAGTGGAAACAAGGAGGTATATGTGGTTGTCCCAGAGTTGGTGTTGCGCAGCTGGGGATCATTAAGTATTGACGCTGATGTACAGGTATGGATTATGTATTGCTTATGTTCTAAGAAATTGTTATGTTGTTCATTTGTTAATTTTCTCTAGATTGGTGCCATTCGTTATTTGTTCATAGTTATATGTATGGAAGGTTTAGGGCAGAATTACATATGGTGTGTATACATCTGTGTTACCGTAATCATATGTTTGCACAGCCACAGTAACCCATTCAAATTAATGTGGAAATGCAGGGAAAATATCTCTGCACCTTTTCTAAAATCAGAGCCACAGGGAAACAAAATAATGCTGTGCATTTCCCACCACAGGAATGCACTTCAATTTTCAGCGTGTAGGGGTGCCTTTAAGCATTTATGGTACACACAAACACGTGTGCTAACAGCAGCACGTTTTTGCTGAGGGTGCTGGAAAGCATGGGCGTAGCCAGAGGCATAGCTTGAAGCTTGTGGGCCCCGATGCAAAAGTTGACCTGGGCCCCTCCCCACTACCACCCTCCACTTCCGCACGCTTTGCAGCAAAGGCGTAGCTTGAAGCTTGTGGGCCCCGATGCAAAAGTTGACCTGGGCCCCTCCCCACTACCACCCTCCACTTCCGCACGCTTTCCAGCAAAGGCATAGCTTGAAGCTTGTGGGCCCCGATGCAAAAGTTGACCTGGGCCCCTCCCCACTACCACCCAACACTTCCACCGTGCATGCAGATACACCCACCGCATGCCAAGATACTCAAAGTGGCCTAAGAGTTCGAGTTTCCACACAAGATGTGTTGCAATACACTATCTGATAGCATACCATTGGAAATCCCATTTGTACCTCTAGTCTATTTGAAAATTAGAATTAAAAATATTAATCTCATGGAAAAAATATTTCACACCTTAGGCCGCGTACACACGCGGGGACTGTTCGCCCAACTTTGTCCGTCAAACAGTTTCGGCAAACAGTCCGCTCAAAATTAGCATGGACGGACATGCCCACACACGACGAACGAACAGTTTGCTGAAACCGTGCGCGATGACGTGAACGGCACGTACGACGGGACGAAAAATACGACGTCCTATACACTGCATTATAACTTTCGGCGTGTTAAGCCTTTCTGAGCATGCGCGGAACTTAGTTTGTCGAACAAGCCTACACACGGGTGGACTGTTCGCTCAAACAAGGTTTCAGCGGACAGTTTTACGGAATTTCCGAAAAACCTTGTTCGTCAAACTGTCCGCTGAAACTGTCCGCTGAAAGCCCACACACGAGAGGACTGTCCGCCCAAACACTGTTCAGCGGACAAAGTTGGGCGAACAGTCTGCCCGTGTGTACGCGGCCTTACATAATACAAATGGACTAGAGGTACAAATGGGGATTTCCTATGGTATGCTATCAGCCAGTGTATTGCAACACATATTGTGTGGAAACTCAAAATCTTAAGCCACTTTGAGTATCTTGATGTGCAGTGGGTGTATGTGCATGCACGGTGGAAGTGTTGGGTGGTAGTGGGGAGGGGCCCAGGTCAAGGTCAGGTTTGCATCGGGAGCCCACAAGCTTCAAGCTACGCCTCTGCTGGAAAGCGTATGATTTACATACCTGCATAGATGTGAAGATTAGAATAGAGACTTTGGTACGCTGTATTTAGTGTTTCTATCCCATAGTTTAACTATAGCACTGGTTGTGCATGTGGATATAATAGGTTTTACATTAAACTTACCTGCCCTGTTAGAATTTATAACTTAACCCTGGTAAATTGTTCAGAAAGAGACTCATTTGCTATTTAATTATTCAAATAAAAACTAAAAATATTATTTATTGCTAACCTGAAGGGCCCTGTCCACCCATTTAATGATAGGTGGGAACTGGTGGGCAAAGTAAATCTCTGGTCTATTATATGCCCTGAACACTCTAATAATCCCCCTGCCATAATTCCAAATTCTGCTGACCTGGAAGTCTTTGATGTCCTCATGCATCTTTGGACATTCTGTCTCCTTTGTTACCCTCTCAATGACATACACAAATTAAAAAATCCAATTGGGGGGGCATGAGCCCCTCATAATAGCCATATCAAGAGTGCAGCACTAGGAGTTTAGTCCAAATATCTTTCAGAAAGAGTCTGAGAGATATAACAGACTGTTAGGTGTTTTGACTTTCCAGCATCTATTACACAAAGGAACAGGTTTTGAGTGGAATGACTCTTTAAGGTTCCCAAAATTCACTAGGTTTTCCAAGTTCTGCTTAAACTTTGATAAGAAATAAACTTTAATTTATAACTCAATAGATTTTCTTGGTTATCTAACTAGCACCCAGTAAATTTACATTATATTCCAGAATAAGTGCTGTTGTTAGAGGTGGCCAGCTGCACATGCAATATGTGAGCCTATGAATCTGGTATGCCAGAGATGCAGAAATTAGTGTTCGGAATAATCCATGTAAATCATGCACATCCTCTGAAATAAAGTCCTTACTTTGTGCTTCGCTTGATTCATTGAAGGCAACCGGTCTTCTGAAAGAGTCCGAGGCCTCAGTTTATTCCTCTAATGGAGGAATACATCACGATTAACCGACTAAGAGAAGGCAGACTAATGCTGAAATGGGGAAATTCCTTATATAATGCAAGAGTAATGCGGAAACATTTATAATCTGCAGCAGATATATTTTACTATGAATATGTAGCATACATAATTTTCTGGATGGAATGTAAAACAGTTTAGTCCACTGCAAGGATGTTATAAATTAAAGCCATACTCAAATTTCTTTTAGTTTTGGATAGACCGGGAAAGCCAGTTACTAGGGATATTTCCCTTACAACCTGACCTGTTGACCATGCTGTCACCAGAAGAGAGAGTTGAAGGGGAAACTTCTCCAAAATAGAAGCAGCAGCAATAATAAAATGTTCTCATTAGAACGGGGGAAGGCTATAATCTCTGCCTAAAAATAACATGAGACAAAATCAAAGAATCAAATAAATATAATTTCCATTTCACCATCCATAAAAACTAAAAAGTCCCACAGATGTGCTTGAATAATTAAATAACCCATGCGGTGCTCCACTCCTAATAAGCGATTCAATTGTGCTCAAGGCAGAGAAAGTGAAAGAGATTCTCAGCAAACCCCTTTGGACAGCACAAACTCTCCGGAACATAGATGTATTGCTCTTAATCACATAAATAGAATCGTTCCACTCCTCTGGAGCCATCAAGCTCCACAGTACATGGTTGTTAAATACTCAGTTGCAGGTATTATTAATCCTCCAATACTCTGAACACACCAGTCTATACGCACTGGATGAAGGGGAAACATAGAAAATAATTAATTGCTTAAAATTTGCAAATATATGTATAAAAAAATAAAAACATAAGAAACATACTTGGTTGGTGCTTTGATTCTGTCGGTACTAACATACACAGCTTAATAATGTAGAGGAATCACAGCCGCTCTGCTTGTCATCATTCTACAGTGCACTCACAAGATCCAAAACACCCGAAAATGATCTCACAACCATTCTGGATTCACTCCAATGCATTTCGCCCAGTTGGCTTCCTCAGGAGGTCTCATATGTTATTTTTAGATTCACTTATTTGCTGTTATTGTCATTTACTTTTTTATTGGTGATTTTACCATTGCCCTGGTATGTATTTTTCAAATTTTACACATAATTTGTGGTTAAGGTAGCAGCTAAAAATGTGTTCACCTAAGAACTATCACAATTTCTTTTGGGCTTAGCGCTGCCTGTTTTAAAATAACTAGAATCTCTGTCTGATTGTATTATTGTAATGTCCCTGAAAAGGAAGTGGTAGCAAATCTCTCCAATGGGGGCACAAAGAGCAAAATAAATTTTGACTAGAGATACACTTTAGGGGGTGCAAATGCTGTTTTTTGACTGGGCTAAAGAATTAGAGGGCTGTACACAGGGAGGACAGGGAAAGAAATGGCTGAGGGGCTATAGTTTGACACCCCCAGCCTTTCCATGTTTAGTGATAGTTTTGGTTTCAATCTTGCTGTGTAAGGGGTGCTGTTAGAAAGCCAGGAGGCTTTAAGATCGTAATGCCTTTTCATCTGCAAGAAATACTAAGAAAATACTTCCCTAGTAATGCCAGCCTGGAAGAAACTACTACTACTACTACTACATTGGGGTTCACTTCTGAATCTAGGCGAAGTTGGAGAGTTTACACTGCTTGTGGTTCTTGTTAAAGAAAAACTCCATCTTTCCACAGCTTTCACATAGTTCGCTGGACCAGGCTGGTCCAAAGAAAAACTATGTCCCTCACTAACCTGTGAGGCCACTTGATGTGCAGTATAAACTGTATGTAGCTGCGGCTACATACAGCATACCACACTGTGTTCCGTGTGCGAGCTGAGACCTTTCTGTCTCATACCCAAAACACAGAAGAGTCTACTCCAAGGGCATTCAGCCGCTAAAAGCAAGCAATGTATTCTATCAATGAATACAAAGCTTCTGATTGGCTGAGCCAGAGGTTGTGGCATAATCAGCACACCTCTCTGACTCAGCCGGTCAAAGGAAGTTTTGCATTCATTGAAAGAGTACCTTGCTTGCACTGAGTGGCTGAGCGGTACTTCAGTAGTTCCTTCTGTGTCCATGGTATGAGACAGAAAGTCTTGGCTCACACCCGGAACACAGTGCAGTATGCTGTATGTAGCCCCAGCTGCATACAGTTTATACCGCACATCCAGCGGCCTCACAGGTTAGTGAGGGAACATAGTTTGTCAGGGCCAGCTTGGTAAGGTGTGTGGAATGATTGAGGTTTTCTTTAAGGCAGCAAGTTGCTATGCTACCCTTGCAAACTGGGTCTTAGGAAGTATGTCTTTTGCACAAAGCGATATTTTGGATAGAATGAAAGACAGATTGGCATTTGCTGGATGCTGGGCATTGTATAGCTTTCTGCTTCTAATTCAGACATGCTATCACCAGGGCCATCTTAATGAATGGGCACACCTGGGCACGGCCCAGGGGCCCCAAGTGCATGGGGGGCCTGTGATCATGGCCAGGAAAAGGAGGGGCAGGCGTTGTGCTGGAGGGTGCACTGGCAATTTGACCACTGATGCGACTCTTCGACAGGAGTAACTGCAATGTCACTCCTATCAGAAGGAGCAGTGGCTGGAGCAAGGGTTCAGCTTTCATCTCCCTCCTGCAGGGGACAGACTAGAGCTGCCACTGAGACTGAGAACTCACCTCAGATCAAGAGAGGAAGGAGATGTTCCCTTCTTTGAAGTTGGGAACAGCATTTATGATCTGTAAGTACAAGGGGGAAGGGGAGGGACACATCTCTGATGGATGGGGACATCTGATGCTGATGTATAGAACACTGTGATGGGGACACCTGATGTATGGGACACTGTGATGGGGACACCCGATGTATGGGGACACTGATGGGGACCCCTGATGTATGGGGACACCGATTGGGGAACCTGATGTAGGGGACACTGATGAGGGAACCTGATGTAAGGGGGCACTGTCATGGGAATGTTGGGTCAATGTACAGTATATAGGCAATGCAATGGGAAAACCTGATGTATATGGGCACTGTGATAGGGGATCCTGACGTAAGTGGGTAAGGTGATGGGGACACCTGATGAAGGCTGGTAGGGGCCCTAGTGCATTACTTTTCCCAGAGGCCCATGATGCTATTAAGGTGGCACTGGCTATCACAGCCTCTTGCAGGACCAACTTCCTTTGTGACTGAAATCCAAGAGCCACAAAACATGAAGTGTGTATCCCAATAAATTGTGTCCTTTAGGAACACCCATCTTTCATCATGAAGAGTATACTTTCCAAGGTACCCTTTCTTGTGTTATTTTTCTTTTCCCACAAAAATCCCATGAAAGGGCTAGTTGGTTGGGTTTCCCCTCAAAGGTTCTCAGTCCTGTCTGGTGGACTTTCAGTGGGAACTTAGTTGTGAGCAGAGGCCATAAGAAATTCAAACCATATAATATCTGGCTAACATGCAAGAAATGGTTGGGAGGAGATTTACAAGTCAGTCACGGGAGTGATGCTCCACTAGAGGATCAAAATGTGTCCCACTCTCACCAAATAAATAAAAGTTGCTCCTTGACAGTGGAGCTCACGCTGGACTGACTAGATCAGTCACTGTGTGTAAGTAGGTGAAGATGTTGGTGGGTAAGGAGGATTCCTTTCTAAAGTTTTGTGCCGGTGGTTAAAAGAGGTGGTGGTGGGCCGTATCGGGGTCTGGGTTGCTGCCTCGGGATACGGCCTTATTGTCAATTCTGCATGCAATCTAGGAGAGTGGATGTAAAGGAGCCCCCAGTATCCAGTAAATTTGGGTTTGAAAAGACAACTTTATTTAGGGTTGCAAAAAATGAAATCAAGCCTTATTTCGGGAGAACAGAGACTCCCCCTTCTTCAGGGCTGTTTAAATAAACAAAAAAAAATACAACTAAATAAAAATCTGCTTTGGAATTAACTGATGTTTGCTTAATACTAGTATAGTAAAATAAAATATGTAGAGAGACCAATATTTCTGTAGCAAGAGCTTGGAATTTTGATTTTCAAGCACCTGCCAACCACAATTACATATTAAAAAAAAAAAGGAAGAAAAACAGTACTAGGCGTTCTGCCAAGAGGTCCAATGTTGTAAAATCTTCATTTTAACAATAAATAATCAAGGGTTTCAAATGGGCATTTATGTTTCTTTTTTTGCAACCACCTTCACTGCAGTGAAAACAGCCAGGGAGAGCTACTTTAAATGCCATAATTATAGTGAGCCAAGTGGTACATGTACTACAGTATATTACTTTGTATTTTGTTGTACACAAAGAACCCAATAAGGGTCCTTTCACATGGGCTGTGTTTGGTTTGTTCGGGAGGGGATAACAGGTCCCCGGTTGAATTTTAGCTTACCGGACGAATGTCACTTTTGAAACATTCATGCTTTTCCGTTCCATTTCACATTTGGCAGTGGTGTTTCTGGACCTTTGTGCAATCAACGGGTGGCCAGATGAAAAAGGATTGCATTTGTTTGTATCAGAGCTCTCATGCTTAGGTCCATAAAAATGGAAAAAGAATCAGCCTTATGGGCACCCGCATGTAAATTACTTACTGCCAATTCATCCATTTAAGTCTGAAAAAATGAAAAAGGATGCAGTCAACTTCTGTTATTTTTGCTGGGAGGAGGAATCTGGGAGGGATGATTTGTGCTAAGTGGAGAAAGGGGAGAAGGCGTATTAGTTTTGGAGCATTTGGAGGGGGAAATTCAAGGGAGAGGATGTGTGCTGGGATAGGAAAGGGGAAGGGGGGTGGTCCTGGGAGTTGGAATTAGAAGGGGTGGGGGAGGTGGATTGGTGCTGGGAGGGGGAAGAGGATTTGTGGTGTGAGGTGGCTTAGAATTGTATTAGAAGGGATGGATTTGTTCTAGAAGGGAGGAGGTAATTTGTGTCGGCAGGAGGAATTTGGGGAGGTAGAGGATTTGTACTGGGAAGGGGGATTGAGGAGGAAGAAGGTTTGTTCTGGGAGTGGGGATGAGGAAAAGGAGGATTTGTGCTGTGGGGGAGGGGTCGAGGAGAGGAGGATATGTGCTGGGAGGGGGATGGGGGATTTGTGCTTTAAGGGAGGTTTTGGGGGGGTGAACTAGAATATGTTCTGAGGGTGGAAAGGATTTGTGCTCGGAGCATTGTGGGGGGGAGGGGCAAAGATTTTTGATGAGAGGGGTGCAGCATAGTAGTGCTGGATTTTTTTTGGGTGGGGGAGTGGGCTGAGGGGATTTTTTCTGAAAGGGTGGGGGAGAACATTGCTTGCAGACAGAAATGTTGCACTCTCCTGAACCCTACACTGTGCATTACACCCCCCCCCCCCGACTTCTATACTCTTTTGTTTCATACTGCTGACCCACTTACATACTCCTGGATCCTCCTCTGTGTGTGTCATGCGCTTCTAAACTCGGCAGTGAATGCCGCACTCTATTTTTTACATTCTCCTGACCCTTATGCTCTGTGCATTGCACACCCCTGACCCACTGTTTACCACTGCGTGGTGTGCATGATGCATTACTACTTTCCCTGGGGTACCAAAAGGTGGCTTCATTTCTTACAATCCAAGCAACACCCCTGGCGCTAAGGAAAATTGGCCCATTCAGGCCCTCGTAATTTAAACCACACACCCACTTTTTACAGATGGCTCCCTAAAGTATCCCTCATTCGCAAGTTGGGAGGGATGGTTAAACATATAAAAAATACATGTAGTCATTTTAACATCTGCAATGGGTGTTTAGTAATCATCTGTAAACCAGGTCTGATTCATTTTATTAAAAGTCAGCTTCTCAGTAACAAATCCTCTCCCACCCACTGCGCTAAAGACCCTCTTTAACATGACACATGCAGCATTGCAGGCTGGTACCTTTAATGCATATTGAGTATTCAGAATTTTGATCCAGTGTTTGGTGGGTCCCTGGACCATGTATCTGTGGTCATGTGTACCCTGCCACTGAAAAGTGGTCCAGCAACACAGACACTTTGCATTCCACGTGCTGGTGGAGAGCAGGAATGGCTGCCTGGGTAAAATAATGACAACTGGGTACCTGTCACTGTGGTGTAGCACAGGCCATAGGCTTGTGGAAGGGGTAGATTCAATGAGCTAGAATGGAAGCAGTTTTGCTAAGCTACCATTACGGTGTTAAGCACTGAGATTTAATGGGATCATAAATCACAATGCATCTGTAGAAGAGGCATCTGCATTGGATGGGGTACTGATGGAGATGGTTGGGTGGGTGTAAGTGAAAGCCTTTTCTTGATTCCCTAAACATGGCCTTATGACCCTCTTCCCCACTTAACATGGCATATCCTAAACTTCTGAAATCCCTTGTGAGGCTTTTCTCCCTCCTCATTGGAGGTCGCTGATGCAACAGGAGAATGTTGTGTGTGTGTGGGTCAGGTGGGTGATTGTGGAAAGTGAGGATTGGGGTGGAGGGTTGCAAGACTTTTTGCTGTCGACTTGTCTCAGAGGTGCTCCTCTGTAGTGCAGAGTTGTCTTTCCTCATGCCTCTGGTACCCAACTCCTTGTTAGCTATGAGTAATAGGCTTGTGCAATTAGTTTCGTAAAGAATCAAAATTCGGACGAATTTTGCATCTTTCGGACATTCGGATGCATCCGAATGTCCAAATAAACAAATAACGAATAACAACGAATATGAAAGAAATAACACAAATTAATTCGAATGAATTTGATAATTCTTTAAAGATCTAATGAAACAAAAGGTCAGCACAAAGTAAATCTTATAGTCCAATCAGCTAATTTTGTGCCGGAGGATGGATTACTGGCAAAGTGCATTCCTCAGAACTGAGTTAGAAGGGTGTTGTATTGTATTTGAGCCGAGGAGAAGAGACGTTGTCATTGTGTGTGTTAAAAGATTCAATAAAAAAACAACTTTCCAAACTACGAATCATTATCATGAATGAATATACATAAATAGCAAATTTCAACAAATACGAACGAATGAATTTGACACTCTACGAATAATAACGAATTATCCGAAAACATATTAACGTAACATAACGAATATAACAGAATTAAATTATGTATTTTACGAATGACAACGAACCAAAACTAAACAAAATTTTCTGTTGTGCACAAGTCTAATGAGTAAGCACTGATTCTAGTGCGAAACTCATTAGAATGTGTACCCTTTTCTTTGCTGTGGACTATTTGATGTGATGTGACCACCGATTATCAATAAAAACACAGGATTTTAAGCCTTCTCCAGGGTGCGGCTATCCAGAGTCTTTTTGCTAATGCTACCCAACTCCTTGTTGCCAGTTTGTGGGGCTATTGTGAGATTAGCAGAAGAGAGGGAGGAGGAAGACGAGGATGCTTTAGTAGCAATTGCAGACAACTGTCTGGTAGGTGCCTGGGAGGAGGAGGAAGGAAAGGGCTTTGTCAGCCACTCAACTACAGTACCTCGTTCAT
This sequence comes from Lithobates pipiens, assembly GCF_037356315.1. Taxonomy (NCBI): domain Eukaryota; kingdom Metazoa; phylum Chordata; class Amphibia; order Anura; family Ranidae; genus Lithobates; species Lithobates pipiens. The sequence goes on along the minus strand of NW_027507789.1, from coordinate 44,996,043 downwards.
GTCCTGCAGCTGTATAGCATGACTGCTCAGAGGCCCTTGCTCTGCCTCTAGATCAGCCTTTCTCAGGCTTCCATTAGAGGTTGCTTAGGGATTCCCAGAGCAATAAGCAATTTCAGTACTTCAGATAATTAACCACTGTGGAAAATTTACTTTTTATCTATTGGTAATGAGGAAATGTTTCCAGTGACCACAAATTTAGAGACTATTCTTGCAAGTGACCATTGCACTAATGTACGATGAGCTGTAGATATAGTAATTATTAGCAGGGTTTCTTTGGGACCAGATAGTAGGCTTTCTCCATCTTTAAGTGGTTATAAGGGCTAAAGTTTTGTTTTTTTTTGACCTAATGCATTTTCTGGATTAGGATAAAAAACCTTCGCTGTGTTTTTCCTTCACCCCTCCCTAAATTCCTAACTCCTGTATCGATCCAGCTCTATTCCTGGCTGCAGGTCTTCTCTCGCTCTTTTCCTGGTCTCACAGACTTTTCTGAGAACACCACAATCCATTGGCTCCTGAGGCTGTCAGTCAAAGCCAGTGGGAAGAGAGTGGGGGGTGTGGCTGAGCAGCACTGTGTGTGTCTATGGACACACACAGCCCAGCTTGGGCGTGATGCAGGCTGGTGGGTAAGTAGAGCTTGGAATTTTTCTTGTTTTTTTTTCCTTGGCCTTTATTTGACATACATTGCCCTCCAATGCTTCTTACTGCAAAATACAGTTATAGATGGGGGCAGTGGCTAACTTTTTGTACTGTAGATATATTGGTCAGGCAACGCACTGACACCTTTGCAGTTATAGTGCTATGTGCTGGGTGTTCAGTGTGCCCCTGTAGCTTTAAGGAGGGTTGGGCTCCCTCCAGCCCATCTGCCCTCTATCATCAGATTGCCTGTGCTTCCACTGTGGAGCCTCTTAATAGTTAGAAGAAGGGACTACAGGTAACAGAGTGCCTTGCCTGTAGCTTACACGTGTATTTGAAAATGTGTGCAGGCTAAACCCTGTTTTTAACGCATACTGTATGACAGGTTGACTTGGTTGGTCGCAGGCTGATCGGTAAGTAGAGCTTGAAATTTTCCTTGGATTTTTCCTTGGTCTTTTTTTTACATATGTTGCCCTCCAATGCTCCTTGCTGCAAAGGCCAGTTATAGGTGGGGGCAGTGGCTATTTGTTTATACCAGATTGGGAGCGAGCCCACACATCTGCCCCCATAACAAGCAGATTGCTATGGAGACAGACACAGAAGAGGAATAGTGGCGAGAGCCAGTGGGAACCCCAGAAGAAGAGGTAAGAAGCAGCTCTGTGTGATACCATTGCACAGAGAAGATAAGTATTATTTTAATAGGTTAATAACCTTTAAGAGGTTTCTGATTCCGGGAGGTGGGGCGGGGTTTCAGATCATATAACCACCGTGATTGGCTATCACAGTGCCCACATGATTGGAAAGCTCCCGATCGCAAGTAGAGATCTGGAGCTTTCCATTAGCCACTGGTAACTGCGACGGGAGCCGCAGGGCGCACTCTCTCGGCACAGCAGTGTTTACATTCTAGCGGCATGAAGGGGTTAAAGTAATCTCCCAAGAACATAATTTCAAAGATTGGTGTTTTACTGTCTCCCTCAAAATTGCATTCAAAGGACCCTCTCCCTGTTGTACTGCACATTGTTTTTATTTTGTGTGTCAAATGTCCCCAATGGCAATACCCACCTCCCTGTGACCTTTTTTTTTTTTTTTTTTTTTTAAGTGGCTTGCTAAGTTTGGATTTGCAAAATTCAAGTAGGATTCAAGCACCCACGAATCAAGCATGGGCAGATTCAATCATCCCCTATTCAAAAATCAATATAAGAAAACCATCCCGAGCAATGCTCATAGACTGAATAGAGGCTTCAGAAGATCAGCAGCACTGAAATGCAAAAAAATTGCAATAAGGATACACAATGCTTTAGCAAAATAAATGTAATTCTAGTTTACATCTACTTTAAAATCATGTCACAATGATGATTCAAAATGTATGCTTGTTGAAAATAGTATATACTCATCCTTTAATAAGTCAGAGAAAACATTGTATTTTTATTGACTTTTTCCATCACTTGGAAACATGCTATCAACTTAATCAAAGATGCGTAGTCACAATCTTCTGACGCTGTGCCTGGAGTCATCTGAACGCTTCAGTTTTTAATGCTCCCTAGGACAATGTATGAGAGTCTACAATCCAGACAACTGATCTCTGTGGGGACTCAGATTTCTGTACTCATCGATACTTATTTTTTGCTTTGTTTCCCTTTAGTCTATTGCATAGGCTTGCTTGTCAGTACACTTGTAAATTACATGTGACCAGCATGGTAGATTTCTTTTGTATCCATGCTTTCACAAGTCCTGGTTTCTTTATGACAGCTGGTCTGTAAAGTCACTTCCTCAAACCCGGTCATATGTGCGTTTGGCGAAGACTATAAGCCAGTGCCCAATTTATAAGGGGGCAAAGGAAACAATTGGGACTCAGTGAAGGCCTATCTGCGAGGTCTTCTTCTCTCCCAGATCTCTAAAATTAAACAATGCTCAAAAAAAATGGGAAAGGTTACTAGCTGGTGAGATGTTATAGACTGAATGCCACTGTGATGGGAGGGTCTGTGGATCCCAGAATCCCTTGGAGAAGTTGGGAAACCCTTGTTTCAGCTCCCCATGCACCTCCTATGTCTAAGTCACCCTGTGTCCATTAGGGGGCACAGGGTGACTGAGAAAATGTGGCTTGGATTACTTAAAATGGGACAGTAATATTTATCCACAATATCTCCTAGGATATATATAAAGGCTATTTTTGGTTTGATTCTGAACTTGAAATGTTAATTGAAAGAGCTGATCACATTGGCCTCTGTAGGAGCTCCTGCTATTGTGAGAAGGTGTCCTGTGTGAAGCTCGGTGACAAGTCTGACCTGTAGTGAAATCCTGATTAAGCACAACATTGGCCAGGTGGGCATGGAGTCACCTTGGCTGCTTTAAGGGACTAGTTAATTAGCTCATGTTAATTTATGTTTCTGGCTACAGTTATATTGTAAGGTCACTTTCACACTCGGGCGGGTTTCGGTGGTAAAGCGCCACAATTTTTATCTGAGCTTTACTGTTGTTTTTGCGGTGCTTTTGGACAGTTAGCAGGGTGTTTTTAACCCCCGTTAAAAAAAGGGGTGAAGAGTGCCTGCAAAGCAGGCACTTTGCCAGTGCTTCATGGTGCTGCATTGATTTCAATGGGCAGGGGCACTTTAGGAGCGGTGTATACACTCGCTTGCAGGACTTTTTTTAGTATCTTACTAAAGCACTCAGGCTTTCACACTGGAGTGAGAGGAGAGGTGCTTTACAGGTGCTATTTTTAGCACTATAGTGCCTGTACAGCACCTCAGTGTGAAAGGGGTCTTACAGTAATATGGGCGGGGGGCTCTTCAAATGTATATAAGACTATATTCTTGTTCTAATAAACAGCTCATGTTGAGTAACCAAACGAGTATTGCCTTGTTTGTGGCTGTCAGCGGTTGGAATATCTGATATCTGTATTCAGACTGGGAGGAAGCAGTATACGACGAAAGCACTCAAGCGGAGTGTGGGACATTTGTTACAGCTACTATGTTACTAATTCTGAAACTCAATTAAATTGGCTATAGAGTCAACAAAGGTATGCCTCTGTGGCTTTGCTGAAAGCAGAGCATAAACATTTTTTTCTTCAAACAACCATATTTTGAGAAAGGGTATGGTACAGGGCACCTTCTAGCTACTATAGTGAAGGCTCGGAGACCATCAACTTTTGTATTAGAAATGCAACTTTCCTTGAATTAAAAAGCAACCACTACTCCAGATATTTCTAAGGTATTTTGTGAGTTTTTTCAAACATTGTACAGTAGTAAAGTATTTTATGTTACAGAGGACCTGGTCAAGTTTCTTGATACTATTCATTTACCAGTCATTTCAGATGCTCATAGGGAAGCCTTAGAAAAACCATTAACTCTAGATAAGTTGAAAACTTTCACAGCCAGTACTCCTTATAACAAAGCCCTGGGGGCAGATGGCCTCCCAGGAGAAGTGTATAAAACCTATGGGGATATATTTTTACCCAAACTTTTGGAGGTATTTAACATGCCTTTGAGATGGGAACACTTCCACCCTCTATGTCTGAGGCCATAATCATCGTACTACTCAAGCCAAGCCAAAACTAGGGATGAGCTTCGTGTTCGAGTCGAACATACGTTCGACTCGAACATCGGCTGTTTTGGTCCATTCGCGCCAAATTCGTGTGGCGCTCACGGCCCACAATGCACTGCGATGGCGCAGTGCATTGCTGGCTCATGATTGGCCAAGCATGCACTGTGACCCCGCATGCTTGGCCAATCGCAGCGCCAGCAGCGAGGAGAGCCATGATTGGCCACAGGCAGGATGCCTGTGGCCAATCATAGCTCAGGCTGTGTAGTGCACGCCCCACACTATATAAGGCCGCCAGCGCGGCGGCCTTGTGTAGTGTGTTGGCGTCTGAAGCAGTGGGTGTTCTGTGTACCTTCAACACAGTACACACCGATCGTTTTCGGCCGATTTTCGATCTTGCTGTTGTGTAGTGGTTGTTGTCTGCGTGCCCTGACCGCAGTATACACCGCTATATTCACCTCACCTATATAGCTAGTGATCTATCTTTTATAATAGAGCTTGCAGTCAGTAGTGTTAGGAGCTTGTGCGTGCTGTCTGCGTGCTCTGTACCCAGTACATACCGCTATATCCACCTACATAGCTCTTCTCTATTTGAGCCCACTTGCCATCTGCAGGAGTTATTGGAAGTTGTGTGTGCCTCCAGCACAGCACAGTATACATCTGTATATACCCCATTTATCTCTGGTGTTCTATAATAAAGGTATCTGCAGGAGTTAGTGGGTGTTCTGTGTACCTTCAACACAGTACACACCGATCGTTTTCGGACGATTTTCGATCTTGCTGTTGTGTAGTGGTTGTTGTCTGCGTGCCCTGACCGCAATATACACCGCTATATTCACCTCACCTATATAGCTAGTGATCTATCTTTTATAATAGAGCTTGCAGTCAGTAGTGTTAGGAGCTTGTGCGTGCTGTCTGCGTGCTCTGTACCCAGTACATACCGCTATATCCACCTACATAGCTCTTCTCTATTTGAGCCCACTTGCCATCTGCAGGAGTTATTGGAAGTTGTGTGTGCCTCCAGCACAGCACAGTATACATCTGTATATACCCCTTTATCTCTGGTGTTCTATAATAAAGGCATCTGCAGGAGTTAGTGGGTGTTGTGTGCCTCTAGCACAATATACACTACCCAACTGCTTTTTTACCCAACTCCCTTCAGGCCATTACCATGTCTGGAAGGCCGGCAAGGAGAGGCAGACAGGCGCGAGCCGATAAAAGAGGGCAAGCAGGCTCTGTGTCTAGAGACAACAGTGCTGGTCGTGGACGCGGTGCATTGTCATCAGCACGTGGCCATGGGACACGCTTGTCCTTCTTTTCGGCAGCTGGACATGTTGAGCCGCAACATGCCAAGGACTTGGTAGAGTGGATGACCAAGCCCTCTTCATCCTCCTCATCCTCTCTCTCCCAGTCTCAGGGTACTAGCAAAGCAGCTGCCAACGCATCGTCTTCCCTCCTCTCAATGTCATCATCAGTGACTCCTTCCCTAGACCCACCACGTCCTCCTGAGGATTCTCCTGAACTCTTTGAGCACAGTGTTGGGTACATGCTCCAGGAGGATGCCCAGTGTTTTGTAGCCTCTAAAGATGACACTCAGCTAGAGGAAGGCAGTAGCGTGAATGCAGAGAGAGGGGATGCTCAAGAAGGACAGCAATCTGGCAGTCATGTTCCACAAGCTGAAGCATACTGCCAGGTTTGCTACAGCGATGAAGAGGGAGGGGATGATGAGGGCACTGACTCCACGTGGGTGCCTGGTAGGAGAGAGGAGGAGGAGGAGGAGGAGGAGGAGGAGGAGGAGGAGGAGGCACATGTCCAACGAGGCAGGATGCCCTCCGGGGGCCAGCTTAGGGGCAGCACACCGACTGAATCACACCGCAGAGCTCCGCCTGTGCAGGGCGCTGCCTCTGCACGTTATTCTAAAAGTTCTTTGGTGTGGGCCTTTTTTGAGACGAGTGCATTAGATCGCACCGCTGCTATTTGCAACATATGTCTCAAGCGTATCTCGCGTGGCCAAAACATCAGCCGCTTGGGCACCACATGCTTGACCAGACATATGTTGACCTGCCATGCAGCTCGTTGGCAAGCGTACCTCAAAGACCCACACCAAAGAACAAAGCGGCCCTCTCCTTGCTCCTCATCAGCTGGCATCTCCAACCCCACTAGACCTTCAGTCCTCTCTGAAACCTGCTCTGAGAGGAATGAAGGTGTAGAATTAGGTGTGTCACAGCCAAGCGTTTCCGGGCACTCTGCTAGCAGTACACCCATGTCCGATTATAGCAGGTAAATGTCCCTGCCCCAGCTGCTGGACCGGCGAAAGAAGTTCACTCCCAGCCATCCACATGCCCAGCCGTTGAATGCTAGCTTGGCTAAATTGCTAGCACTTCAACTGCTGCCTTTTCAGTTGGTAGACTCGGCCCCCTTCCGTGAGTTTGTACAATGTGCGGTTCCTCAGTGGCAGGTCCCCAAACGCCACTTTTTCTCACGGAAGGCGATTCCGGCTCTCTACCGGCATGTGGAAGGCAATGTCCTTGCCTCGCTGGACAGGGCGGTCAGCGGTAAGGTGCATATTACCACTGACTCATGGTCCAGCAGGCATGGACAGGGACGTTACCTGTCTTTCACGGCCCATTGGGTCACTCTTCTGGCAGCTGGGAAGGATGCAGGACAAGGTGCAGTAGTGTTGGAGGTTGTTCCGCCACCACGCCTCCAAAATGCTACTATTGGTTGTGACACACCTCTCTCCTCCACCCCCTCCTCTTCTTCTTCCTCCATGGCCTCTTCCAGTGCTCTGTCCTCAGAACCAGCGGTGCTCCGTAGGCATTCCAGGGGCTACGCAAGTACGCAGGCAAAACGATGCCATGCCGTGCTTGCGCTGGTTTGTTTGGGGGACAGGAGCCACACTGGGGCGGATGTTTTGTCAGCTCTGCAGGGGCAGGCCGAGAGGTGGTTGACACCACGCCAGCTTAAGCCAGGAATGGTGGTTTGCGACAATGGCACCAACCTCCTCTCCGCCCTCCGACAGGGACAACTGACCCATGTGCCCTGTGTAGCTCACGTCCTTAACCTGGTGGTGCAGCGGTTCTTGGGCAGGTACCCTGGCTTACAGGATGTCCTGAAGCAGGCCAGGAAAGTCTGTGTGCATTTCCGCCGATCATTTAATGCCTGTGCTCGGCTGGCTGAGCTCCAAAAGGAGTTGAACCTGCCCAAGAACCGCCTTATATGTGACATGCCCACCAGGTGGAACTCAACGTTGGCCATGCTGCAGCGGCTGCACATGCAGCAGAGGGCCATCAATGAGTACCTGTGCGACTACGGCACCAGGACAGGGTCAGGGGAGCTCATTTTTTTCTCACCACGCCAGTGGGGCATGATCAGGGATGCATGCACTGTCCTGTCACCGTTTGAGGAGGCCACAAGGATGGTGAGCAGTGACAGTGCATGCATCAGTGACACTGTACCTCTTGTCCACCTCTTGGAGCATACGCTGCGTGGAATAATGGACAGGGCACTTGAGGCAGAACAGAGGCAGGAAGAGGAGGACTTCCTTGCCTCTCAAGGCCCCCTTTATCCAGACAGTGTTCCTGCTGTGCCACCCATCACACAGGAAGAGGATGAGGAGGAGGAAGAGGAGGAGGAGGATGATTGTGTCAGCATGGAGGTGGAGGCTGGCACTCAGCATCAGCAGCAGCAGCAGTCTTGTAGGGATGATTTACAGTCCCAAGAAACACGTGGACTTGTACGTGGCTGGGAGGAGGTAGCTGCGGATCATGTTGTCCTTAGTGACCCAGAGGACTCCGGACCGAATGCCTCAGCTAACCTACGCTGCATGGCCTCCCTGATCCTGCAAAGCCTGCGGAAGGATCCTCGTATTCTTCGGATCAAGGAGAGAGACCATTACTGGCTGGCCACTCTCCTTGATCCACGGTACAAGGGTAAGGTTGCCGACCTTATCTTGCCATCGCAGAGGGAGCAGAGGATGAGACATCTCCGGGAGGCCTTGCAGAAAGGTCTGTGCAACGCGTTCCCAGAGACTGGGAGGTTAAAAACTCCTGGTCCTGGACAACGTGTTGCTGAGGCATCGGTCAGAAGGAGTGGTGGAGAAGGTGGCCGTCTGACTGATGCTTTCAGACAATTTTTTAGTCCGCAGCCCCAAGGTATGATCGGTTCCAGCAACCATCACCAGCGTCTGATTTACATGGTGCAGGAATACCTAGGGGCAAGGTCAGACTTGGACACCTTTCCCACCGAAAATCCTCTGGCTTACTGGGTCTTGAGGATGGATCACTGGCCAGAGCTTGCACAGTATGCAATTAAGCTACTGGCCTGTCCTGCATCCAGCGTTCTTTCGGAACGCACTTTCAGTGCTGCTGGTGGCTTTGTTACCGATCACAGGGTGCGGCTGTCTACCGAATCAGTTGATCGACTGACCTTCATCAAGATGAATCAGTCTTGGATCACCCACAGCTACCAAGCACCTGAAGCTGATGTAACCGAATAATTTTTTTTGAAATATCACATCACTTCAAGACTGCCTATGCTGATGCTGAGTGACTGTCCTGTTATGTTGATTGTCTATCCTCTTCCTCCTCCGATGATATGTTGGAAGAACATTTCTGTTTCTGGATGATGCCATCAGCCCAATTTTTCTGCCCCTGTTTAACAGGGGCGTTTAAGTACAATTTTTGATGCAATGCTTTGCAGCAGGGCTAATTCCTGCAATAAAACAAGGGTATATGGGAGAGGTTGCAGTGTCGTGGCACCAGCACCAGTGCCTAAGGCCCAATTTTTCTGCCCCTGTTTAACAGGGGCGTTTAATTACAATTTTTGATGCAATGCTTTGCAGCAGGCTAATTCCTGCAATAAAACAAGAGTATATGGGAGAGGTTGCAGTGTCGTGGCACCAGCACCAGTGCCTAAGGCCCAATTTTTCTGCCCCTGTTTAACAGGGGCATTTAAGTAAAATTTTTGATGCAATGCTTTGCAGCAGGGCTAATTCCTGCAATAAAACAAGAGTATATGGGAGAGGTTGCAGTGTCGTGGCACCAGCACCAGTGCCTAAGGCCCAATTTTTCTGCCCCTGTTTAACAGGGGCGTTTAATTACAATTTTTGATGCAATGCTTTGCTGCAGGGCTAATTCCTGCAATAAAACTAGAGTATATGGGAGAGGTTGCAGTGTCGTGGCACCAGCACCTAAGGCCCAATTTTTCTTGCCCTGTTTAACAGGGCCATGTAATTACAATTCTTCGTTTCAAAAATTTTTATTAATGCAAGGTACATACAGCTCAGAGAAGTTTACAATTCGTCCTGCACAACGTTAAGAAAAAATAATAACAGATAGTACCAAAATTTGCATCAAATTGTAACAGTGGTGACATAAAAGTCATGTAAAATAAAGTATAGCTTCATGAGAACAAGTATTCTCATGGTCCGACCTTTACAATGTGTAATAAACGTGAACAACTCAAACAAAGGCCAGGATGCTAAGAATCAAAAGGAAAGCAGAATATCTAGTTTCGTGTTTACAAACAAATACAACACATACAAAACATAACTGATTATGCCCAGGAACACCACTAGGGTGAACCTTTATCACAGTTGGGTACTTCCTTAAGACAGAAATTAAAGTGCAAGGCGAAAAGAGTAGATGAAGAAAGGGGGAAATGAGAGAAAGAAGGAAAATAGAAGGGAAGAAGTGAGAGAAGAAAAGTAGAAGAGGGGGAGAGAGATGGCAGAGTGGGACCATAGAGGAAATGAAAAAAGAGGGATCAGAAGAGTGGGTAAGATGGCCGGCCGGTTCCCAATCAGCTACCAAGGACCAGGAAAAGGTTGTCATTCAGGGGGGGGCTGGGATTTAAGGTGCTAATAACCGATGATCAAAATGCGGGGGTAAGTAGTGATCGACCCACGGTTGCCATATCTTGGTATGTCTGGGGACAGTATCTTTAACAGTAGCTTCAATTTTACTGTGTATCATTGCTTGTGTAACTCTATTCTTAACTTCAGCCAAGCGAAGAGTAGATGTCTTCCATGCTTTAGCTATTGTTTGTTTAGCAGCGGTGGTGACCTGCAGAGCAAGGCGTATCTGGGCCCTAGTGAAAGAATCTGGGTAAAAATTGAGAAGGGCTAGTGCTGGGTCAGGAACTAATGAACTGGTGAACAGAGTGGATAGAACCAAAAATATTTCAGTCCAGAAGCGCTGTGCCACTGGGCAGGTCCACCAAATATGCAAGTGCGTGCCTCTCTCGCTACAGCCACGGAAACAGTTTGGAGAATATGAAGGTAGAAACTTTGCAATTCTATCTGGTACTAGGTACCAACGCATGAGAACCTTGTAGCTCGCCTCTAGAGCCACAATGTTCGATGACGATAGTTTAGTGTGTAGCCATACATCAGACCAGTCGTTTTCTTCCAGATTTAAGTTCAGATCCCTGGACCAAGACTGCGCATATGTCGGGAGTGTTGACGGCTGGGAGGTAAGGTGTGAGTATAACTGTGATATTTGTCCCGGGGCATGTGGATCCGTATTGCATAATTTTTCAAATAATGTATATGTGTTCGTATCCCTATTCAAGCCAATAGTCTGTTGTACAAAGTGCGATATTTGGAGATAACGAAAACATTCATTATTTGGCAATTGTGATTGAGCTTGCAGGGAAGGGAACGATTTGACCGTATCCCTGGCCACTAGGTCACATATACGCGTTAGGTCTGCACGTTCCCATGCTTGGAATGAGGAAGGGGAGGTGTAGGCTGGATAGAACTTAGGGTGACCGATATAGGACAACAAAGGGGAGTGCGGGCAGATCAAATGAAACGGTTTACGAAGTTTATCCCAGAGTTTGACAAAGGTAGAGGTTATGGGGTTGGATATTGGGCCTCGGGAAGCAGGGGGGAGCCAGAGAAGATTAGTTAGGGATATCGGGTGAAGATCTACTGCTTCCAGGCTCACCCAGATGGGGATTTCCACTTTAGCATGATAAAGCGTGGCTTGAGCAAGTTGGGCCGCGTGGTAATAATGTTGGAAATTGGGTATGCCCAGCCCACCAGCCCTATGATGGCGAAGCAAAGTGGGTCTAGATATTCGTGGCTTCACAGGGCCCCATATGTAATTAAATACCCGGCCTTGAATTATGCGGTGAAAATAAGGGGGAACCGAGATGGGAAGGACTCTGTATAAATAAAGAAGTTTAGGGAGTAGGGACATCTTGACCGCGGCAATACGTCCCATCCAGGATATGGAGAGGGGCCGCCACTCCTGGAGTAAGGAGGAGAGATGCCTCAACATTGGGAGGTAATTTGCTCGGAAGAGGTCCGCAGGATCTTCGGTTAGTTTAATACCCAGATATGGGATAGCCGAATCAGACCATTGAAATGGGAAATTAGTCTTAAGAAGCGCCAAGGTGTCATCTGACAGTGACACATTAAGGGCTTTGGATTTTTTCTGATTGACTTCTAAGCCAGAGATTTTAGAGAATTTATCAAGGAGATTTATTAAATTAGGGATGGATGTGTGTGGAGAGGTGACAAACAATAGTGCGTCATCAGCGAATAAGCATAGTTTATGAGTGACAGAAGCAACCTCCAGTCCCCTAATATCTGGGTGTGCTCTAATCAAAGCAGCCAGGGGTTCTATTGCTAAAGCAAAGAGTTGTGGCGACAGGGGGCATCCCTGCCGAGTCCCTCTTCGTATAGGAAAACTTTGGGAGTTAAACCCAGCGTATGTCACCAAAGCTTGCGGGTCAGCATACAAAGACGTGATCCACTGTAGGAAGTGGGGGCCAAAACCCCAACGTTTCAGAATGAAGTGGAGAAAGGACCACGAGACTGTATCAAACGCTTTTCTGATGTCTAAGGATAGGAGGTGCATGGGGATGGAGCGCGTTCTCGCTAGGTGCTGTAACAGGACTACTCGGCGAATGTTATCACTAGCTTGCCTACGGGGGATAAAACCTACTTGGTCTTTGTGGATCAGATTTCCTATGATCAGATTGAGACGCAATGCTAAGATTTTAGATAGAATTTTTATGTCTACATTTAGCAGGGAAATTGGTCGATAATTGGACCATTGGGTGTCATCTGAGTTGGGTTTAGGGATCATAACTATCTTGGCCAATAGAGAGTCTCTACCAAGGGGTTGTTGTTTCAACAGGGCATTAAACGAATGTGCCAATAAGGGAGCCAGGATATCTGAGAATTTCTTATAATAACTGCCAGGTAAACCGTCCGGGCCTGGACGTTTGTGTGGCTTGAGCAATTTTATAGCTTCCAGTACTTCATCTGTAGTGATTAAAGCATCAATAGAGTTTCTGGCTGTGTGGGATAGTTCAGGTAAAGACAGGTTCTGAAGTAGGGATTCGGCATGCTGAGGAGAGAACTGAGTTTTATCTGAGTAAAGGTCAGCCAACTTCTCACGGAATTCGGCTAGAACTTTGATGGGGTTGCTTGTGTGGGAGTTCTTAGCAGTTTTAAGTCTAATCGGCTTACGGATTTTATCTGGTTGTCTGAGGCGTAGGGCCATAAAGGTATCCGGTTTATTAGCTTTGGTGTATATCGTGTGACTAGACTTACGAAGAACCTTGTCCGCTGATTCAGCTAACAAAAGATCCAATTCCAATTTAGTTTTTTCAAGGATAAGCTTATGGGACTCTGTCGGTGAACTTTGGAACTGGAGGAAATGTGAGTGATATTCTTCTTCTAATTTTTGCTGTCTGATCTGTCGGTCTTTCTTAATTTGTGTGGCTAGGGATATGCAGCTGCCTCGAATTACCGGTTTATGGGCTTCCCAAAGTAGTACCGGGGAAATATCTGGGTTAGAATTATGTTGCAGGTAGTCAGTGAGAGCAAAACGAATATCAAAGCAGTATGATTGATCAGTAAGGTGCGATTCGTTCATGCTCCACGACCTTTCCTTGGTTTTAGGGATCAATGAGGCGATAGTAGTACTACAGCGCAGTGGTCGGTCCAGGGAATCGGACATATGGTGGACTGGAGAACAACTGGGAAGGATGCTACGGGTGTCAGAATATGATCAATCCTAGAAAACGAATTGTGAGGATATGAATAAAATGTGTAATTTTTTCTCAAAGGATTACACTCCCTCCAGGTATCTATGAGGGAAGCCGAAAGGAACTGTCTCCGTAGCTGAGTCGAAAGGGAATGACCTTCAGGCGTATACGGTGATTTATCTATATGTGGTTGCAGAGTCAGGTTGGAGTCCCCACAAATAAAGAGTGTACCCCTACTGTGGGTCTTAATAACCTGTAATAGGTGCGAAAAAAAAGGGTTAGGGTTACCGTTCGGGGCATAATAGGAAACCAAAGTGGTTTCAGTATCTTGGAGTAGGCCTACCAAGATGATATACCTCCCCTCTGGGTCTTTAATTTCTATTGTGGGTGTAAAAGGCAGAGAATGATGGAATGCTATCAGGACACCCCTCTGTTTAGAGTCTGCAGAGGCCGTAAAGACCTGAGGGTAACGGGAGCTAAAAAACTTTGGTGTTTGGGAACCTGAAAAGTGCGTTTCCTGTAAAGCAACTATACCTGCTTTCAGAGAGTGAAAGTTTCGGAAGGCCTTAACCCTCTTACTGGGGGAGTTAAGGCCTTTGACGTTAAGAGATAAAATATTCAGAGGGGCCATCGAAAGACAGGGTGAGAAGAGCTATAAGATATTATGTAAGGAGTAGGAACCGACCGGCCAAGAAGAGCCAAGAGAAGTGGAAGGGAGGGGGGAAGGAGAGAGCAGAGAGAGGAGAGAGAGGAGAGAAGAGGAAATTTGTCTGCAGGGCAAACCATGAGATGACATAAACAGTCAGATACCAAGATAGGTTGCTCGGCCAAACAATGCTCAGTCTCCGGGGTCCAACACAGGCAGCCCAGGAGAGCGCGCATTCTGAGGGAGGGGAGCAGTGGCTATTCTCCACCACCGTCGGGACAGCAACTATACATAAACACTGCAATTTACAGAACCAGTAAAAACCAAAACGAAAAAGAAAATAATATAAAAAAAATGAGCATTAGGACTTGTCTTAATGGGCATGACACCCAGAGGTGTCGGATAGAACAATAAAGTGATATATAACACCCCACCAGGGCGGAAATTCAGGGATCTTTGGGTGTGCAGGTGTATGGAGATGGGGAAGAGGGGGATGGGGAGAGGGTTAGTCGGGAAGGGGAAGGATAGGCTAGGGAGGGGGGGAAGGGAAAAGAAAAAAAAAAAAAAGGGGGGGGGGGACAGAGGTCATCAGGTAAATTGGGGAGGGATAGGGAAAGAAACCAGAGGAGGCGAAAGCCAGGGAGGGAGGGCAATTGGGGAGCTGGTGGGTATATAGTAGATAATTAACTAAAAAAAGCTAACATCATCTACAAATGCAATTATTAGTTCATATAAAAAAAATAATCGCGGATATAACCTGACCTCACTGGACCAATATAGTGTGGGTGTGAGGCTCTTTTAGCATAGCAATAAAAAGTGATTCACAATACAATGGAACAATTTGAAAGTTAGGCTCCATGTAGGCAAGGAGCCTCAGGTCAAAAGAAAAAACGGATAGATAGCAAAAAATTTGAATTAAGAAGTCGTCGGTGCTGAAGAACTTGAAAAAGAAAAAATGAAAAGAAGAACAAACAAGTACAAGTACGTACGAAACATCATGTCGAAAAGATTCGGCGGAAGAGGTCCTCCGGAGTAGGGGACACCATCCATCTTCCGTTCGGATATCCGAATCCTAGAGGTCTCACAGGGAAATGTAGAAAATTTAGCAATAGAAACCTGAAAAAGAAAGAAGTGACAATTTCCGAACAGTTAGTTCAGCGCGGTGGGCGAGATTTGGGAGTGGAAGCTCTGTCATCCGACAATCTGGCGGGGGTTCCCTTGCGGACAGACAACGGGCCAGGCTGGTTACGATGCGGCGTAGCTGAGTAAGGGTGCGCTGCCGAGCGTGCTGGAGTGCGGGGTAAGCTGGTCTCCGAGTGTAGGTCCGGACGGACTAAGTGAAGGCTCTCCAACAGGCGTTGCAACGATTCCGGGGACGAGCAAGTGTGTTGCTGACCCTGATAGGAGAATTGTATGGCAAACGGGAACCTCCAGGTGTACTTCAATTGGTGATGGAGTAAGATCTGTAATTGTGGTTTCATGGCCCGGCGCTTGGTGATGGTGAGGGGAGCCAAGTCCGAAAACAGCTGATAAGTGTGGCCCTGAAATTGCAACGACTCTTTATTGCGTGCAGCAGTGAGTAGTTGTTCTTTCGTGCGAAAAAAAATGCAGCTTAACGATGATATCCCTGGGAGGTCCGTCCGCCTGTCTGCGGGTCAGTGCCCTGTGGATTCGATCGAATTCTAGACGTTCGATTGGAATGCCTGGGGCTAATTCCTGAAACATGGCCGTTACGAAGGACTGAACATCGTCAACAGTCTCAGGGATTCCTCTTATTCTCAGGTTGGCTCTTCGAGAGCGATTCTCGGCGTCCTCCCATCTCGAGAGGAGGGTGACATTCTCCTCTCGGAGGGCAATTTGCTCTTGGGCCTGTTCCTGTAAGGTAAGTTCAATATCGTCCATTCTGGACTCCAAGGCGGCTGTGCGTTGGCCGATGTCACGTATCTCCCGCGAGAGTCTGTCGGTGATCTGTTCTGAGGTAACCTTCAAGGCTTTCTGTAACATGGTTTCCATGTGTTTAAGAAAGTCACTAGGGATCATACTCGGTGGTAAAGAGGAAGCTTCCGCGGGATCATGTATGTTATCCTCATGATCAGTATCGCTGTCTGAAGTTTCGCGGCTGGGGGCAGAGGAGGCCTGCTGGATAGCAAGGGCCTTAGCCGCCATTTTAGACGAAGCACGGGCGAGGGCCTCCTTGATGGGTTTGGGTTTGTTCTTACCTCTATGACCTGTGAGCACCATACCGTTTGATGCCAGGGTTTGTGAGGTAGAGGTACAGTCCAATAACGCAAGTATTGCGGGTCCGGTTCTGTAGTTAGGTCCCGATACAGTGGTGGAGAGTGCGGAGCCTTAGCAGGATGCGACCGCCATGCTAGACTTCGCGCATGCGCCCGTAATTACAATTCTTGATATAATATTTCACAGGAGGGCCCGTTCCTGTGCCCACCCAGAGTAACTGTGAGGACTTATAGTGTTGTGGCACCAGCACCACAACCACCAAAGGTCAATTTTTCTACCAAACAAATTATACAGGGGTGATAACCCTTCCCTATGATTTCCAAAAAGCTTAAAAAATATTTTTTTGACTGGAGCTACACTTTAAAAATGTACCAGTTGAAAATTACAAACAGATTCAAATTAACACAACAAACCTACACAGTCCCTGTCCTGTTTGCACCGCCTGTATACTGCTGTTCTGAGTATATAGGGCCTGGGGGCCACACGCATTTCCTTTTTTTAATATGGGTACGGGGTTCCCCTTAATATGCGTACAAGACCCAAAGGGGCTGGTAATGGGCAGGGAGGGCTACCCATGCCATTTTTCTCAATGATTTTCAACCATATTGCAGGAACCAGATATAACATTAAAACCGCAAGCAGCTTTAAATGACGTTATTTCCGTTAAATGTCATTTTGTGTAGGGACTGTTCTAAACACGGGAAACACGATGCACTTCACAGGCATACTAAAGACACCCCCAGGCACCATATTTAAAGGAATATTTCACTTTTTTTTTCCACTTTAATCGTCATTAAAATCAGTGCTCCCGCCAAAACTGCCGTTTTTAAAACTTTTTTTTGCATTGACCCATGTCTACAGGGGCAGGAGCCAGGTCCCCAAACCCTTTTTAGGACAGTATCTTGCATTTTAGCCGTTAAAATTAGCACTTTTAATTTCGAACGTTCGAGTCCCATAGACTTCAATGGGGTTCTAACGTTCGTACGAATTTGGGGTCCGTTCGAAAGTTCTGGTGCGAACCGAACCGGGGGGTGTTCGGCTCATCCCTAGCCAAAGCCCCTGTAGCCCGGACTCTTATGCCGCGTACACACGAGCGGACTTTTCAACATCCAAAGTCCGACGGAATGATTCCGTCAGACTGTTCGATCGTGTGTGGGCTGCAACGGACTTTTGATTCGCAAAAGTCTGACGGACTTTAGAAATGGAACATGCTTCAAATTTTTCCGACGGAACTCCCCCGGACCCGGTCCCTCCGAAAAATTCGCTCGTGTGTATGCTATTCCGACGGACTAAAACCGACGCTAGGGCAGCTATTGGCTACTGGCTATGAACTTCCTTATTCGAGTCCAGTCGTACGTCATCTTGTTCGAATCCGTCGGAGTTTGGTGTGATTGTGTGTGGCCAAGTCCGCTCAGTCAAAAAGTCCGTCAGAACTCTGTCGGAACTCCGGCAGAACTCCGGCAGAACTCCTTCGGAAGTCTGTCGGACATAAGTCCTCTCGTGTGTACGGGGCTTTATTGTCTAATTTCTTTATTTAGATCAGACATTAAACTCTTGGCTAAAGCGTTGGCTTCACGGCTTTCAAAATACATTGCTAAATTAATACATTCAGACCAATCCGGGTTTATCACAAAAAGGTCCTCCGCTATTAATATTAGGCTTCTATATCTAAATTTGCAAATTCCAATTACCCCAGGGCCACTCCCAGAATGGATCCCCTCTATACTATAATATAATAATTAAAAATTTTATTTTATTATAATGTGCTGTATTTGTTAAGCAAAATTTTGCCTGTAATCATCTGTAAAAGTAAACAACTGTGGTATATTGTATCAGTTTTAAGAAAATGCTGGCGGCTCAAGCAAGCCAGGCGTTGAGCACTTACTCCCCTAAGGATGATAGCCTACAATTGTTTGAGTTGAATTTTGCTGTGTAGATGTTGGTTCAGCTTTTGTTGTTATCTATGGAAGCTAAATAGCACATTGCAGCATTACAAAGTCCTTTGTAATTTGTCTTACCTAAAAATCTACTATAAGCTTTTCTGGCATGTATTTTAGGATGATAGCCCTTGGTTTCTGGAAATAGTCCCTGTTTTTAGGGGGTTATCCCTGTAAAAAAAATAAAAAAGCCCCCATTTCTTCCCCAGTTAAAAGAATGTAAGAATTTTCTTCTCCCACTGACCCTCCTAAAGTCTGAAGGACAGTAAACTTGCCCTTTGTTTAAAAAGTATGGAGATTCCTGCTTTATGTTATAATGTTAATGTTAGTATGTTACCTTAGAAGTAAATGTGGTGTGTGTGATTGGTCCTCCAGGATCTCAGAAGGAAGCCTTGCTCTCATGAACATTTGAAACAGCTCTCTTGCAATAGTCTTGGTTGAGGTACTACTTAAAGGAACAGCCTCCAGATGTATAGTGGCATAGTCAAGGACCACTAAATTGGTGTCCCCTAGCTGACTTGACTCAGGGGCCTACCAAGTCCATGGCTATGCAATAAAGGGTAATTTGATAATCAGAAACAGGAGCAATAGATTCCAAAAATGGGGTGTCGGGGCAGTTAATTGACAGTATACCTTAGGTCACATGAGTTAAACACAAGGCCCGTGAGCCAAAACCAGCCTGCCAGGCAATTTCTTGTGGCCGTTGCACCCAGGGCTTTTTTTCAGCCTTAACGTGGCGTAAATCTGCTCCACCATCTCAGGCTCTTGCCCTCCACTCCCTGCTCACTACTGTCACTTGTAAACATCAAAGCCTTCTTCTGAGGGCAGGGGAGGGAGCTGTGTCGAAAAGTGGTGGATGGGGGAGAGTGATGAAGAGGTCAGAGCCAAGGAGGGGTGGAAGCAAGATCTGGACAGAATCTGAAAGAGAACTGAACCCAGCACAATGTCCATAGCACACTTCTAAACCCTGCACTCTATATATGGTGCACTTCTCAACCCTGCACTCGGTACATAAACACACACACACAGGTTGAACTGGATGTACTTGTGTCTTTTTTCAACCTCACCTACTATGTAACTAGGTAACATACCACGCCCCTTATCCCTGAACTAGGTACATAGCACACCCCTGAGCCCTGCATTATGCATGTAGCGCACTTCTGAACTATGAATTATGTACATAGCGCACCCTTGAACCCTGCATTATGCATATGGTGCACCTCTTAACTCTGCGCTATGTACATAGCACATCCCTGAAACCTCACTCTGTGCACAGGGCACCCCTGCACCCACACCCACAATTTAACTCAGTCCGGCTGGAAGGGGGTGGAGGGGGGGTTGAGTTTCTACACCTATTCCTTTTATGTGAGAAAAAAATCCCTGGATAAATGTATATAATCTTGCAGATACAAGCAGCCTTTTGAGAGAAACCATAATGCTGATGCAGGCCTCGGTTAAATTGAGTTTGATACCCCTGCGCTAGGCCAATCAAACTATTACAAAACTTGTTCCTGAGATTTAGGCACTCCAAGATGACCCCAAAGTACATGAATGTGGAACCAAATGTAATATTCTGCACCCGAAATGTTCAAATTTTCATTATTCTCTTTGGTAACTCTGTACAACAGATCATGATTGACAGCAAAATGTGGGAACCACACACACCGCTATTGGCTGTTGTAACTGACCATTTAACACTCATCTGCTCCTTGGCTGGGATCTGATTGGGGCCATCATCTGAGCATTTAGAACATTTTCTCTGGGGATATTGGGCAGGTCTGCTTCAGAGGAAGGGTCCTTCACTTCAAATCTTGCAAATACCTCTAGAGCACATGATTGGATAACTGAAGTCAACAACTGTACCTCATAAAGCTAAGTGCATTTTCCCTGTTTAAAGAAATTAAGTTGTATTGCCTTCAATCACGTGCACAAAAAAATCCTGTTTTTCAGATTCTTTTGTACTTAATTGGGTATTCACATTTTCTCTTAGTTTTATCTCATTCACTAAGAATTAAATGAACTTTGAAAGTAAACAAGCTCAGCTCTTTTAATAAGAGTCTACTTTTCTAAAAATAGAAGATTTCATTTTGAACTGTGGTGCTACAGGAGGATCTTGAAAATCAGTGAGATGGACATAGTTCAAAATGAAGAGAAGATGCAAAAAGTTAGCGATGCAAAACCATGTCTGTTGGAAGGAATATTGAAGAGAAAATGTCAATTTTTTGACTGATATGCAAGAAACTTGGCTAGAAAGGAGCTATTCAAATTTGTGGAAGAGAGCAGAGTAAAAAAAGGAGAAGAAGAAGAACTACATGGTGGATGGATGACATGCAGGGATTGACAGTGCTGAGAGTACCTTTTCAACTATTGGAGATCGTGGCCTGAGACCTGGGTTTCCATACATGCCTGTTTGACCCACAGGCATGAGCGTGTGTGTCCACTTCTTATGGTAAGAGTACCTACCCCTTCCTTGGATGGTGGAAATAAAGTCCTGGGTGTTTTAGGAATATTGGAACATTACCACTTATGTTTTTTAGATTAATTTGATACTCATGTCATCATGGGCCATTCCTGAGGAGTACATCATGACATTCATCATTGATGGACTTTATATTGTGTTAATATGTATTAAGGTTGATTTAATTATTCACTGATATAACAATTCACTTTGGTATATTGCTTATTCATATATTTTTTTTAACTTTATTTTCACTTTGCTTATATGGAGTCACTTGACCCTCAGGTGTTATTGGATTAAGGTTACCATTAGTAGCACTCTATTTGTTGATTAGTGCACTTTTTCCCAAAAATATGACAGCACAATTGCTGTTGTGCACGTTCACTTATTACTCAGTTTACACTTTGGGTATATACACATTTGTAGCGCTGCACTTTATCACATGACATAAAGCAGAACCTGACAAAAGTCTGAGGTAAATGCAGGGGTCAAGTCCTGGGAAAAAAAGTGTGGGAACTCCCACCCAAGATCCACTTGCCCACCAAAAATAAATAAAAAATGATACGCTCATATGCACAAACGCTTCAAAAGTGGTATTTTTCATCCAATTTTCGTATTGTGTGTATGAAGCTAAACTGTTAGTTCATAAAAAAAAGTCCTCAATAAACATAAATACGGTAATTCTCTGAATAATCAGCATTCATTCAATTGTGCTTCCATGCAAATGTGAACATCGTGTTCTGATCTTTATTGGGGAATGTTATTTTGTATATAGAGTGTTTATGTGGTGAGGTTACACTTTTCATTGAACAGAGTTTGGATAACACAGGGTTAAACGGAAAGGTCATAAATGAACTGCACATTATCTGGACAGAATGCTTGGGGAGATAGTGATGTGTTCCTGCTTAGGAGATGCATGTTAGCTTGGGGGGGGCTGCAAACTCTGCAGGGCTCCAAAACACACTCGCTGCTATTCCAACCCTTCACATATTTCCACATAAACTTCCCTCCTGGTATTAAACTTTGCCAGGTATTGTGCCCAGCTTACCACCCCAAACTGATGTTCCTCCCTCAGCTCACCTCTCTCCCTGCATGTCCTGTGAGCAGAATAGCTGTGCTCCTCCTCTGGGTTCTCTCACCATATGGCACTGAAGATAGAGGAGGGGGGGATTCAGCAGAACACACAGAGCAAATATGCAGGAGACTGGGGGGGGGGGGTGAGGAGACAGAAAATCAGGAGGGGCCGGCGGGGAGGAGCACATCACGAGAGGTCTGACTAAATACAATCTCTTAGCAGCAGGGACCTGATCTACCCGTCAGCTAGCTGTGATTGACAGGTGGATTGAAGCGGAAGCTGTCATGGGGCCCCCTACTGGCAAAGCCTGAATGGTCAGGTGTGCGGCACTTACTATTGTGAGCTGTGTCGGTGGCTCCTGGCGTAGTACCTATCACACAGCTCGCATACTTCAAAGTCTTGCAGGACACGGCTGTTAATGGGAACTGAGTTCCTGCTGTGGAAAAAGTACAGGAACTCCGTTCCCATGCGTTCCCGCAGGACTTGAGCCCTGGGTAAATGTAAAGTGATGGTGGAGGCAAGGTTTCAGCTTTGAAATTCACCAAAAATGCAAACAGTCGTGGTCTTGGTACAGGTAATGGTCAAAGTAATATTGTCTAATCTTTATAAGAAACAGATATATACATGACATATGTTTAGGTCCCATTTATACCTTAGAGTTTTGTAGCTTGAAGTTCAAAGCTCCAAAACTCTCAACAAACAAAATCGAATTTCATTAAATGGTGGCCATTCACATATGAGCATTCAGGCACCTGTAGCTTAAATCCTAATCCTCTATAAGTATGTCAGATACTCTTGTGGCAAATTAGGCATTTGTTTGACCCATATACTTCAACAGGATTGCCAGTAAACACTCAAATCAAATATTTTCAAGCCTTTTTTAAAGTCTATGTCAGAGATATTTTGGTCTGTAAGATCTGGTCCAGGCTCCTACAGCTTTCTATTGGCTAAGACAAAAATTCCTAAAGCTTGAATAGGCATGTAAAACACTTGCAATGCACTTCTAAAACGCTCATATACAGGGGGTCCCCGGGTTACAAACAAGTTAGGGTCTGTAGGTTTGTTCTTAAGTTGAATCTGTTTTGAATTTGTTTCAGCCAAAAAAATCTATTTTTAAGCTTTTTGGACACCATATGGAAGGGTTATCACCCCTATAACACTTGTTTTGCCGTCTGTGCCCCTGTTCAGAAGATTTCACCTCACTTTCTGTCCCAATGACAATTGGATTTTGAACATTTTGGATTGTTAGGGAAACATGGACTGGTGATAAATCATCAGTGGAGACACCTTATTCCCATTTTAACTCTTACGGGAGTGAATTTTCACCTTCCTCCTTCCTATGGGTAGATTTCCTCTCACTTCCTGTTGTCTCCCTCCGTTTGTAAGTACGAGTCGTTTGTAAGTCAGATGTTTGTAAGTAGGGGACCGCCTGTACACATGCAAAAATACTCAAAGAGGCTGAAAACCATTCTGCATCACATAGGGCTGCCAACTTTTTGGGTAAAGGTATTAATTATTATTATGGATTTGTATAGCACCAGCAGCATGCACAGCACTGTACAAAAAAAAAAAAAAAAAAAAAAAAAAAAAAAAAAGGAGACATAGTTACAAAACAATTCAAGATGAAATGGTTACGAATGCCCTGCTCAGGGCAATACCCTACCCTTTAATAAATATGAGGGAATAAGTTGTGTGAGAGAGTGAAATTTATTTGTTAGCTAGAGGGTTTCCCTGAAGAGAGGAGTATTTAAATATTGTCTAATGGTGGACAGAAGTTGGAATTAGCCAGACAGATTGAGGTAGGGAGATCCAAAGGGAGAGAGAGGCTCTGGAGAACTCCTGGATGTGAGCATTGAAGGACATACTGAGAGTAGTGCACAAGAGGTCTTAGGTGGAGCAAACAATATGGTTTTGTTGATATTTTGAAATGAGGTTGATCATGTAGCTAAAGACAGAGTTGTGTTTAGCTTTGTAATTTGTTCTTATATATTTAATTTTATTTGATGGGTGATCGAAAACCAGTGGAGGGATTTGGATAGAAGGGTTGAGGATTGTGGATACTGAATGGTCAGTATGGTGGATGAGTCTGGCAGCAGTATACATGATGTAGAGCAGTGGCCTCCAAACTACAGCCCATGGGCCAGATGCGGCCCTTTGCTTGCTTTTATGTGGCCCTTGGGGCACTATTTTATCTCCTGATACCAACAATGGGCATAATCCCCCCCCCTCCCCACTGACATCAGTGAAGGGGCACAATTCCTCACAATGACACCAAAGATGGGGCATGATTTCTCCCAATGACACCAAAGATGGGACACAATTCCTCCAACTGACACCAATGATAGGGCCCAATTTCTCCCAATGGCACCAATGATGAGCCTCAATCCGTCCCAATGGCACCAATGATGAGACACAATTCCTCCCACTGACACCAATGATGGGACAAAATTCCCCCCAATGACACCAATGATGGGAAACAATTTATCCTACTGACACCGAAGATGGGGCATTGTTTTTTTCCCACTGATGTTAGGACATTTTCTACTCCTAGTGGCCACAGTCTGGCCCCTTTTAAAGTCTGAAGGACAGTAAACTGCCCCTTTGTTTAGAAAGTTTGGAGACCCCTGATGTAGAGGAAGGCCAATCAGGAGGGAGTTGCAATAGTCAAGGCAAACTATAACAAGGGAGTGCATTAGTAGCTTAATGAAATTGTTGGTTAAGCAGAGTCATATTTTGGAAATATTATTGAGGTGAAGGTGGCAAGATTTGGACAGTGGTTTGATAGGGATCTGAAAGGAGAGGTCAGAGTTCTGAACTGCATCTAGCAACCTGGTTTGAAGGGAAAGAAGGATCGTTAAACTAATAATTTTAATGGAAAAGTCTGCGGAATGGGCACTGGGAGCTCAATTTTTAAAAGACTGGCCTCATAGTCTCTTTGGCCCCTTTCACACATGCGGACATTATGTCCGTATTTCCTCCATCTGTTTGCGGATGAAATACATGCATTCCTATGGGATAGCGGGTGTCTGCGGATGAACATCTGCAGACACCCGCCATTGTCCGCCTCTGCAATTGTCCGATTCTGCAGACGGAGGAAAATCCTATTTTTGTATCCGTCTGCAGAGCGGATCGGATGAACACAGACGGTCCGTGTTCATCCGATCCCCCATAGAGGAGAACGGAGAGCTGACAGGGCGGTCCCTGCACAGACCGCCCTGTCCGCCTCCGGCTCAGCGGGGACAACGGAGCGATCCCCGCTGAGCGAGTGGATCATCACGGGGCGGATCATTACTGATCCGTCCCGTGTGAAAGGGGCCTTTCTCATTAATAAGACTGGCAACGGGTCCTATTTGGTGTATGTAGGTTGGTATAATAGCCAGATGGCAACCAGAGCTTTACACCATGCAATACTTTATAAATAATCCCTAAAATGTAAAGTGAATTCATAATAAAGTTTCATGCTACTTAAAAAGCTCCATATGCAAAAAGATAAAAATTCTCTCAACTGTGCGGCTGGATAAATATAGTACCTGGTCTTAGAAGCCTCATGTTCATTTATGTGAGCGTACCTTTTATATGTGCTTTGCATCTTAAACTAAAAGCTACGGTTAATGTGCTCACCGATGCTCAAAGTAAGATAAATACAAAGTTCTTTAAAAATGAGCAAGAGATATGTCATTCCAGGAAAGCTGGCACATCCCTATTTAATCCTCTCATGTAGCTGTGATGATAATGTGATTGAGAGCACGTGAACTCGCCCCCTGCTCTGAGTGGGGTCACTAAGGTCCACCATGCTGTTTGTTCACTCTCTTTGTTCTTCTGTCACTTTCTTCTTTATTGCTTTTCACTACTAGAAGAAAGGTGAAAAGGTAGAGAGACTGAAAACATAAATGTAATGGATAAAAAAGACAGGGAAATGCAGAGAAGTGTGAAACTCCCTATAAAAAAAAAAAAAAAAAAAAAAACCTACAGGGAGAAAGGAAATGCCCTGGCAAAGCTTTGTGTAGTTATATATAAAAAAAATATATATAGATAAAAAAATAAAAATAATACGTATTTATAAATAAAAGTGTAAGGGCCGGTTCACACTGCGACGCGAGGCGAGGCGACACGGCTCGCCTCGCCTCGCTCCCGCAAGTCGCCCCCATTCAGTACTATGGAACCGTTCTGAGAGGAGCGACTCGAGTCGCTCCGACTCAGAAAAAAGGTTCCTGTACTACTTCGGGGCGACTTCGGGGGCGACTTGCATTGACTTCTATGCAGAAGTCCTCTGCAAGTCGCCGCTGAGCTCCCCGCAAGTCGCGGCGAGGTAAGTCGGAGACGCCTCGCCGCGGCTCACTGTGTGAACCGGCCCTAAGTACCTGAGTCTCTTTTAAAATCAGCCTCCCATAATTCCCTGTACAACGGCACTCAGACTGGGAGAGGAAGGAGCAGCACAAGCATCCAATCAGGCTCTACAACATGAAGAGGTATGGCTGAGGAACTGATGAGGTCATCCTTTGCTCCACCTGTCTGCTGCTACTTCTTCAGTGCTTAAAGCACTGAAGTGATCAAACTATGTTGCTTAAAGCTGGATTCCAGGTATGGTTTGTATTGTATCAATGTATGAGTATGCATATTCCAAACCTGTGGGACCAGTAGGGGAGATTTACTAAAACTGGAGCACTCATAATCTGGTGCAGTTGTGCATGATAGCCAATCAGCTTCTAACTTCAGCTTGCTCAATTAAGCTTTGACAATAAAACCTGGAAGCTGATTGGTTTCTGTGCAGACAGCGCTTTTGTTAGAAACCACAGGCCCCCTACAACCAATCTGACAGTCCCCCAAATAAACAGAGGATACTATGCTTCAGTCATGAGTGAACACAGTGCGCAAGATTAGTACTGATCCCTTATTGTGTTCATTCAGGCAAGAAGGGGTTGGTAAACACAGTATTTTTACCGGACCTGTCCCCTACTCTCAATCCTGAAGGATCCTATTATGTGCTTGCAGCTGCCGGCGGAGAGGAGAGGAGAGAAGCCGGTAGTACTTCAGGAGTTGGGGGGGGGCACACAGGGGGGCCTGGACAGCAGGGGGATAGGAATGGTGCACAAGATGGTTTATCAGTGCAGCAGGGGGCCAATTACTGGACTGATCCCCTGTATGGCTCTCACTGCAGCAACTGAAAGCCAGCATAAGGAAGAAGAGAAGAAGCCAGCTTTTAGCTGCTGCAGAGAGCCATACAGTCCCAGTGATTGCCCCCCTGCCATGCCAATCACCCTCCCTGCCTACATTTGATTCACCCTGTTGCCTGGACCCCCCTGATGGTCCAGGCCCCCTACAGGAGGCCCAGTAGTACCCCCTTATCCAAGGCCCTGTGTGCAGAGCTGCTCTAGATTTTGCAAGCTCCAGTTTTAGTAAATACCCCCCCCCCCCCCTCCATATTGTATGTATGCAGGGAATCATTGTAGTGGTCACCACTACTACATTGATTGCTTTGACCTACCGTATCCTGTGATGAGCATGGCCACTATTTAGAGAAGACCTTGCATTTTTCTCCATGAATGCAAAGCATTTTCTGATTGAATGAATCGGAGAAGTAGGGTGGTGACATTATGATCTCCACCTCATCCAATCAGAGAATGCTTTGCATTCATCTCTGAATGGAAACCATATGGAGCAAGTGACCCCCTGTGGTTACTATGCAACAGGGCAGCTGGGACCTGGAAGACTGCGGCAGTCACTATAGTAGCAGTTACTACTACAGTGATTCTATGCTCCCACAATGGTCCCACGGATATGGAAAATACATACTTACATAGCTGACCAATGTAACTATGGAATACACTTTAAAGCCCAGCTTTAAAATGCATCTAAAGTCAAAACGTTTTTTTTTTCAGCTGTAGATAATATAGTAAATGAGCAAAACCTCTGTGAGCTTTTTTTTTGCTTTGGGTAGAATGAATGTTGTAGAAATAATATAGTCAATTACTGTTGACCTTGTTTAATTTGATGCAACACAGTGCCCATTGGCAACTGGTTCTCATTAAGGGCACTTCAACCTGTCAAAGCTTATTATCACCTAGAGCCAATCTGCATTATGTTCTTGTATACACATGCTTGTCAGAGTCACTTTGGCATACGTTGCATATTAACTGTGCATTTGCATTTACGGTTTTCTCATAGCCTTCCCGCAAAGTCATACAAAATACAAATATCTGCTCAGAATTGCAGTGAAGTTTACCTAACGCAGCTTCATGTGAAGGTGGCAATGATGCTGCACTGCTCCTGAAAGGAATGTAGAGTTGCCTCTTTTATGCAGACTATTCTACAGTAAGATGACTAAAAGTCGCAGTGGTATCGCTATTCACAAGCCTGCAGCTTATCAATTAGCACCTGGCCACACCTAGTCCTGCCCACTGCTTTCTAGATTGACAGCACTGTCTCTGATGCTAAAACCTTTACACTGTGAGCTGCAGTGTCTGGGAGGGGGGCATGTGAGACACATAAAAGGAGGATTTTGCTCTACAAGGGAAGGTGAAGAAATGTGTTACTTTGAGGTCTGTGCATTGCATAGCGACAGGATTTGGGACTTGTTTAGATTGTTATATAGAGCTTTTAGTTGTGCTAAATATGACTTTTGGGAGGGTTGACCCCTTTAAAATACCCCATTAAAGCAACTCATTTACATATGTTATGCAGTATAGACCACTAAAGAAATGGTATAAACATATTTCACCATAGCCATGGCCATGGCTACTGTTATAAATCATACAGCTTACCTCCTGACATGGTCCCCCCCGCCTCGTTTAGAAGTGACTGAGGATATAGATTTTAGCAGTACCTTTCTTTGCAGCCTCAATTGCAAAGGTGAATGGATTAGAAGCACGCTGAAGCTTCTTGCTCATTCACAAACGGAAGCAATAGTAAACACAGCTTACTATTCTTCGGTGATGAATAGACACAGGAGTGATTGGTATTGATTGCTCACTGTGTTCATTCAGGAAAAGAAGGGGCCAATAAATTATATATTTATTGGCCCCTCCCCCTGCTCTCCATCCTGAAACACCCTCCTTTGTGCCCGCAGCAAGGAGGAGGGAAGCCACCAGCACTGTGGGGGAAAAGGGCACTGGACAGCAGATGGAAGGGGCACGCACATGTGTTGGAACCACTCCCCTGCAATGCAGGTGGAGGGAGGAGCTGGCAGCATTGCAGGGCAAGGCAGAAGTGGATTGGTGTCTACAATAAGACAGTACAGCTGGCCCTCCTGCTCAACAGGTGACAGGGCTGCCTTTTGAACTGATGGGTCCCAAGCCTAGTACAGGAGGGCTGGCTGTACTGTGTTATCAGCACTCCTGACCATAGCAAAGAAAAAAAAATCACTAGTATGTCACGTTATCATACTCGTGCGCAGAGGGTGTCCTGGGTATGCATGGGCACACCCTAATTACCCTGTGAGGTGAAGATTGCCTTTTCAGCTCGCCAACCCGCCCATGTCCACCCTGCAGCGCTGCTGGGTTCCCTTCTCTCCTCTCCCGTAGAATGCTGCGGCGGATCGCTTCAGGATGGAGAACGGGGAAGGAGACAGTAAATGTGTAATTTACCAGCCCCTTCCTTTTCTAAATAAACACAATGAGTGATTGCTGCCGATCACTCACTGTGTTCATTCATAACTGAAACATGTTAAACTGTAAACAGGAAGCCGCTCAGGACAGAGCACTTCCTATTAATTCACTGTCCAGTGCAGCTGAGGCTACAGAGAAATGGGACTGAGGGATCTGTCATCAGTCCCTTTCTTTGTTTCAAAAGTGAGAGGGTTAGAGCTTTGGGTTGCACACCCTAATGCAATAGGCCGCACACACCTATGCACATTATAGAGATGTTGAACAAGATAAAACACACTAAAATGCTTAAAGAGGCTTTAGTGGACTCCAAAAGCTGGCCATCTCAGCAAGAAAATGAATACTTATTGGTTTGACATAATATACCCATTATGTACAGAGGATTGTGGACACCTGACCATCACACCTATATGAGCTTATTGAGCATCCCATTCCAAAACTAGTAGCATTAATATGGAGTTGCTTCCCCATCTCTATGTTGTCATAATAGCCTCCAAGATTCTGAAGTGTATCTTTGGAAAATTGATGTCCATGGTACCAAAAAAGCACTTGTAAGATCAGGGACTGATGCTGGATAAGAAGACCTGACGCGCAAATGGTGTTCATTAGATTTCAAGTGAAGGCTTTATACAGATCACTTGAGTTCTTTTTTACTTAAAGAGGAAGTTCAGCCAAAATCTAACTAACTATCTCTATATCTACTGGCAGCCACATTCTAACACAAATTTGTCTAACCTTGTAAAACATAAATCGCTATACATACCTTTTCTGAAACTGATCCGGTCTGGTCTCGGGCGGTGGATGCTGTGTGCAAGAGACAGATCACAACGGCTGGGAAATGCCTGGGAAGTGACATTAACCATGGGTTACTATGGGGCTTACCTTGTTGGCTGCATCTTCTGCACACAGAGAAGCCTCCACTGACAGCTCAGTGTGGGACCGGAATGGCTGCAGAAAAGGTATGTATAATGATTTTTGCTTTACAGGGTTAGATAGATTAGTCATAGAATGTGGCTACCAGTAGATTTAGAGTTTGTTTTTGGTTGAACTTCTACTTTATCTCATCAAACCATGTCTTTATGGAGCAAACTTTGTACAAAGGAGCACAATCATGCTAAAATAAGGTTGGAAACACATAATTGTTTCAACCCCTTTACTAATTTTCAGGACTCGTGGAACCCCTAGTAAGATTAGTCAATGGGGTTCATTGGCAAAATGCCTCTTACATTGATGGTGGTAATTGGGAAGAATGCCACCCTTTCAGTGGTGGCCAGAATGACACCCTGGCAATCATACCGCTGGCTCTGCCAAGGGGCGTTGGACCTGGACAGGCACCTTCAGATGGTAGGTTAGTTAGCCAAAGCTGAAGGAATCCTTTGCAAATTCTGGAGGAACCCTAGTTAGGAATGGCTGGACTAAAATGTCTTCGGGTGCTGTAGCATTAACCCTCGTCTTCGGGTGCTGTAGCATTAACCCTTGTCTTTGGGTGCTGTAGCAGTACCATTCCTTGGAAATACCTAAACTAAATCATTTGTAGTGGTGTCCACATACCGTTGGCCACATTCGACCACCTGTTCCTTATCTACCTATATTTAGCCGCAAATTTTTGATCTTGGAACACTTTTAGGCCTCATGCACACGAGACGCAGATGAAACCTCTGTCAAAAAAAAGCTGAAACGCGCGTTTAGAAACGCGCGTTTTGCCGCGTTTGCATGTCGCGTTTAGACGCGTTTAGACGCGTTTAGACGCGTTTGCGTTTAGACGCGTTTATAAAGATAACATCATGTAGACCCTCCCCAAGCTCTCAAAGCATTTTTTTTAACTATTTCTGCTATTTTGATCAGAGTGAGCAGCAGCAGCATAGAGAGCAGTTGTACACTTGCATTTGCCGTGTCACTTGCCACGGCACCTGCCACAAGTTGTGGATTGTCCACTTGCCACGTCACTTGCCACAAGTTGGGGATTGTCCACTTGCCACATCACCTGCCACGTCACCTGCCACAAATTGTGGATTGTCCACTTGCCACGTCACTTGCCACATCACCTGCCACGAGATGTGGATTGTCCACTTTCCACGTCATCTGCCATGCCACCTGCCACAAGCTGTGGATTGTCCACTTGCCACGTCACCAGCCACATCACCTGCCACAAGTTGTGGATTGTCTACTTGCCGCGTCACTTGCCACATCACCTGCCACGTCACTTGCCACATCACCTGCCACAAGTTGTGGATTGTTCACTTGCCACGTCACCTGCCACGTCACCTGCCACAAGTTGTGGATTGTCCACTTGCCACGTCACTTGCCACATCACCTGCCACGTCACTTGCCACATCACCTGCCACAAGTTGTGGATTGTTCACTTGCCACGTCACCTGCCACGTCACCTGCCACAAGTTGTGGATTGTCCACTTGCCACGTCACTTGCCACGTCACCTGCCACGTCACTTGCCACGTCACCTGCCACAAGTTTTGGATTGTCCACTTGCCATGTCACTTGCCACGTCAGCTGCCACGTCACTTGCCACGAGATGTGGATTGTCCACTTTCCACGTCATCTGCCATGCCACCTGCCACAAGCTGTGGATTGTCCACTTGACACGTCACCAGCCACATCACCTGCCACAAGTTGTGGATTGTCCACTTGCCACGTGACTTGCCACATCACCTGCCACGTCACTTGCCACATCACCTGCCACAAGTTGTGGATTGTCTACTTGCCGCGTCACTTGCCACTTCACCTGTCACGTCACTTGCCACGTCACCTGCCACAAGTTGTGGATTGTTCACTTGCCACGTCACCTGCCACATCACCTGCCACAAGTTGTGGATTGTCCACTTGCCACGTCACTTGCCACAAGCTGTGGATTGTCCACTTGCCACATCACTTGCCACGTCACCTGCCACGTCACTTGCCACGTCACCTGCCACAAGTTTTGGATTGTCCACTTGCCACGTCAGCTGCCACGTCACTTGCCACATCACCTGCCACGTCACCTGCCACAAGTTGTGGATTGTCCACTTGCCACATCACCTGCCACGTCACTTGCCACAAGATGTGGATTGTCCACTTGTCACATCACCTGCCACATCACTTGCCACATAACCTGCCACAAGTTGTGGATTGTCCACTTGCCACGTCACTTGCCACAAGATGTGGATTGTCCACTTTCCACGTCACCTGCCATGCCATCTGCCACAAGTTGTGGATTGTCCACTTACCACGTCACCAGCCACATCACCTGCCACAAGTTGTGGATTGTCCACTTGCCACACCACTTTCCACGTCACCTGCCACGTCACCTGACACAAGATGTGGATTGTCCACTTGCCACGTCACCAGCCACATCACCTGCCACAAGTTGTGGATCGTCCACTTGCCACGTCCCTTGCCACGTCCCCTGCCACGTCACCTGCCACAAGTGGATTGTCCACTTGCCACGTCACTTGCCACGTCACCTGCCACAAGTTATGGATTGTCCACTTGCCACGTCACATGCCAGTCACCTGCCACAAGTTGTTGATTTTCCACTTGCCACGTCACCTGCCAAGTCACTTGCCGCGTCACCTGCCAGGTCACTTGCCACGTCACCTGCCACAAGTTGTCTATTGTCCACTTTCCACGTCACTTGCCACTTCACCTGCCACGTCACTTGCCACAAGTTGTGGATTGTCCACTTGCCACATCACTTGCCACCTGCCATGTCACTTGCCACAAGTTGTGGATTGTCCACTTGCCACGTCACTTGCCACAAGTTGTGGATTGTCCACTTGCAATTGCAATTGTTTAAAATATTTTTCTAATGGTTTTTCATCATTTGCAATCATTTTTGAGATTTTTAATGTAAAAAAAAAGGTCACCTTTAAAAACGCATATAAACGCAAACGCGGCTAAACGCGGTTGCCGCGTTCAGCCGCGTTTAGCCGCGTTTAGCCCCGTTTTGCGTCTGAAACGCAGAAATTTTTGTCTCTGAACGCATTTTTTTGCTTCTGGAAAAACGTGATTAAACGCAACTGCATATAAACGCAAAAAAACGAGACTGTGTGCATGGACACATAGGATAACATTGAATGAGTTCAGGTGCAGTTGAAAAAACTGTCCAACTGCATCTGAACGCGCGTTTAACTGCGTCTCGTGTGCATGAGGCCTTAGGCATCGTTCAATGCTTTGTAGTCATCCTGAATATCAGGAAAATTTCCAAATATCTATGGGTTTGCCAGCTAGTATGGGAAGCATCTAAAAGATTGCCATGGTTGGTACTTTTCTGGCCAAAATTTGAGAATAAGTGTACAGGGGTCACTGTAAGCACCAAAAATACTTGACCATGATCCACAGATGAACTGTTTAAAATTCTTCCACCTATCTCATATTTCCCAGGCAGCATGGGAAACCCCCAGCACAGGCGGGCTGCAAACATCACTGATCCTGCCCGTTTAATATACAGAACACACAGTGTTAACTAACTGATGAATCCGCCTGCGTAGCTTTAATTGAGAGCCCGGGGGACTGGCGCCCAGCTGAGACCAATTAGTTCCACCATATCTCAGCCTCGCACATTTTCCCTTGAACCGATTTGCAGGGAAGAAAGGCGACAGGTACGTGACAGCAGCGGGGGAGGTTGCAAGGGGCTTCTAGTTCGGTCTTACATATAAAATAGTCTGCTTTTATCCAAAAGACAAAAGATTTTTTAAGATTTTCACCCTGTATTATTTCCTGCACTTTCATAACAACTTAAGCCATACATAAATATAGTAAAACAACCTTTTTGCTTGTGTATTATTTCGACAGTCATGAAGTTGCTTTTAAACCATCTAGTACAATCATGTGACATTGATCTGCAATCTGATTTGGAACACAGCTGAAGTTGAATTCAGGATTTCAGCGGTTGTGCGTGCTTTGTAAGCTGATACACTAGGTGACAAAGGGAGGCACTTAGGGAATATTCAGGAGGGAGACCACTCAGAGGGGATGTCAATGCAGGCTCTGAAAAGTATTTTCAACAAGCCTACACCATACCCTTAAATGGAAACAAGGGACACCTTTTAGCACAAAGTATGGCAGAAAAGTGGCAAGCATCAAACGTGGCAAGTTAAACCTGCTGATGCCCCCCCCCCCTCTTTTTGTCGGTTTACCTAGAATTTAGCAGTAAAAAACGATTTAACGTATAGGTCAGATAGAAGGTGTAAAGTTACACTTTTGACTTTTTAAAAGACTAATGCCGCGTAAATACGACTGGACTTTCCAGCAGACTAGGTCCGACGGGATCAGTCCATCAGACAATCCGATCATCTGTAGGCTAGTCCAACCGTTTTTTAGAAAAAAAGTCAGACGGACCCAGAAATAGAACAAATCTATCCAACGGACTCAAGTCCGACGGACTAAAAATTGGGAAAACCAGTTGTGTGTGCAAATCTGACGGACCAAATACGACGCAAGGGCAGCTATTGGCTACTGGCTATTGAACTTCCTTGTTTAGTCCCATCTTACGTCATCATGTTCAAAATGAATGGACTTCCGAACTGACTTAGTCCCTTCGTCTGGGGCCAAGTCTGTTCATTCAGAAAGTCCGTTGGACCTCCGCCGAAAGTCCATCGAGAAGACAGTCCTGACCTAGTCCATCGAAAAGTCCAGTCGTGTATATGCGACATTAGAGCAAGGTTACAGTTTACACGGAAAAAAGGTCTACCGCCCCTATATTCCATATACTTTCATACCCTCCACCACCCTTTAGCTCCTTTACAGACATCACTGAGTTTGCATAGATTGACTACCCAGACGAGCGGGGGGCGTCACCTCCCCAGTCATGTGACCAGTGCCAGAGGAAGGTCACCTAGCCAAATACTTTAGGGGGCTGAGAAACCTTTGAGTGCCCCAAGGAAAGTAGTAATGCACTGGGCATAGCGTGCTACAGTGAAAAGTGGGTGTGGCCAAATTGCTCTTGCCGACATCATCCCCCTTCCCCCTGTGATGTTGACCCTGCCCCCAGACAGCCGCCCACAGCTCCTGGACGGCAACAGATTTGTGTGTGACTATCTTGGTTACTTGGGGAGCCACAGCCCGGTCTGAATAATGTGTCTGGCTTTCAGTCCGCCTGAAACCTGGACACGATTCAAAAACCAGACTGTCCGGGTGAATCCCGGACAGATGGCAACACTACCTAGACCCTAGGGCAAAGATGCCAAATGGTGCCCCGCCCCCAAATTTATAAGCAATATGTGTCAGCAAAAATAAAAAAAGAGCACTAATCTTCACGCTTACTCCCGAAACATAAATTCCCTTTGCAAGTCAAACTTCTCCCTGTACAGAAATTCCCCCTCTTCCAGAACAAATCCTGTCCCTACCCAAATCCCCCCTTCCTAGCACAAATCCTCTACCCCTCCAATTATTTTCCCTCTGAGCATAAATCCTCCCCACCTCTCCAAATGTCTCCCCCCCTCCCAGCACAAATCCACTCGCCTAGCAGTAATCCCCCCTCCCCAAATTTCTCCTCCTAGCACAAATCTCCCCAATCATCCCTACTAGTACAAATCCCCGCCCCATATCCCCCTTCCAAACAGAAACCCACTTTCCTAGTTCTACTTTCCATCTCCAAATCACCCATTCTAACACAGCCCCCCAATATCCCTATCATGCCCAAGGCAGCTGCCCCTTCTGCCCACCCTGTCATGTGACAGTGCTCGAGTGTAGCGAATGCCTTCCCCTAGTAAAAGCACCTCCCTTACAGTACACAAGCACTGGGTAAGCACATAGTTAACCCTTTTATCAGCTCTGATGTTAATCCCTTCCTAGCCAGTGTCATTAGTACAGTGAAAAAACTGTCAGTTAGTGTCCGATTTGTCCGCTGCAATATTGCAGCCCTGCTGTAAGTCACTGATTGCTGCCATTACTAGTAAAAAACTAAAATAAATAAATATACCATAAATCTATCCCCATTTTGTAGGCGCTATAACTTTTGCGCAAACCAATCAATATACGCTTATTGGATTTTTTTTGCAAAAAATATGTAGCAGAATACATACTGGCCTAAATTGATGAATACATTTGATTTTTTTTTTTTTTTGATTTTTTTACTGAATATGTTTTATAGCAGAAAGTAAAAAAAATTATATTTTTTTCTTAAAATTGTCAGAATTTTTTGTTTATAGCACAAAAAATAAACGCAAAGGTGATCAAATACCACCAAAATAAAGCTGTATTTGTGAGAAAAAAAAAAAAGACATCAACTTTATTTGGGAACAGTTTCGCACGACCACATAATTGTCAGTAAATGTTACACAGTGCCGTATCGTAAAAAATGGCCAGGTCACGAAGGGAGGGTAAACCTTCCGGTTAAATTGTACATCTATTTAAAAAGCTCTTTAGGTATAAGTATATCAAGGTATTTATAGAGGTTTACTAAACAGTCTTCTTCACATTAAGACAGTGGTGTCTGGTGCTCAAAATGTTTTTTTTTGGGGGGGGGGGGGGGGGGGGGTCGCAATCAAACTGAAAAGTTCAGAAAAAAACCCCATCAATTGCAACCTCACTGTATCATCAATCGCAGCCACTGTGCCCATCAATCGCAGCCACTGTGCCCATCAAACACAGCCACTGAACCTCATAAAATGCAGGCACTGTGCCCCATAAAATGCAGCCGCTGTGCCCCATAAAATGCAGCCGCTGTGCCCCATAAAATGCAGCCGCTGTGCCCCATAAAATGCAGCCACTGTGCCCATCAATTGTCCCCACTGTGCCCCATCTAATGCAGCCACTTTTCCCCATCTAATGCAGCCACTGTGCCCCATCAAACGCAGCCACTGTGCCCCATCAAACGCAGCCACTGTGCCCCATCAAACGCAGCCACTGTGCCCCATAAAATGCAGCCATTGCACCCATCAATTGTCACCACTGTGCCCATCAATTGTAGCCACTGTGCCCATTAATTGCTCCCACTGTGCCCATCAGTTGTCCTCACTGTGCCCATGAATTGCTCCCACTGTGCCCCATCAAACACATCCACTGTGCCATATCAAATGCTGCCACTGTGCCCCCGCCAGCCTGCCGTCTACACTTACCTGTCTTACCTGTCTAGGTGGGACAGCTCCTCAATGCCTTCTCCCGTCCTCTGCTATGATTGCACACCTGGCATCCAATCACAGCATCTGTCGTTTCAGCCAATCGGGTGACGGGTAACAGATCCGAGCATCTGATTGGCAGAGAGGTGGTTTAGTGTTAGGAAATCGAATAGTCATTTCGCTTTTCTAACACACAGCTGAGTGACCTGTGAGCGCCCAGTATGGCGCTCACAGGTCATCTTTTTTGACGCCTATTACAGCCTATGGCTCTATTAAGGTGCTTCAAAAACACCCCCCCCTGCTGCTGTCATTCAGGCGCCCTGCTCCCGAAAAGGGGACGGGCGCCTGAATAGGGGGTGCAGCGGCGGCCATAGATAGATTCATGCAATGCATGAATCTATCTATTGGTGATAGAGGGGGTGGCTGGAGAGAGGGGTGGCACCTTGTGCCCTTATGGACGCACCACCACTGCATTAAGAGCTGTGAAAATGTGGAAAATACTCACTTCAGAACTAGTTCTAGCTAGCTCAGTAAATTGTTTTAAAAAAGAGCAGGATGCAATCTTAAATGAACAAAATATAACTGGATATTAACATTTATAGGTAATAACACCAGGGATTGTTGAGTCAGGCAATAATTGATAGATTTCAGGGGATCGGGAAGGATTGTATGTTCTACCCGCCAGAGCAAATTGGATCATGCTTTAATGAGGATGTTTGCCTTTCCCTGGATCAACTGTGGGTATTGGATTCCCTACATGCAGGTTTTCTATATTTTTTTTTTATATAGGTTGAACTAGAGGGACTTGTGTCTTTTTTCAAGCTGGCTAAATATGAAACTATGACCTATACATCAGATTTAAATGAGGGTCAATTGTGGACAGAAAAGTACAGAAGCAAGGACAAAAAAGAAAGAATAAAGCAATTTCCTTCCGAAAAAGGGACAATTGGGAGCTATGCTTGCACTGTTCAGCCATGCCATACAATACCACGGGGGTGGTTGGATTGGTTGGCTGATGGTAGAAAGTGCTTTAACGGCAGTAAATGTGTTTAAAAGCACATTTAGGATGAGTAATGGGGGTTGAGTGGGGAAGGCTTTTCGAGAGGCACTGTCATGCCCTCTTGTTCAGTTGTACATTTATAGAGGTCTATACATCAGATCAATGGTGGAAAAAAGACAGAAGCAAGGAAAGGAAAGAGGACAAAGCAATTTGCTTCTAAAACAGAGACAGTTGGGAGCAACTGAATGGATGATGGTAGGATGTGTTGTAAAGGCTAAAGCCAACCAACTTATTTTTTTTTTTTAGTTTGGATATTGATTGGGAGGGTTAGCATACTTTTTCCAGCTTTCTGAAGCAGCTCCTTTATTTATCCAAGGGTTGCCTTTAATTCAAAATTGATATACAGGTGCATCTCATAAAATTTGAATATCAAAAAGTTTGTTTATATCAGTAATTCAAATCAAAAAGTGAAACTCGCATATTATATAGATGCGTTACACACAGAGTGATATTAATGTCAAGCATTTCTCTTTTAATTTGGATGATTATGGCTTAGGAGCTAGTCAAACCCCAAAATTCTGTATCTCAGAAAATCTGAATATTACATAAGATCGAAAAAAAAAAAAAGATTTTTAATACAGAAATGTTGACTTACTGAAAAGTATGTCTATATACAGCAGCCTTTCTCAACCCTTTCAATTCATAGGAACCGTTAAATCGTTCTCTGGTCTCGGGGAACCCCATCTAAAAATTAGAAGTCTACAACTCCTGATACATTAGTGTGATGGTCAGTGGGAAGAATGGTCCTTACACTTGTGGTCATTGGAAAGAATTACCTCCTTACAGATAGCTAAAAAGATCAATGGTGTGAGTGGGAACTTATCTGAGAGGCAGAAATTGCCCAATGCTGAAGGAACCCCTAGCAACCTCTGGAGGAAACCTGGTTGAGGATCACTGATATACAGTATAGTATGCACGCAATACTTGATCTGGGCTCCATTAATGTGGCATGTACTATAGTCAATCAGCCTGTGACACTGCTGAGGTGTTATGGAAGCCCAGGTTTCTTTGATAGTGGTTTTTAGCTCATCTGCAATGTTTGGTCTGGTGTCTCTTATCTGCCTCTTGAGAATACCCCAGATTCTCTATGGGGTTTGAGTCAGACTGTACAATCAAACAGAGTGATGTTGAGCCACGTCATCTGCTGGTGTTGGTCCACTGTGTCTTATCAAGTCCAAAGTCAGCGCAGCCCTCTACCAGGAAATTCTCCAGCACTTCATGCTTCCCTCTGCTGACCAGCTCTATGGAGATGCTGATTTCATTTTCCAGCAGGACTTGGCACCTGCCCACACTACCAAAAGTATCAATACCTGGTTTAATGATCTGTGCTTGATTGGCCAGCAAACTCATCTGACCTAAACCCCATAGAGAATCTGTGGGGTATTGTCAAGAGGAAGATGAGACACCAGACCCAACAATGCAGATGAGCTGAAGGCCGCTACCAAAGCAACCTGGGCTTCCACAACACCTCAGCAGTGCCACGGGCTGATTGCCACCATGCCACACTGCATCGATGCAGTAATTCATGTAGGAGGAGCCCCGACCAAGTATTGAGTGCATACTATACTGTACATGGACATACTTGTCAGTAAACCAACATTTCTGAATTAAAAATCTTTTTTTTTTTTATTGTTCTTATGTATTTAAATTTTTTGAGATACTGAATTTTGGGTTTTCACTAGCTATAAGCCATAATCATCAAAATTAAAAGAAAGAAATGCTTGAAATATATCACTCTGTGTGTAACGCGTCTATATAAAATATATGAGTTTCACTTTTTGAATTTAACCGGTTCCTGACCGGTGCACGCTGATGTACGTCAGCAGAATGGCATGGCTAGGCAAATGGGTGTACCTGTACATCCCTTTAAATTTGCCGCCATGCCATGGTGTGCACGGCGGCATGCTCGCGCGCCAGCTGGGAGCTCCGCGAGTTGGGTCGCGGGTGCTGTGGACTCGATGTTCACGGGGATACCCGCGATGGTCTCACGGAGAGGAATAATGGGGAAATGCTAATGTAAACAAGCATCTCCCCGTTCTGCCTAGTGACAGAACACTGATCACAGCTCCCTGTAATCGGGAGCGGTAATCAGTGTCATGTCACACATAGCCCCTCCCTCCCACAGTTAGAATCACCCCCTAGGACACACTTAACCCCTACAGCGCCACCTAGTGGTTAGCCCCTTCACTGCCAGTCACACTTACACAGTAATCAATGCATTTTTAATTGCACTGATCGCTGTATAAATGTGAATGGACCCAAAATAGCACCAAGCGTGTCCGATCTGTCCACCATAATGTCGCAATCATGATAAAAAATTATGCTAGTACTAGTTAAGATTTATAAAAATGCCATAAAACTATCCCCTATTTTGTAGACGCTATAACTTTTGTACAAACCAATCGAAAAACGCTTATTGTGATTTGTTTTACCAAAAATATGTAGAAGAATACATATCGGCCTAAACTGAGAGAATTTTTTTTTTTATATATATTTTTGGGGGATATTTATTATAGCAAAAAGTTAAAAATAATGCGTTTTTTTTTCAAAATTGTCGCTGTTTTTTTGTTTGTAGCACAAAAAATAAAAAAAACGCAGAAGTGATCAAATACCACCAAAGGAAAGATCTATTTGTGGGAAAAAAAAAATATTTTGTTTGGGAGCCATGACCGTGCAATTCTCAGTTAAAGCGACGCAGTGCCGAATCGCAAAAAGTGCTCTGGTCTTTGGCCAGCAAAATGGTCCGGGGCTTCAGTGGTTAATTTTTTGGTGATATTATAATTTTATGAGATGCACCTCTAACTCCTTTAACGACAGGTGCACTTTAAAATATTCTAACCAAGGACTCACTGGGTGATACATTGCTGTTTACAGAGGATGGTGTATATCTGTAAGCACTGTGTGGTTTATATATTGGCATCAGTACAGGGGCCGTATTTTAGAATTCAAACCACATCTGGATGATAGGTAAATTAGCTCTTTCCATCTGCTAATAAACACAGATCTGGATATAAATCACTGTTGTCCTTCAAGTACTAAAAGTATAACTGTGCTCTAAAATGAGAGCTGACTGCCAAATATGTACGTTTTACTTTACAATCGGGGCAGCTGGAGTGCTGATAAACTGCAAGGGTAGCATAAACCTGAAAATGTGGAGTGGCTTCAACAGGTTAAAGCAGAGTTCCACTCTTTTTTGCAAGTTGCTTTCATCCACATGCCCATCCGCAGTGCAGTCCTAAATATTTTTCATATTTTTTTATTATGTATGAATACCTTTATTTTAAATGTGTTGATGGCAGCCTAGATGATGTCATCATCAGGCGATTCCCTTGGCCTCCTGGAATATCGGGCATCATCGATCTCAGGAGTCCAAGGGAATGCCATAACAATGGGGTGGGATCTTCAGCTGCCGCTGGCATTGCTTTGGCAACCTGCATTGAACAAACTGTGCTGTGCAGTGTCATTACTGCACAGGCATGGGATTGGGAGGCACATGCTGGGTAGCCAGCTGCATCTAATCCCAGAAATAGACACAAGCAGGCTTCAGATGCCCAGAACCATGATGACCCTGCCTGCTTCCGAGATCAGGTAATATAAAAAAAAAAAACACACACACACACATAATTACATTCACTACACAACACAAGCAGATTGGGCACTAAAAGACTTTTCCCCCCATCATAGTGTCATGATGACAGCTTAAGCAAACGAGTTAGCAATAGGCACAAAAAAAAAAGGAGGACAGCCACAAAGTGTCCCCAGAGATGGTGGGGAAAGAAATTGTACACAACCGAACCACTGCCTAGCGCTCATGCTTTAATGCACCAGAATGTAAACTGTCCATTGGCCATATGTGTGGGGCTAATGATAGCGATGATTGGAGGTCCATAGCCCAGTAACATAAGTAGCCAAAAGTCAGATAAAACACATGCTTTTCCAACAATGAATGAGCAATAAAGACAGGAAGAGGCCAAAGCTGAATGTGGAACAGGATTATCAGAAGTGGATCCGATTCCCATCCTGCAGCAGCAGAGAATGACTAGGGGACACCTGTGTATACCGGGAGATCTGGATATAGGGCAGATTCTGTGTGAGAAACCTGCCCGCTGAGGCCGAACAGCGGAGAAGTCACCGGAAACAGCGTAGCTGGAACACAGGGATGAGCTGATCCACCAACAAGAAGCTGAACAAACAGGAAGTGAAGTCGGTTGCCAGGACTACATGTTTCGGGGCACATCCCTTTGTCAGATCTTTGGGGATTTGACAAAGAAGGGTGTGTCCCGAAACATGTACAATCTGTAATGTACAATCTGTGCCAATCATGAGGGTTTTTTTCAGTTGGAATTTCCGACACACAAATTTTGAGAGCTGGATATAAAATTTCCCGGCAACAAAATCCGATTGTTTAAATTCCGATGGTGTGTAGATAAATCCGACGCGCAAAGTGCCACGCATGCTTAGAATAAATTATGAGATGAAAGCTATTGGCTACTGGTCCATTTATAGTCTCGTCGTACATGTTGTACGTCACCTCGTTCTGAACGATCAGATTTTCCGACAACTTTGTGTGACTGTGTATGCAAGACAAGTTTGGGCCAAAATCCGTCGGAAAAAATCAGATGGATTTTGTCTCGTCGGAATGTCTGACTGTGTGTACTGCCATGTACCTGGTGGGTAAAACCTGGTATATGCAGAAGAAGGCCTCTCTTACACCTCTAACTTGAGGCCTCTGGTGAAGCATACAGGTGGCACAAGTGCCAGTAGATGTGCTTGCTGCTGGGCTGCTGGTGGAGTAGTACGCCAGATGGCAGCAGATCTCCAGCGGACAGGAACAGGCTGGTACTTTAGCTGAAAAGCAGGTCCCAGTGGCAGACGAACAGGTGCTAGAAACTTGGGAGCTCTGAATGGACTGGAACATAAGCAGTCAGACAAGTCGGGTAATACACAGAAAGATCAGATCAAGTACAAATGCAGAGGCAGGAGAATGGTCACGAAACAAGCCAGGGTCTGTTATTGACTAGGATAGGCAGGTGGAGAACAGGAACAGTTAAGAACAAGCCAGGTCAGTATTTCAAGAGCAGATGCAGGTAACAGGGAACAGGACAATTACAGAACGCTGTAGACAAGACAGCACTGATACTGGGTGCTGATCCAGCTTAAATAGCCTATTTGGCATCCCTTACCTGTCACGGGAAAGCAATGAGCACATTTGTGCGCACATGCGCATATTTGTGCATATTTGTTTGCATTTTGGCACATATTGATGCGCATTCACTTGGGGAATAGGGATTTGTCTGCGGGCATTATTCTGTCTTCTGGCAGAGCCTTCCTTACAGTTACATTGGATACATAGCAGATTGATGGGCCACCTAGTCCTTACTTGGACTAGGATAATGAAAACCAAATCAATAAATTCTCCATTTTACCATGTTAATGTAATGTACCACCTGGTCTTGCAAGATACGTTACATAAAGTAAAGCAGAGCACCACAGAGTAGATCAGACCTGGAAGTAGGATAAGCACTCGCAAAATAAGGCAGATTGTCTCAGGTGATAGTAGGTAATGTGGGATCCATAGGGTGTGAAGTCTAAGGGCCAACTGGTATTTTCCAGGGTCTGTAATGGTGGAGGTAGATCTCACAGTATGTTGACCCCAGGCTGCGACCACAGCGTTCACGCTACTCAAGACCAGGGACTTGGGGACAAGATAGTATCAGAAAATGGGTCTGGGAGATACACTGTTGTGACAGTCCAGAGAACAGAGCTGGCTTCAGACACAGTACTGTAGTATAGGTAGAGGTGAGAGTTTGGGTCTGACAGACTTGTGTAGCAATGGCCCCCACAGGGTTGCTATATGTTACAGCATCCACACATTTCACTTCTCAGTCAATGAAAAGTTTTTTGCTTTTTTTTTTTGTTTTATTAGGGGATTGAACTTGGTTGGGGAAAAGGGACATGGGATGCCCATAGGATAAATTGTACTTTGTAGAATAAAAGCAACTACGTCACACTTCATAGAAGAACAAGATGGCTGACCCTAAACTTGACAGACTTTTACCTCCGAGCACTTCTTCCAGCTCACTTCCTCCAGCACAC
The DNA here is from genome assembly GCF_037356315.1 of Lithobates pipiens. Classification (NCBI taxonomy): domain Eukaryota; kingdom Metazoa; phylum Chordata; class Amphibia; order Anura; family Ranidae; genus Lithobates; species Lithobates pipiens. The sequence goes on along the minus strand of NW_027507789.1, from coordinate 44,951,701 downwards.
TACTTCACTGTCCAAATTTGGCAATTCTGTCACACCATCAGATCATGACTAGGCCTCACTCTGAATAAGTCCAGTGTCTTTACTCGATGGACCTTTGTAGTTTGGGGCCTGCAGTACTCCTTTGTAGTAGCAACCAATTTACTTGAGAAGAATAAATGTACTTGATGGGCTACTGATCCCAGCAAGTCCGACTTGCAAATCCTGCCTGCCCTCCTGGCTGCATCGACTTGACACAAACTCACACAGTCTCTCCCTCTGGCTCTACATCCAGCTCCCCTGGCATGTCTCTTCCAGAGCTTTCTACTCACCGACACCTGCCCTGGATCCTTCTTGAATGACTTTACTCCGGATGTGAGGATCAACCGTCTCCTCCAGCTCCTGTTTCAGGACACCTGTCCATGACCGTGTAAGGAGAGGCTCCCTCCCAGCTCATGAGGTACACTCCCCAGAAAGGGGGTTCGCTCAGACACAACAGTCTAACACTCCATCATCCAGTTCACCAAGCTGACAACTCCTCCCCCAGCAGGCTGACCATGGGTATACGTATGAGGCCTGCCTCCTGCCAATCCTAGTTGGGGATTAGTCAGAGCTCATCACATGCACCCCATGTCACTCCAGCTCTCTGCCCTGTCCCGTTTCCAGAACATTCTCCCTGGAAACAGAGGAGGCGCCCAAGAGCTAAAGTACATGTCAGTCACCACTACTACAGCCTTTTTTAAACCACTCCCCTGCCCCCCGATCAAAACAAACAGGCCTAGCTCACAGCATAGGCCTGTCTAAATTTTACCTGCACTGGCATCTTACACAAAAAAAACAACAACTTACACTTAGCACCTACCTAAGGTAGGGGGTGCTACACATGGGTAACCAGGACAAAGCGAATGATCAGGGCAGGTAGCAGACCAGCTGCAATGGAAGATGGTACATGTAGTTTATTAATTCACTGATCACTGTGAATGAATTGTGTGGCTGTGGCCGGAGCTCTGCAAAGCCACATATTTTTAAATGTGACAGTGGCTGTTGGGGGTATAAGTCGCCACACACTGTAAGCATTTGCACCATCTTACATGTTACACCCTACGTATAATGTATTATGGTGCAAAATGTGAACTTCTCCTTTAACCTGGTAGAAATGTGAAAAGAAACCTGGAATTCCATCTGCTAGTTGTATGTAGAATATATAATATGCAGTATTTGTATTTTGGTCCTAAAAATATGCAAACACTATACATTCCTTTTAAAATGAGAAAAGGAGGAACATGGGTTACAAGAATATTACCCAAACAATTCCATTAAATATCCTAGTCAATAACAGACCAAATCACCAGAAGACATGTATTATCCTCTTGAGGATTATTAATAGGACAACAGAGACATCAGTCGGGGGTGGGGGGGGGGGGACAGCTCATCTCCATATTTTAATTACAATTCCAACTGCTCCACACCCATCACTCAATGCATCAAATGTCTTAAAAAAAATCAATAGATGATGAAGTGAGTTATCAAGACCCTCACTCTAGATAAGCATGGTTTGCACACCAAGAGAGTTCTGACTATGCTTTAGGACACCCAAAGATTTTAGATTGCATTCTGTAGAAACTCACGAGTTGACAGTTAGGGTATTTGTTCACTAAGACCAGAGCCGTCTTTAAGGCAGGGCAAAAGGGGCAGCTGCCCTGGGCCCTGTCATTGTTGTGGGGCCCAAAACAGCTGCCTCATACTTGCCAACTATCCCAGTTTAAATTCTCTTGTCCTTTGAAGTTTTAGCCCTGTGCTGTGTCCTGATATCTCAGTATGAAGTGCTGGTACTAATGCTGCCCAGCTCTGCCCTATTGTTGTGTGCAGATGACTCACCTGCAGACCCTGTGTTTACATGTAAATAACCGGCATTCATAAGAAAATAGCTGCGGCCCACAGCATTGATATGTAAATAAAGGCGGCAGTCATATGTATATCATGCTCCCCTGCAGTGAACAGATGGTGTGCTGTAACCTCTAGCAACCAATCAGTGAGAAGTATTACTGTACAGTAATCTCTAGCAACCAATTAACAAACAGAAATTATTTGCTGTAACCTCTAGCAACTAATCAGTGAGCCGTAATGTGTGCTGTAACCTCTAGCAACCAGTCAGTAAGCAGTAATGATATGCTGTAACCGCTGCAACCAATCACAATTGCTGTCTGATCTGATACAGTAAACTGATTTTAAGTCTATCTGCTATTTATTGTATGTCTCAGAGCAGGTGGAGAGTGAAATTGCATTGGGGGAGGGGGCCCAAGAAAATCTTTGCCCAGGGTCAAATCAGTATTAAAGACGACCCTGACTAAGACCCCTTTTACACCAGGGCATTTTGCAGGCGCTATAGCGTTAGAAATAGCGCCTGCAATCCGCCCTAAAGAATTCTGCACCATTGTCTGTAGTGTGAAAGCCTGAGGGCTTTCACACTACAGCGGTGCGCTGGCAGGACGTCAGGGAAAAGTCTTACTAGCAGCTTCTTTGGAACGGTGAAGGAGCGGTGTGTTTACTGCTCCTCCACCGCTGCTCCCCATTGAAATCAATGGGGCAGCGCTGTAATACCGCCGGCAAAACGCCACTATTGTGGCATATTGCCGGCGGTTTTAACCCTTTCTCGGCCGTTAGCGGGGGTAAAAGCGGCCCGCTAGTGGCTGAAATGCGCCTGCAATTCCGGCGGTAAAACGCCACTAAAAATAGCGGCGCTTTACCGCCCACGCTATGGCCGGTGTGATGTGAAAGGGGTCTTAGGGAAAGTTATTTCTACAGGATCTATCATGTGCAAACATTCCCAGAAAAACAGATCTATAGAGTTGGACTTTTTTCTGTCAATTTCCACTGGTCTAACAATCCTTTGGAAAGTCACCATATGCAATATTGTATTTGTTTTCTGTACCAGCAAGCTGTGTTTCATTATATGACACCATCACAGGTGTATTTTGTGAAGGAATGATTTTTTTCTTGGTATAGACACTGATTGAAAAAAAGAGATTCAATGGTTCTCTGCAAAGGGCACGGGTCTTACATGCGGTCTCTAAGCTCCATCTGAATTCATTCCCAGAAGAGAGACCATCGTAAGTAAAGTTTTATAAGACACTTTGTTAATTTCTCTGTGTTGGTCTGAGACATGTAGTGAAAGTCCTTTTCGGAAACCTTGGCACAGTACTTTTATACATGAGGACCATATTGTTAGAAGACATCTGTCATGAAAGAAATACAAGAGTTCTCATGCTGACCTCCTTCCATAAAGCTGACCATACACATGGCAATTTTCACTCAATTTAAACCACAGGGGACCACGAATAGGATCACAAGTAATCGCTGCAAATGAAGCAATCAACCACCTATGAACTCTATTGACCATCACAATGTGTGAAGTCAAACCTGTACAAAAAAGTGAGAGCTTCAATACAGTTTATTCAACGATCAAAATAAAATGGAATCAAAGCAGGGAAAAAAATGACTGCAATTTAGTAGAAACTCATAAGATTTTTCAATTGCCTTTGACCAGGCCAATTTCAATCTAATCTCCTTGTGGTCTGTAAATCACCATTATATGTTTTTGATTACCATATTTTTTGCTCCATAAGATGCACCTGACCATAAGACGCACCTAGGTTTTAGAGGAGGAAAACAAGAAAAAAATACATATTCTACAACGCTGCTTATTCGGAACACAGGATAGGATGCCCACATCCTCAATTAATATACTATAGTTTGTAACTTACACAACCCATCACAACCATTCAAAGTGATGCCTAAAGCCCGTACACACGGGCGGACTGTATGGCCAACTTAGTCCGTCAGACAATCCGACGGACAGTTCGTCCTACTTTCGAATGAACGGACTTGACCACACACGGATGCACAAACAGTCCGTCGAAAGCTTGCGCGATGACGTGTACAGCACGTACGACGGGACTAGAAATAGGATGTCGAATACACAGCAATGCAACCTTTCGCCGTGTAAATCCTTTCTGAGCATGCGCCATACTTAGTCCGTCGAACTAGCCTACTCACGAGCGGATTGTCCGCTGAAACCAAAGTTTGACGGACAATATTACGGAAATTCCGAAATACTTAGTCCGCCAGACTGCACGCTGAAAAAGTCCGCTAAAGCCCACACACGAGCGGACTGTCCGCTGAAATGTGTTTCGACGGACTAAGTTGGCCAGACAGTCCACCCGTGTGTACGCGGCTTAAAAATGGCATCTCTTAAGTGTGCCAGATAGCTTCCAGGCAGCAAACAAATATCGCCCTGTCACCAAATTCAGTATATATACAATTCATAGGAAATATCACCATCTTATAACAAATTCACCATGCAGGCTGTGAGCACAGCACTGCAGGTGCAGTCTGATAAAGAAAGGCCTGAGAATGACTAGATACCTGTCGCCATGTACACACATTGCATGGTCACACTAGCTGATGACACACTGGAGATGCCTCTTGTATCTCCTGCTCTATCGACGTCTGACGTCACCGACCAAGCAGGGACGAAAAATCGTCACTGCGTGTGCGCTAGTTACATAAACCCCAGCCAGCATACAGGACCCAGAAGAATAGTAGGGAAAGGAAAGGGGAGGTGCCTGATATTGTACCATGGTGGTGTCTGGTCAGTATTTGCTCAATAAGATGCATAGGCGTTTCCCCTACTTTTTTGAGGGGAAAAAAAAGTGTGTCATATGGAGCGAAAAATACGTTACTTTGCTGTTTTGACAAAAAAAACTGAATTGAAGATTTGATCCCTCCATCAAATTGCCATGTGTATGGTCAGCTTAGGTGTTGAGGAAATTATAAGGCGTCTTTACAAAACTCATCATTATTACTTTAATGTTGTTTACTTATACAGTAATTTGTAGAGGATTTCCACTTCTTTCAACCAGTCTTCAACCAATTATATAAAAATGGCACAAATGAATGAATGCAACCTTCCAACCAACAGTTTTTATCAACACCATGACATGATCTAAAGTGTTTGCGGCAGGTTGTCCTTGTCCA